>NC_134272.1:80191908-80512936 GCF_031893055.1 Leptodactylus fuscus
CAATATTTATTTAATCCTGAAATCTTAGGGTCTGTTCACATAGAGATTTTTGACACAGAATCCGCCTAAAAATCCGCTACCAAAAACAGCTCCTATTGACTGCAATGGGAGCCACGCGCTTCCTTTTCCACTAGCTCGTAGGAGCAGGTGCGTGGTTGTGGCTTGTGCGGGAGACCCCTTAATATTCAACTAACACAGAAAGTCAATTGCATCAGAATAAGGCCGGAGTGACCCACGTACCTAAAATCTAGATATTGGACACTAATGGGTTAATAAGCCATCTCCAGAATACAGGTTCCTAAAGCAAGTCTCTGAATGCAGTTATTACAGTTTAGGAAAGATGGCTGACCCCCATGGTCAGGTACCAAATTTTTAGGAATGTACAAGAAATAATAAAATGTATCAGATTAGAAGGTTCCGTATAGTTGATACATTCCCTTTACGAGAAATCTAACGTGTAACTCAAACCTCTCGTCCATTCAGCGGGTTAATGGCGTAATTGTTAATTGTCAGTGACAAATCCTCCCGGCTGTCTGTTATATGCTAACAGTATTATGTGCCGTAGAGTTGTCAGAAGTCTCCATAATTCATCCTCACACTCACCACTACTATATATATATATATATATATATATACTATATATCTGCATTATTATAGATGACTACGGCAGCGTCAGTGTCTCCAGTCTGTCATAGACTGAAACCAAGACCTAATATTAGGAAGAATGAATCTCACAAGTATCACATTTCTGAATAGTTAAATAGAATTCCTTCGTGATCCCGGATCCATCTGCCTTAACATTTCTAACCAATTATAAATTGAATATTAGTGCTTTTTAATGCTAATCTGCTCCGCTCTGAACAGAAAATCAATAATCATTAGGAGCACGGGAGGGAAAGGACGGCGGCAGAAATTACTTCTGGGATGGAAAATAGAGACAAAATATAGAATGATATAACAGAAAATCGCAGAATTACCGAGAAAATCTGTTCTTAAGCAAAGATGAGGCACATTTATACAGGTAATCCTATTAACGGAGCCTATATGGCGGAACACTAAGTCAGAGGGTTGGTTGGTGTGGTGGGATGTCGGGTTATTCACAGTAGGATAGGGTCCCAATCCATATGATACACGTCAAGAAGGATCCCACTGAGACTGAGTCGTCTGATTCAAGGTGCGTTTAATTAAAGGTGGAAAACACACAATGTATGGTGTAAGCGTAAACGTTTTCAGCCGAAATAGGCCTTCCTCAGACTCAAATATGACGTCTCACGCCACCAACGTGTATACATAGCCAGCCCAGCAACCACGGCATTAAAGGACGCCACTGAGGCACCCTCCTGCCAGCTACTATTTACATCTATACTAGGCTAAGGATGCACATAGTGTGGAAAAACATCACGTTTTTTCCTCTGCGACTTTCTGGTTCCATTATATTTAAGGGTAAACCGCTAATGTTTCCATAGGTATAATTGACATGCTGCAATTTCCAAAACCACCACTATGTGTGGTCCAGGGCGGATCTTGAGTAGGCCTCAGCCCCAAGTGTGGGTCCTGGGCTTATTACCCTACCATAAAAGGCTGCAAAGCCTGCACGTCCGGGCAGATCCTGGGAGCGAGAGGAGGCATCTGGGTCTGTCCTGACATACTGAGAGTCTGGTGAGATTGTACTGTGCTACTTTGCATTGTTCATGTGCTTTGTAGTAAGCCACATGTATAGTTAGCTGTTTAGTTAGTGCTCGGACGAGCAGGGTTTTGTTTGCCTTTTTGCCTGAAGTTAAGGCTGGGTTTTATTTTTGCTTATTTTGAGCCTGACTTTAAGATTTAAATGCAGAGGACAACTGTGAGCCCCAGGATCTACTCAGAGTGACTATTACAGTGATCTATATTCGGTTCTGTAGAACAATGAAGATGTTGTGGCCAAAAAAATGTGGTCAAAAACAAAATCACCTCTATTGTTTGGAAATATCTCAGTACAGGCTAGTACAACTCCAGAGTCTTTAATAGATTATCCCAATGGTTATTCGGCCATATTGGAAGGGTCCAGGTTTATTTCCTAGAGGGGTGATCTGATGAATTCTTGGAATTTTACATAATTGGACATTATCAATGATACATGGAAAGGGCCATCACGTAGGACAACATACAATCTCCACCCAGATAGTCCAAATGTCACAAGTAGTCTCATTCCTGGCCTTGAAGAAGTCACGTTCTTCCATATAGTCACTGTTTACTGAAATCCAACTCTCATGTTCACACAATCGCACATTCTCATATGTGAATAACACGCACACCTGGCTCTGTACAGTCGGGGAACATTTTATGAGAACATTTCAAAGAAGCTTAATGTAACATGGACGATTTATTCACCTCTGTGGGGCCATACATTGGGTACTAGCTAGATCTGAAATGGAATATCTGTGTAGCCTTCCATTTAAGCTCTCATCAAAGCTACATTTCCAGGAATACCTTGGGCGATGCACTAAAAATGTCAAACACAGAAAGATGGTACATGCAATAAATACATTTCCTATGCGCTCACCGTCATGGTGAAACTCGGCCTATAAATATCACTTGACATGACAGAATATATCACCGGGGGGCGGTAGTGATTCCAGAATGCTAAGGATTCCCAAACAATGAATGTCCCCAAATTCTGAAGACCTCAAACCTCATCAGCTAATGTGTTACAATGTTTTTATCATTGTGACAGGCAGCAAACGTCATCTCAGGGAGACAAACCCATACAGTTAGATGAATTTCATAGAGGGGATTCCCCTGCTTGGAAGACCCCTTTAAGATCCAGAACCAGAAGTAGATCTTTTGGTAGACTTGAGTTGAGCATGTGCTACATGGATGTCAGTTCATTTGAAGGACTGCATGCAATACCACATTAATCCTGTAGTGGCCGCTGCAGGGTAAACGACTGGTTAGCTAAGAAAAATTGCAATTTTTGTTACATTTGCCTGAGTTTTTTCAAGAAAAATTTGGCCTTTTCACGTTGAAATTTGCCTTGAGATTAACACACCCCATGTGACCGCCAAGGCTCCTGACATCACTGAGGCTGCTGATTGGCCTTAACGGACACGTGGTGACGTCTGCCAGAAGATGACAATGGACTGGCAAGACTGCCCTGGGTGGTACCGGAGCATCGGTGGACAGATCAGTATGATTTTTTTTCCCCCCTATCTTGATCTATTTAAAATAGATAACCCTCGGGGCAACATGGTGGCTCAGTGGTTAGCACTGCAGTCCTGGGTTCGAATCCCGCCAGGAACATCTGCAAGGAATTTGTATGTTCTCCCCGTGTTTGCGTGAATTTTCTCCCATTCTACAAAGACATACTGATAGGAAAAAAAATGTACATTGTGATCCCTATATGGGGCTCACAATCTACAATTAAAAAAAATAAAAATAAATAGACAATCCCTTTAATTTTTGGTGCATTATTATGAGGACGAGGCCTTTAAATAATTTCGGATTATGGCCAGCCTTAATAAAAGGGGCCCTAGTCAGCTCGTCTTTTATTTCAGGTGTCTCTTGTAAAGCAAATCTCTGAAAAAATTTCAAAGAAGTAGAAAAATCTATCCATATAAAATAATACAAAAATATATAAGAATTGCAAAAATTTAAAAATTTTAGGTGATACATTCCCTTTAAGAAGCTGAGCTCATTATATTGAAACCAAGACATACAAAAATGTTGATAAAATAATGATATTGGGTCCGAATATAAAATATCTAGCCATGGATTTCCGTACGCAGTGTCTGTACCGGTAGATACATCTCGTCTGATAGAACAGGTTAGATGGTCACATAACATCATTCTGCGACCCCGGCAGCATCAGATGCAGAACCATCCATCAGATATGGCTCCTCGCTTCAGTCTCATCTCCGTCTGACCACAGCCTATAACTAAATCCCGTGACAAAGCCGAGGGCCGATCCTTTGAGCTCTGTATTCTGCTTATTTAAGCATATCAGTAATATGTCAATCATGGCAGCGCCAGGAACAACCTATAGCTACGGGCGAGACTTCAGCGTCCGCATCTATACAAAGCAGCCAACTGTATTATCCAATAAAGCAACATGAGAAGGCGGCCATTGCACTCAGGGCATGTCCTTGACGCCTGTAGTCTACAATGGTCTACGGTGACCAATGAGTAAGAGATCCATAGAGGGACATTCCTAGAAAACTCTCCCATAGACCTCAATGAGACGGCTCCAGACTATTGCTGCCTATGCTGTAAAGCATAACACTAAATGCTGTTAGTAGAGGTGAGGCCCAGGCAAGATGGCCATCCCCATAATCATGTACAGAAAATAGGATAAAAAAAATCTACAATCAGAAAATTAAAAAAAAAAA
The DNA here is from genome assembly GCF_031893055.1 of Leptodactylus fuscus. Classification (NCBI taxonomy): domain Eukaryota; kingdom Metazoa; phylum Chordata; class Amphibia; order Anura; family Leptodactylidae; genus Leptodactylus; species Leptodactylus fuscus. The sequence goes on from NC_134272.1 coordinate 80,196,273, forward strand.
CAGATGTATTGCACTATTTGATATTAATAAGTACCGTATATACTCGAGTATAAGCCGAGTTTTTCAGCACAGTTTTTGTGCTGAAAAGGCCCCCTCGGCTTATACTCGAGTCAGAAAAAAATTATTTTATTTTTTTTGTTTGGGGGGGGGGGGGTCTATGACCAGCTGCAATATCAATGTATAGAATCTCCCATAAAATATTGGGGGAAAAAAGAAGCTTTAAAAAAAAAATAAAAAAAAAAATTAAGATTGTAAATCGCTCCTTTCCCTAGTATACATACAAAAGTAGAAAATTACTGTGAAACACGAACACATTAGGTATCCCTGTGTCTGACAGTGCCCGGTCTACTGAATATAGGGGATCTGCAGTGCTCCTGTTCTGTTGGGAAGGGGTTAATAGGAGCACTGCAGATCCCTATATTCAGCCAGGCTGAATTCCAAGTGGGGGGAAAAACCCAGTCCTCCAGCTCAGGGAAGGGGCAGACAGGCAACCAAAACACCCCCTCCCATTTCCCAGCATCTACTGCACCCAAAACTCCGACCATTTTAATTTTTGAAATTTTCCAGTGGCTGCTGCATTTGCCCCCTAGGCTTATACTCGAGTTCAGTTTTTTGTGGTAAAATTAGGGGCCTCGGCTTATATTCGGGTCGGCTTATACTCGAGTATATACAGTAATTTTAAAAAAACTGCCTATACTTTCCCTTTAAGTGATCCCAATTAAAAATGTGCTTTCGTTGTCTATTTTAAGACTAAACTATTATTTATTGTGAGATAAGTCACGCTTTGTGCAAGGATGTAGCTAAGCTGTGACATCATCTATTGTCAGTAGCGAATGTCATGATGGCTCAGTGATGTTATCTATAGAGGTGTTATCTTCTGTTGTAATACTGCCTTTGATGGAAATGAGGTGACTGCTGAAAAGAAAACTTATATGGAAATTTGCAAGTGTTGGTCTATTATTAGGCTTAGTGGCCAGAGTAAATTTTGCAGGGTATAGTATTTATAAAAACAAATATAGATGGTGATATAAGAAAAAAGAACATAACTTAAAGTAATACTTTAGACACATGTTCCCCTGGGGGCTTGAATCTGCAATGATTTCATAACTGCAGTCTATGGGGCTTCCACTGTATAGCTATTGAGGCTGGTCATAGAACAGCCTCAATAGATATATTACTATGACAGGCTCGGGAGCCCTAAGAAGACTTCTGTCTGTCATAGTAACATGCACAGCCGTCCTGCACCGATAAGGGTTGCTGAGAAGTGACCCTGGGGAAGGGGAGGGTTACTTTGAGGGGTCACAGAACACTGCAATGCCCGTGATTTGAGTGAACTCTAATTACAGACATTAGCTCCGGATCTCCGCTGTACAATACAATGAGTCATCTTTAAAGACCCAACATCCGCCATACTGTTATAGAAGGCGTTAAACAGTCCAACTGCAATAGCTGCTTCTTCATTAATTCTGGTACAGATAGTTGGATTTTTTTCTCTAGCCCCCACCATTCCTGAGCAATCAGTGCCGTTACGTTTGGTGCCTTATATGCTATTTAGTCTCTGTACTATCAGGAGGGTGGGATCAGGCAGGAGCAGACAAAGGGTGTGATTCTGAGCTCTGAAATTGGAGTTCTAGGTCCCACCCCCTCCCTAACACCGCCCACCTGACAGTACAGAGCATAAATAGCACATCAGACACCAGAACAAACTGCTTGATGCTCGTGAATGGCGGGGGTGAGAGGGAAAATGCTAACTGTGCTGGAATCAATGGAGAGGCGACTATTAACAGATGATAAGAACATGAATTGGTGAAGGTGTTTGAAAGGCCCTCTTTAATATGACTAAAATCTCAGTATCATCCATGCAAAAGTAAACATATTTGTTATTGTGTAGAAAAAAAGAAAAATTGAAGGAGCTGGAACTCAAAAAGTCACATATGTTTCATCATCATTTACATCAAAACATTTATTTGGAGAGGGGTTCGGTAATCTGTTACAAGCGGGATCCTGCCACTAGTTTCATAGATTAACATAGACTGTTATCTTCATTAATAGAACACCATATAGAAGAGAAAACAGAAAGACTGACAGACTGCTCTATACACACAAGGATATAAGGAGAGCCATCAATCACCGTGTGTGGGAGGAATAGTCAGGACTCTCATTGACTCTCCAAGGAGTCCTGCCAGGATCAGTCCAACTTACTCCACTATCATATAACCCTATATACCACAGAGCTCAGCTTCTCTCCTCTATCATATAACCCTATATATCACAGAGCTCAGCTTCTCTCCTCTATCATATAACCCTATATATCACAGAGCTCAGCTTCTCTCCTCTATCATATAACCCTATATATCACAGAGCTCAGCTTCTCTCCTATATCATATAACCCTATATATCACAGAGCTCAGCTTCTCTCCTCTATCATATAACCCTATATATCACAGAGCTCCGCTTCTCTCCTCTATCATATAACCCTATATATCACAGAGCTCAGCTTCTCTCCTCTATCATATAACCCTATATATCACAGAGCTCAGCTTCTCTCCTATATCATATAACCCTATATATCACAGAGCTCAGCTTCTCTCCTCTATCATATAACCCTATATATCACAGAGCTCAGCTTCTCTCCTCCATCATATAACCCTATATATCACAGAGCTCAGCTTCTCTCCTATATCATATAACCCTATATATCACAGAGCTCAGCTTCTCTCCTCTATCATATAACCCTATATACCACAGAGCTCAGCTTCTCTCCTCTATCCTATAACCCTATATATCACACAGCTCAGCTTCTCTCCTCTATCATATAACCCAAGGTAAGTTGAGTATTACTCTTTAAAATATATATATATATATATATATATATATATATATATATCGTATATACCGTATATACCGTATATACTCGAGTATAAGCCGAATTTTACAGCACAGTTTTTGTGCTGAAAAAGCCCGCCTCGGCTTATACTCGAGTCGGGCAAAAAAAAAAAAAAAACTCTACGACCAGCCACAATAGTAATGTATAGAATCTCCCATAAAATAGTGAAAAAAAAAGCTTTAAAAAAATATAATAAAAAATAAAATAAATAAAAGTTCTAAATCCCTCCTTTCCCTAAAATACATTCTAAAGTAGAAAATGACTGTGAAACACATACACATTAGGTATCCCTGTGTCTGACAGTGTCCGGTCTACTGAATATAGGGGATCTGCAGTGCTCCTGTTCCGTCGGGAAGGGGTTAATAGGAGCACTGCAGATCCCCTATAGTCAGCCAGACTGAATTCCAAGTGTGTGTGTGTGTGTGTGTGGGGGGGGTTAATAACAGTCCTCAAGCTCAGGGAAGGGGCAGACAGACAAACAAAACACCCCCTCCCCTTCCCCAGCACCTACTGCACCCAAAAACTCCGACCAATTTAATTTTTGAAATTTTCCAGTAGCTGCTGCATTTCCCCCCCTCGTCTTATACTCGAGTCAATAAGTTTTCCCAGTTTTTTGTGGTAAAATTAGGGGCCTCGGCTTATATTTGGGTATACTTATACTCGAGTATATACGATATACTATATATATATATATATATATATATATATATATATATATATATATATATACAGTCCTATGAAAAAGTTTGGGCACCCCTATTAATCTTAATCATTTTTAGTTCTAAATATTTTGGTATTTGCAACAGCCATTTCAGTTTGATATATCTAATAACTGATGGACACAGTAATATTTCAGGATTGAAATGAGGTTTATTGTACTAACAGAAAATGTGCAATATGCATTAAACCAAAATTTGACCGGTGCAAAAGTATGGGCACCTCAACAGAAAAGTGACATTAATATTTAGTAGATCCTCCTTTTGCAAAGATAACAGCCTCTAGTTGCTTCCTGTAGCTTTTAATCAGTTCCTGGATCCTGGATAAAGGTATTTTGGACAAACAATTCAAGTTCAGTTAAGTTAGATGGTCGCCGAGCATGGACAGCCCGCTTCAAATCATCCCACAGATGTTCAATGATATTCAGGTCTGGGGACTGGGATGGCCATTCCAGAACATTGTAATTGTTCCTCTGCATGAATGCCTGAGGCGATTTGGAGCGGTGTTTTGGATCATTGTCTTGCTGAAATATCCATCCCCAGCGTAACTTCAACTTCGTCACTGATTCTTGAACATTATTCTCAAGAATCTGCTGATACTGAGTGGAATCCATGCGACCCTCAACTTTAACAAGATTCCCGATGCCGGCATTGGCCACACAGCCCCAAAGCATGATGGAACCTCCACCAAATTTTACAGTGGGTAGCATGTGTTTTTCTTGGAATGCTGTTTCTTTTTGGACGCCATGCATAACGCCTTTTTTTATAACCAAACAACTCAATTTTTGTTTCCAAAATGAAGCTGCCTTGTCCAAATGTGCTTTTTCATACCTCAGGCAACTCTATTTGTGGCGTACGTGCAGAAACGGCTTCTTTCTCATCACTCTCCCATACAGCTTCTATTTGTGCAAAGTGCGCTGTATAGCTGACCGATGCACAGTGACACCATCTGCAGCAAGATGATGCTGCAGCTCTTTGGAGGTGGTCTGTGGATTGTCCTTGACTGTTCTCACCATTCTTCTTCTCTGCCTTTCTGATATTTTTCTTGGCCTGCCACTTCTGGGCTTAACAAGAACTGTCCCTGTGGTCTTCCATTTCCTTACTATGTTCCTCACAGTGGAAACTGACAGGTTAAATCTCTGAGACAACTTTTTGTATCCTTCCCCTGAACAACTATGTTGAACAATCTTTGTTTTCAGATCATTTGAGAGTTGTTTTGAGTAGCCCATGATGCCACTCTTCAGAGGAGATTCAAATAGGAGAACAACTTGCAATTGGCCACCTTAAATACCTTTTCTTATGATTGGATACATCTGGCTATGAAGTTCAAAGCTCACTGAGGTTACAAAACCAATTTTGTGCTTCAGTAAGTCAGTAAAAAGTAGTTAGGGGAATTCAAATCAATAAAATGATAAGGGTGCCCATACTTTTGCACCGGTCAAATTTTGGTTTAATGCATATTGCACATTTTCTGTTAGTACAATAAACCTCATTTCAATCCTGAAATATTACTGTGTCCATCAGTTATTAGATATATCAAATTGAAATGGCTGTTGCAAACACCAAAATATTTAGAACAAAAAATGATTAAGATTAATAGGGGTGCTCAAACTTTTTCATAGGACTGTATATCTCCAACATTGGCTCCCCTTTGGATTTCCAGGTATCATAGAAAATCCCTTTAATTAAAACCGTGTTCTCTTTTATAAAGTGATGTGATAAGTCATCGCTGTAGGACTCTCAGGTCCGGCCTGAGTATGGGGCCACAGTGCTGTTTAGGGAACTAAGTTTGACGTCCATTCCAGTGCACACAAAGACAAAACACATTATTAGGATCTATGTGGGTCCCAGTGGTCAGAGCCCCCACATCCGAAAGTGACGGCGTATCCAGTCCCATTTTATAGGATAGTAAACCCCTTTAATTCCATATCCATTTCATCTATGATCTGCTTAGTATGCATATTCACCTCACATGTAAAAATATCATTGTGGGGAGACCTCCGGGGGACCCACCATAGTATATTAACCTCTTAGATGTTTTCAGCGTCGCGTCTTTATCTGCCGAATGTAAATAAGTCGTTGTCATTTTACATCTTCCTATTTAGTAAATGACAATTTATTCATCTCATTCAGTAAAGACATTTATCATGAAAATGCTGCGTAGTCACTTCCACCTCCCATGTATCACATCACTATATATATTATATTCCACTAGACCCAAATAAATCACACATTAGAAACATCACTGCATAATTCATTGGAATTCTAGAGGACTGACATGAAGATATCTTGTAAGGCGAGACTCCAATTACTAAAACCACAAAATAATCAGAATGTATTCATTATAGAAATTAATTCCTAGAAAAATTTTTTGCTTCCAGCAGTTGCAGTCACCTGATTGTTTCGTCTACAGTGACACCTACAGGGGACGTGTGGTATTGCAAGGTGACCATTCAGATGCATATCTGTCCATGTAATATATAGACCAGAGTAAAAGCTGCTACATGTTAGTGACTATGGTGGTTCATATTGGGGAACTCGAATGTTGGACCCTCCTCATATAACCTGATAAGGCAAATAGGCAAAGGGGATCCTGATGGGACTATCCCTTTAATGAAAACCTCTAATAGTATAATATTATGCTTGTGAATGAGTTCACGGAAATAATACATTAGAGCTTGTGCATATGATCATATTATAGATCCCGATGCTATAGATCAGGGGTAGGGAACGTATGGCTCTCCAGCTATTGCAAAACTACAACTCCCAGCATGCATACTGGCTCTGCTGTTCTTGGAACGCCCATGGAAGTGAGTGGAGCATGCTGGGAGTTGTAGTTTCACAGCAGCTGGAGAGCCGAAGGTTCCCTACCCCTGCTATAGATATAGATGGTAGGATATGATTGGAGACACCATACAAAAGCACAGCGGCTGCCAACTGGTCAGTGACGGTGCATGTTTTTTTATTGGACAGGGTAGTAACTTGCAGTCAGACACTTTTGGTGTCCAGCTGAGATTGACGGGTTGAACTGACATTAATAGAATAGGGCCGGGGCCCCACGTGGCGTAAAATCGCGGTGTTTTACAGTCAGAGCTAATCCCATGCCCACTTTGCAGTAAAAATCGCACTGCGGGCACGCCATGATTTCCAAAACCAGCTCGGTTTTGGAAATCGCAGCATGTCAATTATACCTACAGAAACGCCGGCGGTTTCCCCGTATAATTGAAGCAGAAAGTCCGTAGAGGAAACCTCTGTGAACTTTCTGTCTAAAGCGATCCGGGTAGGAATAAATGCATTTATATTGGATAGCCCGCTGCCCCTCCTGACTGCATGTCATTTTTTAATCCCATAAGACCCCTTCAGACTAAGGCCCCACGTAGTAGGCCACAGCCAAAAAGCACTGCGGTAAAAACTGGAGTAAACATCACATCTCTGTGGTCTATCTGCTTCCATTATACCTATGGTGAAACCGCCGGCATTTTCGTAGGTATAATTGACATGATGCAATTTCCAAAAACGCAATGGTTTTGGAAATCGCAGCTTTTCCGCCGCGGGTATTTTTCTGCAATAGTATTTTTGCAAGGGACTGCCAAACTGTGTCTTTTACCGCGGCTACGTGGGGCTTCAGCCTTAAAGAGGGTTTATAGGGAGCCAAAACTGTTAGGCGTATATTCATTGCAGCAGCAGATGAAATTTAGAAATTGGGGGCCACACGGTGGCTCAGTGGTTAGCACTGCAGCCTTGCAGCACTGGAGTCCTGGTGTTCAAATCCTGCCAAGGACAAAAAACCATCTGCAAGGAGTTTGTATGTTCTCCCTGTGTTTGCATGGATTTCCATCCCATATTCCAAAAAAGACATACTGATAGGGAAAAATGTACATTGTGAGCTCTATGTGGGGCGCACAATCTACATTTAAAAAAAGAAATTTAGAAACATACTGTAGATTCTGCTCGTCCATCCTGCCAATGAGGACCTTCCAATTGTCCTTCCCGGTGGGTTGGAAGTCTTCTAGTTTGCTATAACTTTAGATGACATTGCTGACCCTGCTTTACTCCATCTGCTAGTTCTCTGGGTAGAGGGGAGTTGGTCACGTGACCCAGAGTCGGCGCATCATCAGGGTAACTGAACTAGGAGACTCGCGGTCTAAGACTATGGAAAGCTCCCAATCGGTGCAATAGGGGAGCGCCATCTAAACTGGTAGGTTTTACCTTCCACTGCATTAAATACATCGTCAGTGGTTTTGGCTCCTTGGATAACCCCTTTAAGAATGAACCAGAACATATTCCAAAGATATCCTCATGAATAATCTCAATGACTAAACAGAATTCCTCTCTAAATATTACTACATATAAAAATAGACAGATTGTACAAGATTAGAAGCTCAAGTGTAAAATGACTTAAAGGGATTATCGTGATGTAAATGAGATGTACACAAATAGAACGAGGGGCCGATCTGACTCCAAAAACAAGGCTGACCTTTTCAATGCTCATAAGCCCCCAAAATTCTAAGACGCCCATGTAACAAGACATAGGTGTCCTAAATTTTTAACTTGGAGACCATTTTAGAATTCTTTATCTGGTAAATGCTTATTCCCATATTGGCAAATCGCTGCTGAGAAGAGTTCCTCCAGTCCTGACCTCTACGCTGTTCCTATCACTCTCATAGGGGAGCATGGGAGCTATGGAAATAGCGTAGCATAGTAGAGCCCTGCTGTTTTTGTAGCTTCAGACTTATGGAAACAGTGTAGCCAGAAGAGCTAGAAGTTTCCGTAGCTCCCATGCTCCCCTATAGGAACAGCGTCGAGGTCAGGACCGGAGGAATTATTCTCTTCTTGGCAGAGATTTGCCAATATGGATATAACCATTTATGATTTGATCTTGGAAACTGGAGCTACAGGGAGGGAACTATAGGCCATGTATCTGCTGTTGCTGTAAGTTCCATCTTATACTTTCTTCACTAAAATTGACCAACTTAAGTTACCTTGTCCTAATACAGAATTTTTGTCAAAAATAAAAAAAATTCTTGTAATTGGTAATAGTCCTAGGCCACATGAAAACCATACTTTAATAGAACTCCTACACATTAGACAATTGTTGCCCAAACCCAACATTTGATACACATCGAGGTGTCCCAACTTTTTCCCCAACAGCGGATGTTGGGTTTAAGAATTGTGTTTTGTATTCTAAATGTACGGAGAGGGGTAAGCTGCCATCAGACACCTTCCAAAAGAACTAAGAATTGGGCAAGTTGAAATCCAACATGTTCTATCCTTAGCTCTAAGGTATTTGCCACCAGCTTACTCCTTCTGTCTGTTGAGACAACAAGCACAATCAGCTCAGCCAAGCGTGAGGTTTGGGAATGGAGAGAAATAGTCTTTGGTTGGATGAACGTTCAGCTATCTAAAGTGTATGGTCGCCTCAATCTAAGCAACCCACCATCAACCAGAACACAGAAACTCATTCCGAACCCCAAAGAACAATGCATAAAGGTCAACAACTTCCATCATCTTAGCACCATCTTCGTTTTGATTATAACGAAGTCAACCAAGTATGGGTTACCTCGCCAACCTTTTCTTTGGACCCTTGACTGTCATTGGCGCCATGACCTTTGTCGGAAACATGAGACAACTGAGGTCATGGGACGTCAACAGTCAAGCGTGACTTGATTCTTGACACATGTTGCTTAGATGACCAACAAAGAATCCAAAAAGTCAAAGCAAAATAGCAAATACATCTCAAGTATTTCCAAGACGTTAACATTCTTTGACCTCCTATGCATGCATTACTTAGAGGTGACCAAATGCAACTTTGTAGCCCACAGTTGAGTCATGTCTTGGCCCCTCGGTACCTGCTGTCTCTAACCTGCATTATGCACAACACAAGGCTCTCTGCAATGTCACCTGAAGCTCCCAGCACCGTGCTCCTGGCTGCAGCATGTTGTCTATACAAAGTGACCATGCAGTGATAGAGTTGAATCTTACCCCTCAGCGCAGGCAGTAAAGATCTGTCCTTTCTGTCATCACATTTGTTACATTCACTGAAGTAGAGGAGTAAAAAGACATCCACAAGCACCCATACCAACGATGTGGCCAGGACCACTTTGCAATAGATAAATCTTCTCATGTCCTTAATAGGATTCTACTTGTCACACTATATGAGAAGGAGCCACTGCTGAAACCGGTCCAAACCTCCCAGATATAATCCAGCATGAAAGCACGGAAAAGGACATCCCAGCGTAATTAAAAGCAGAAAGACGACTGATGAACTTTTAAGGCTAATTTATGGCCTCGGGATTGTGACGGATGCTAATTGAAATGCATTTGTCACGGCTGATGGATCCAGCCTGGGCACCTTGATATGCGATTTGCCTGCAGCAGCTAGAGGTGACAAGATGCAGAAAAGGAGAACTGTATGGAATTGCTGATTCTGTGTTGCCAGGTTACTTCGAGAGAAGAGAGGGGGGCTTTTATTTTTTTTTTCTTTCCTATAGCTATCACTTGCTCGGCCCCCTTTTTTCCAATTCTGGCTTGTCTTTCTGTGAAATTAGCATCTCCTCTGCATGCATCCGTGCAAATACATACAGCCAAGAGGAATGTAAAACACAACCTCCTTACATGACTGATTCCTCGCCAAGGAATCCTTGAGATATGAACCAGGATTCACAATGTAAGCAAGGACCTGATTGGTCGGGAGTCTCGGCCCCTGATTGGGTGCAAAATATTCCCATTTTGGAAGTGCGGGCGACAATTTAGTTTATTACTGCAGTTTGGAAAGCAGAAGGTTAAACAGAGGGAGCTTAGAATAATGCTGAGCGCTTTGTGTGTCTGCAGATCAGCTGCACGTCGAGGTCACAAAAGGCTGCAAAAGACAAGGCAGCTGTGTAATAGACTAGACATAATAGAGGCGAGATGGAAAGGACGAGGAGCGGTGGACAGAGACGGTACTGCATTCAATATCATGGACCTGAGGCTCCTGTGATTGACATTGCATGCTTGGAATAGAGCCGGCATTTATTAGAATTTTTGCATTTTTGATTTTTATAAAATTCAATCATTTGCTTCCTAGCGGCACCCTGGAAGGATGCAGAAAATATATGTATACATCCCTATGTTCTACCATATTAGATGAGAGCTCTAATCTCCATAGGAGGTCAAAAAGGACACTTGCGGCTGTATGGACGCAATGTAAAATTGAACGTGGATTTATAATACATAGGAAACATACATCCCCTGGCGATAGGATCATTGATATTGCATCTATAGTATGCCGTACGTAGTCTATAGAAATCGCCTATATCCAAAGATCTGGTAGCAATTGAATCATTTGGAGCCTATACACGCTATAGGGTTTCACATCCGTCTGGGAACTCTGAACTGGGCCTCGTTGAAACAAATGTATCTATTCATACGACCGTGTTTCGAACAGTCCATGCGCCCAATCCGATATATAATAGACTGTATATAATAGGACATCTATAACAGGACAGGCCGTATCTCGACCCATCACCACTGAAGACAAGGGGTCTGCAAAAGAAACGGACGACAATCGGATGTCATTGCCGTGCCCTCCATTTTTCAACAATCTATTGCTCAGAGATTTTGGGAATCCACTGCCAAAGACAACATGTCTGAAAAATCGACGGCTTCCAGGGCCGTCAAAAATGGATGACTATCGGGCGTGAAACACGAGCGCTTGGCTACACAATGAATTATACTCAGATGTACAATGGCCAAGAAAAGCAGAATGTTTAATCAGTTTTTTTTACAGTCGAGTGGACGGCATGGTCATGTGACTAGGCCCTGCAAAAAAACAAAAAATCCAGCAGAACAGAAGCGCCCGCCACATATATGACGGAATTGGAAAGCGTTCAGTTACTTTGTTAATGAATAGGTAGTAATTGTCATTATGTAAGGGTTAACTCCGCTCCCATAGATGGGAAATCCAATTACAAGCTGTTTACAACACAAGGAGGAGTCTTAACCCCTTCTTAACTGTAGAAAACTAGATACTATCCTCGCAGGGTGTAACACATGGATGATTGTACTGCAAGCTATGGGCAAGCAGACGGTCAGAGCATGCTGGGAGATGTAGTTTCACAACTATTCAACAGCTGTACAATGAAGACTGCTGCAATTGTTCTCCGCTAGATGTGGGAGAACCTCACGAGATTTGTTTCCAAACTGGAAGTGCTTTTATGTCCCCAGACCCCAGCCACTCCTCCAGACTCCTTAGTGACATCATGGACCCTGGAGAACCGCTGAAGCTTGTAAATGGTCCTCAGCGGTAAAGTGGGACTGCCAAAGTCATGGCAGATCTATAAGAGGACCACAAGGGAGCCCGGGGATGGTGAGTATTAGCCTCTGCTTACTATACTCTGGGGTCTGAAGAGACCCCAAAGTATAATAACAATATGTGGATGGTGAACCCAAAAAATGAGAATATTCATAAACCGTATAGTTACAAGCTGGTTCGCTCATCTCTACTGAATCCATTACAGAACTAATATTGCAATGTTATTTTCCCTTCTTAATTCCCTTGCACAAGGGGCTTCTCTGTTACACTTCCAGGCTACTGCTGAGGTTCTGCCAGACCAGCAGGGAAAAAAGCTATTTCTATTGACTGCTCTGCAGAGTATCACTAGACATACACCTAGAGGGTAACTGAGCATGTGCGTCCACCAGTACTCAGCTCATTAGGTGGACATAAACACAGGAAAATACTCTGAACACTAGGTGGCACCATACTATGTCAGTAAATGTATTTTACGGAATCATCTTAATGGCAAATATAATTCTTTTTTTATGGTTCATATTTATATATTTGAGGGGAGTCTGACGTCAGAAACTAAGTAATAGGTTGCGGTCTCAATCCATAAAGACAAATTCTGCCTATGTGCCCTCTTAGGCTTTGTTCACACGGAAGAAGAAACCTTTTCCACCTTGTGCTAGCCACAACAGGATGCCAATGCAACATCGGTATTCCGTTGCCGCATCACGCTCGTGTTTAGACCCGAATGAATGGACCAAAACAGGAGCATGTCTCGAGCCGTGGAATCCCTGGCATGGGTCATGTCGCTTCTTTTTTCCGCTACTAGCTAGCGGTACGAAAAAGAAAGCGTCTCCCATTAAAGTCAAGATTTTGCCACGAATTCCGCGTCAAAATCCGCCTGCAAAAAATTCCACGTGAACATACCCTTAGGGAAAATTAATTTAGTACAGTGGAGTTAGAGTTGGGCTGTTTTGGGTGGAGTCGGAAAAAAATGACTCCAGATCAAGATGATATGAAGAATTATTTGATACAATTCTTGATATTATATACTTCATTGGATATATAGTTTGTTACATACTTACTTCAGAGGAATCAATCACTGACTTGTCTCATGAATTGTAGGATCTTTACTAGGGAGATTTCAGGATTGTTTTTAAAATCCGATTTTCGATCATTTTCCAGCCAATCCGATCATGAAATTTGCTCGATTGCCGATTGGGATCTGATCTTTCCCAATCGCGATCGCTGAACCCTACGTCGTCGTCGTAGTCAGGCTGTGGAAAAATAAATGGAGTTTGGTCTACCGACTCCATGGCCCTTATGACTAAGCCACTGAGTGTGTGAAGCCGTATAAACATGGTCAAGGTTCGTCCATACAAGACAGGACTGGACATTGATTTCAATGATTTCCTTATAAGACTACCTTTCGTTCACGGAGAGTAGCCAGAGTTGTCTTGTGAGACCCCCCTCTAAGTATCATCTAGTAACAAGGTGACAACAGGGCATTCTAGGTGACATTTGCAGATGTGGACACTTATATTCAGAATGATCATCGCCCTCCAAGCCGCTGGTAAATTTACTATCTGTCACAGGAGCGAGAATTGCCTAACCTTCAAGTCTTGCCGCTTGGTTTTGTTTTTTGTTTTTCTCCAAAAGAAAATATTGCTTTTCCCTTGATGCCGATAAACAATATGTTTCTCCTCTTCCATATTTCAAGTAGAAATTACAAGTGAACATTTCCCATCCACATTCAATGTCATCTTGTTGAGCGTCCATTAAAACGGGAACATCATCATATAAATAACTGCAGACATTACACGTAGCCCTGAAATAATGTCCAGGATGCCGTACAGAGGACGTGTGTGTAATCTGCTCATAGTCTATACTGTCTAGACAGGCCTCACCATAATAACCTCATTGACCCCTAAAGACTACAGATGACCCAGAGGGTTCCCTACTTCATGATACTGATCCATTATCAAGGTTCATGGTGATGGTCATATATGGTAGAGACTTTATAGAGATATACGCATAGGTCAGAATCCATAATATGTATGTTCTACTGCATATAATACTATGGAGTTATTCATCTATAATACACACAGTGATGTCACAGTACAGGGATAATACACACAGTGATGTCACAGTACAGGATAATACACACAGTGATGTCACAGTACAGAGATAATACACACAGTGATGTCACAGTACAGAGATAATACACACAGTGATGTCACAGTACAGAGATAATACACACAGTGATGTCACAGTACAGAGATAATACACACAGTGATGTCACAGTACAGGGATAATACACACAGTGATGTCACAGTACAGGGATAATACACACAGTGATGTCACAGTACAGGGATAATACACACAGTGATGTCACAGTACAGAGATAATACACACAGTGATGTCACAGTACAGGGATAATACACACAGTGATGTCACAGTACAGAGATAATACACACAGTGATGTCACAGTACAGGGATAATACTCACAGTTATGTCACAGTACAGGATAATACACACAGTGATGTCACAGTACAGGGATAATACTCACAGTGATGTCACAATACAGGATAATACACACAGTGATGTCACAGTACAGGGATAATATACACAGTGATGTCACAGTAAAGGATAATACACACAGTGATGTCACAGTACAGAGATAATACTCACAGTGATGTCACAGTACAGGGATAATACACACAGTGATGTCACAGTACAGGGATAATACACACAGTGATGTCACAGTACAGAGATAATACTCACAGTGATGTCACAGTACAGGGATAATACACACAGTGATGTCACAGTACAGAGATAATACTCACAGTGATGTCACAGTACAGGGATAATACTCACAGTGATGTCACAATACAGGATAATACACACAGTGATGTCACAGTACAGGGATAATATACACAGTGATGTCACAGTAAAGGATAATACACAGTGATGTCACAGTACAGGGATAATACTCACAGTGATGTCACAATACAGGATAATACACACAGTGATGTCACAGTACAGGGATAATACACACAGTGATGTCACAGTAAAGGATAATACACAGTGATGTCACAGTACAGGGATAATACTCACAGTGATGTCACAATACAGGATAATACACACACTGATGTCACAGTACAGAGATAATACTCACAGTGATGTCACAGTAAAGGATAATACACAGTGATGTCACAGTACAGAGATAATACACACAGTGATGTCACAGTACAGAGATAATACACACAGTGATGTCACAGTACAGGATAATACACACAGTGATGTCACAGTACAGAGATAATACACACAGTGATGTCACAGTACAGGATATTACACACAGTGATGTCACAGTACAGAGATAATACACACAGTGATGTCACAGTACAGAGATAATACACACAGTGATGTCACAGTACAGGATAATACACACAGTGATGTCACAGTACAGGAATAATACACACAGTGATGTCACAGTACAGGGTAATACACACAGTGATGTCACAGTACAGGGATAATACACACAGTGATGTCACAGTACAGAGATAATACTCACAGTGATGTCACAGTACAGGGATAATACTCACAGTGATGTCACAATACAGGATAATACACACAGTGATGTCACAGTACAGGGATAATACTCACAGTGATGTCACAATACAGGATAATACACACAGTGATGTCACAGTACAGAGATAATACTCACAGTGATGTCACAGTACAGGGATAATACACACAGTGATGTCACAGTACAGAGATAATACTCACAGTGATGTCACAGTACAGGGATAATACTCACAGTGATGTCACAATACAGGATAATACACACAGTGATGTCACAGTACAGGGATAATATACACAGTGATGTCACAGTAAAGGATAATACACAGTGATGTCACAGTACAGGGATAATACTCACAGTGATGTCACAATACAGGATAATACACACAGTGATGTCACAGTACAGGGATAATACACACAGTGATGTCACAGTAAAGGATAATACACAGTGATGTCACAGTACAGGGATAATACTCACAGTGATGTCACAATACAGGATAATACACACACTGATGTCACAGTACAGAGATAATACTCACAGTGATGTCACAGTAAAGGATAATACACAGTGATGTCACAGTACAGAGATAATACACACAGTGATGTCACAGTACAGAGATAATACACACAGTGATGTCACAGTACAGGATAATACACACAGTGATGTCACAGTACAGAGATAATACACACAGTGATGTCACAGTACAGGATATTACACACAGTGATGTCACAGTACAGAGATAATACACACAGTGATGTCACAGTACAGAGATAATACACACAGTGATGTCACAGTACAGGATAATACACACAGTGATGTCACAGTACAGGAATAATACACACAGTGATGTCACAGTACAGGGTAATACACACAGTGATGTCACAGTACAGGGATAATACACACAGTGATGTCACAGTACAGAGATAATACACACAGTGATGTCACAGTACAGGATAATATACACAGTGATGTCACAGTACAGGGATAATACACACAGTGATGTCACAGTACAGGGATAATACACACAGTGATGTCACAGTACAGGATAATACACACAGTGATGTCACAGTACAGGGATAATACACACAGTGATGTCACAGAACAGGGATAATACACACAGTGATGTCACAGTACAGGGATAATACACACAGTGATGTCACAGTACAGGATAATACACACAGTGATGTCACAGTACAGGATAATACACACAGTGATGTCACAGTACAGGGATAATACACACAGTGATGTCACAGAAAAGGGATAATACACACAGTGATGTCACAGTACAGGGATAATACACACAGTGATGTCACAGTACAGGGATAATACACACAGTGATGTCACAGTACAGGATAATACACACAGTGATGTCACAGTACAGGATAATACACACAGTGATGTCACAGTACAGGGATAATACACACAGTGATGTCACAGTACAGGTTAATACACACAGTGATGTCACAGTACAGGATAATACACACAGTGATGTCACAGTACAGAGATAATACACACAGTGATGTCACAGTACAGGATAATACACACAGTGATGTCACAGTACAGGGATAATACACACAGTGATGTCACAGTACAGGGATAATACACACAGTGATGTCACAGTACAGAGATAATACACACAGTGATGTCACAGTACAGAGATAATACACACAGTGATGTCACAGTACAGGATAATACACACAGTGATGTCACAGTACAGGGATAATACACACAGTGATGTCACAGAACAGGGATAATACACACAGTGATGTCACAGTACAGGGATAATACACACAGTGATGTCACAGTACAGGGATAATACACACAGTGATGTCACAGTACAGGATAATACACACAGTGATGTCACAGTACAGGATAATACACACAGTGATGTCACAGTACAGGGATAATACACACAGTGATGTCACAGAACAGGGATAATACACACAGTGATGTCACAGTACAGGGATAATACACACAGTGATGTCACAGTACAGGGATAATACACACAGTGATGTCACAGTACAGGATAATACACACAGTGATGTCACAGTACAGGATAATACACACAGTGATGTCACAGTACAGGGATAATACACACAGTGATGTCACAGTACAGGTTAATACACACAGTGATGTCACAGTACAGGATAATACACACAGTGATGTCACAGTACAGGATAATACACACAGTGATGTCACAGTACAGAGATAATACACACAGTGATGTCACAGTACAGGATAATACACACAGTGATGTCACAGTACAGGGATAATACACACAGTGATGTCACAGTACAGGGATAATACACACAGTGATGTCACAGTACAGAGATAATACACACAGTGATGTCACAGTACAGGATAATACACACAGTGATGTCACAGTACAGGATAATACACACAGTGATGTCACAGTACAGGGATAATACACACAGTGATGTCACAGAACAGGGATAATACACACAGTGATGTCACAGTACAGGGATAATACACACAGTGATGTCACAGTACAGGGATAATACACACAGTGATGTCACAGTACAGAGATAATACTCACAGTGATGTCACAGTACAGGGATAATACACACAGTGATGTCACAGTACAGGATAATACACACAGTGATGTCACAGTACAGAGATAATACACACAGTGATGTCACAGTACAGGATAATACACACAGTGATGTCACAGTACAGGGATAATACACACAGTGATGTCACAGTACAGGTTAATACACACAGTGATGTCACAGTACAGGATAATACACACAGTGATGTCACAGTACAGGATAATACACACAGTGATGTCACAGTACAGAGATAATACACACAGTGATGTCACAGTACAGGATAATACACACAGTGATGTCACAGTACAGGGATAATACACACAGTGATGTCACAGTACAGGGATAATACACACAGTGATGTCACAGTACAGAGATAATACACACAGTGATGTCACAGTACAGGATAATACACACAGTGATGTCACAGTACAGGATAATACACACAGTGATGTCACAGTACAGGGATAATACACACAGTGATGTCACAGAACAGGGATAATACACACAGTGATGTCACAGTACAGGGATAATACACACAGTGATGTCACAGTACAGGATAATACACACAGTGATGTCACAGTACAGGATAATACACACAGTGATGTCACAGTACAGGATAATACACACAGTGATGTCACAGTACAGAGATAATACACACAGTGATGTCACAGTACAGGATAATACACACAGTGATGTCACAGTACAGGGATAATACACACAGTGATGTCACAGTACAGAGATAATACACACAGTGATGTCACAGTACAGGATAATACACACAGTGATGTCACAGTACAGGTTAATACACACAGTGATGTCACAGTACAGGATAATACACACAGTGATGTCACAGTACAGGTTAATACACACAGTGATGTCACAGTACAGGATAATACACACAGTGATGTCACAGTACAGGATAATACACACAGTGATGTCACAGTACAGAGATAATACACACAGTGATGTCACAGTACAGGATAATACACACAGTGATGTCACAGTACAGGGATAATACACACAGTGATGTCACAGTACAGGGATAATACACACAGTGATGTCACAGTACAGAGATAATACACACAGTGATGTCACAGTACAGGATAATACACACAGTGATGTCACAGTACAGGATAATACACACAGTGATGTCACAGTACAGGATAATACACACAGTGATGTCACAGTACAGAGATAATACACACAGTGATGTCACAGTACAGAGATAATACACACAGTGATGTCACACTACAAGAATATTGTATATTTGGCGAATAAGAAGCATATGATGGTTTGTTTTTTTGGCAGACTATGCTATACAATAAAATATTTCCGATACTGCATAGCTTAGTTGTTACGACTGTCACACTGCATGGGGACTTTACATTAACACAAGTAATGCAGTTGGAAGCTTATCTCTGTGCTCTGTGTAGTAGCTAAGCTAGGCTATTGTATCTCAGCTTCCATTCATTGTATAGGGCTGAGCTGTAGTAACTCCATACAGCCACTACCCAGAGAATGGAGCTGTGTTTCTGGCTCACTCCTCTGTGTTACGTCTGACGCCTGCGGCTGCTGAGAACGGCTGCTCGTGTGTTTCAAGGTGTCAGACCCCGACTGACCTGATATTGATGATCTGTCCAAAGGACATCAATATCCATAACCCAGAAAACCCCTTCACATGAACGTTAGGGACAGTTCCACCTCCTCTGCCCCTTGTCTCCTATAAAGATTTACATACACACCAGTTTACTGACAATAGGAATTATATTTATTATTTCGCTTGTCAAAATGTCAGGAATAAAATTGCAGATAACGCAAGATTGAAGTAAAATGTTCTGTAAAATCAAGAACTACAACATTGCAACTAAAATACATCTCAGATATTCCACAGACAACCTTTAAAGAGACCCGGACTTACATTCAGAGGGAAGACATGTCAGCTGCTTTTCCATTTATCTGGAGTTTGTAGGTCATGGACTTCATGGCGAACAATTACTAGAGATGGGCACAACTCACGAGATTCATGCCAAACTTGTTCTAGGTAAATTAAAAGAGATGTTAGTATATTCTGGAGTCTCCAGACACAGGGGAGGTGAGTAAAAATAACACATTTATGGTAAAACTTCCCTAATCTTTCCTAGGAATCCTCTTGCTGTCCTATGGTCCTCCGGCATCCTCGGGTGGACTGTAGTTTGTTTTGGGTGATTCCAGAAAAAGGGGTTTTTTTCAGGTCAAACAAGTTCGGTACAAACCACATCTTGGTTAAAACATAGTGTATGACACTGTCAGGGCTCCTATGAACCTATCTATTAAACATAGCGTATGACACTGTCTGGGCTCTTAGGAACCTATCTATAAAACATAGTGTATGACACTGTCAGGGCTCTTAGGAACCTATCTATAAAACATAGTGTACAATACTGTCAGGGCTTCTAGGAACCTATCTATAAAACATAGTGTACAATACTGTCAGGGCTCCTAGGAACCTATCTATAAAACATAGTGTAGAACACTGTCAGGGCTCCTAGGAACCTGTCTATTAAACATAGTGTATGACACTGTCAGGGCTCTTAGGAACCTATCTATAAAACATAGTGTACAATACTGTCAGGGCTCCTAGGAACCTATCTATAAAACATAGTGTAGAACATTGTCAGCGCTCCTAGGAACCTATCTATAAAACATAGTGTAGAACACTGTCAGGGCTCCTAGGAACCTATCTATAATACATAGTGTATGACACTGTCAGGGCTCCTAGGAACCTATCTATAAAACATAGTGTATAACACTGTCAGGGCTCCTAGGAACCTATCTATAAAACATAGTGTATGACACTGCCAGGAACTGCCTAGGAACCTATCTATAAAACATAGTGTATGACACTACCAGGGCTCCTAGGAACCTATTTATCCAATTTCTAGATTTCTAGATTTCATTTTGCTGACACTCACGTTCATATATTTTAACATTTAAAATGCTCCATAAATTTCCCTGTCATTGATGAAAGGTGCTTGTTGTGTTTTTTTAGCCACATGTCAACTATATTGCAAAAAGCAATGATTTTTTAGAAAAATGTGGGTGTGAGCCTTTTGAAAAGTGATGAAAAATTGTCTTTTCAAAACAAAAAATCCCACCAAAAATGATTCCTTCGTGGAAGCAGATGAGAACTCAAAATGAGATTGTTTTGTTTTCACCACCAGTGTGATCTAGTGGAATGTGATGGACCAGGGCGCAGGACAAGTCTGGCTGAGTGGTGGTAGCTGGGGCACCATGAGTGGCATTGAATGTGTGGCTGTTTTGGAGTAGTTTCAGCAGCAGAATAGTAAATGGAACATAATCCACATAAAAAAGAGGTTACCTTAGGAAACCTGTGAACCCCATAGACTATAATGGGGCCCGTGTGGTTTCTGTTCGATTTCTGCACGAAAAATGTGGAGAGAAAAGGGCTGCTTGCAGAATGAAATCTCTGAACACAGATGTGAACCGGGCCTTAAACAATCTATGGACTGATCAAACTGCTCTATTGTTAAACAGACCTAGACACAATTAGATTATTGGCAATGAAAAGGTTAACTCTTCTTTGTCTATTACTGCAGCAGTCAGGCTCACACAGCACAGATATTCTCCCTCATTGCCATCTATGATTGCTATCACTAATCTGCCTGTAACTGATTCAATGTGACTAAACTTTGTTCTAATTCTCCTACTCTCAGCTGAATTACAAGCTTTGCAGCACTCAGTGCTCTGTATCATGCAGTGATGAATTACACATCCATCCCTTACTTCCACCATCACTGATATGCCTGGTGTTCGAGTCTACACAACCTTATATAGTATACATGACATCAGCACTGTAAGGTGTCCACCTACCACTATTAAAGGGGTATTCCCATGATGCATGTTCTCTAACCTGCAGGCTGTTGTGCTCTCTTCACTTCCTGTTTTCCTCAGCACATAGGTGGGCGGGGTTTCACTTGCGCGGGATTGGTTGTAAATGAATTACCACAGTGTGAAGCTGATGCAGCAGAGCTGGATTTGAGTCAGTTTGCATTTCACACAGAGGTAACTTCCTATCTCAGCCCTTATCAGCCAAATTCAATTAAACCGACTGATAAGAGCTCAGAAATCAGAGAAGCTCCGCTACTTATCAGACACAAACAGCTCAGAGCTGCTCCCAGCCCCTCCCTTCCCCCCTGAGAGCAGGCAGCTACATCACTTGACAAATGAGCAGATAATCCCAAGGGCCATAGAAACGGAGTGTAAACAATGAAGTGAATAAATTAAGATAGAGGCCAAACAAAGCAGTTTTGATAAAGCAATGCATTTAGGAAAAGTCTTAAATCCACATAAACTAGCAGTATAGATAGGATCCTTGTGATGGGTCCCCCCAAGTGGACTCCCCGAACGGAAACCCAAACACAGATGTGAACCGGGCTTCCACCTGCTAGAAGTCATATACTCGGCAACGTGCTGGTCACTGACTGGCGTGTGCTATACCTATAGGCCCATTTCACTGGTAGTATTGCAGTGTAACTTGTAAAATGATGTTTTTCCACGGTATCATTCTACAAAACCCTAAGAAATCCATAAATGCCGGGCTTTAGGAAGACATTCATATTTCACATTTAGTTGTTATCCGCATGACTCCTGTCTGGTATCACACTGTTTTATCTTATTCTCAGTACTTAGCTGCGGCCGTGATGAATGATTTAATGTGATGTGATAATCTATTAGCACTGTTCCATTATGGAGTGTGAAGGAAGGCAGTGATTTACTGTCCGAGTGGCTGCAAAAATTGACCTCCTGCTTAAACTTGCAGGTTTTAGAGAACAAATCAGGAAAAATTCAATTTATGCAGACGATGAAATTTTTCCTGCAGTCTCACTATTATGTATGTAAAGGCAAATGTTTTTGAAGGGTATTTTTAGAGGAGCGGCTATCTACCTGAAGATGTGTTTCAATTTGTAATCTCAATCATGCAATGCAGAGGAATTCTAAAAAAAAACCTTGTCAATCCCATTGGCATAACACAGCTGTCACTGGGCCCTTATGCGAGGAAGAGTAGCCACAAGTTTACTCATCACTACTCATCACTCATTGATTTCAATGTGTAGCGCGCGTCAGACCGGCACACATTGAAGTCTATGGGATCTGTTTTACAGCGATCACTTTGACACGTGTTTACGTGTCAGAATGAGCGGAGCACAAACTCCATGTGAAGGCTCCCTAAGGTTGATTATTCTTTGATCTCCTTTCTGATCCGCTGTGATGGCCGACAGTCTATGCATCATAAATGTAATTCCCCTGCCTTCTGGTGCACAGGAGTGAGAAAATGTATATACACAGCCTTCCACTGTCAGAAAGGATAAAATGATAAAAGTAATAGTTGGCCAGTTTATAGTCAAGGAGGTAGAATATGGCACAAATGAGGGCATGATTATCATGGGGGCACTTACAGGGGCAAGGGATGACGGGAAGCTTGTGTACATGGTGGAAATAAATCTGGGCCTAGAGAAGGAAAGACAAACGTAAATGCTGCTAAAATGTACAGACTGGAATCGTGAAACTTTTTTTAATGAAACTATTTTTTTTTACTTAAAGCTTATTTTAAAAGGTAAGCCAATCTTGAGATTTCAGGATCGATTTTAAAATCTGATTTCCTATCATTTTCCAGTCGATCCCGATCGTGAAATTTGCTCAATCACCGATCGGGATCCGATCTTTCCCCATCCCAATCACTCAACCCTAGTCAATGGTTCTCTATGGGAAAGGTCACTTTTAGGGTTGAGCCCATCTTGAGATTTCAAAATCCAATTTCCGATCATTTTCCAGCCGATCGCGATTGTAAAATTTGCTCGATTGCCGATCGGGATCCGATCTTTTCCGATCCCGATCGCTCAACCCTAATGTTTAACCATTTTTAAAAGATACATTAATATTAGACAAATATATATATAAACTAATCAAGAAAATGTGGAAATTAAAATGATAATTTATCCAGCAAAAAACACAAAAACAAAAAAACAAGCCCTTATAAAACCATACAAGTAAAGATTTTGGCTCTTGTTATGTGATAATGAAAAACAAAAAATATATCCCTGAGATCTGAAGGCAGAAACAGGCCACGTGTATTTCCCAGGACATGAGAGTTTATTAACATTCTGGATTATTTTATATTAAACTATAAATTTGGGGGTTAGAGAGTCCTGTTCAGCACCAAATGTTCCGACAGCTCGATGGAGTTTTGGGACTTCAGAAACTTGTTAAATTGTAAGGTTGGTATATAAAGTAGAAGTCCAGGTATTGTCCTCTGCTGCGAGAGGGTAGGGTATATCGCCTGCACAGAACGGAGCTCAGTCAGTCAGGTTTCTGGCACTGCACGCAATAACTTGGCAGGGTTAGTTATCTAAGTGTGTTGGCCATGTGCGCTCCTATTGGCACTCTTCAGTTTCGGTGGGCACAGTCATGTAGTATGCAGGTATTACCTGGCTCTATGTGGCCATTTTCTGACACTATCTGGAAAAGGTATTCTACATCTGAACAATGGCTGGCGATGTTCCTGACTCCCGGCTGCTTCCTACTCATTGTTCTAAAACTCCCTCTGCAAACAGAAAAAAACATAAGCGCTACAAAAAGTAGTAAAAAAAAGTAACTTTGTACTTTAAAGGGGATGTCCAGGAATTAAAGGTTTCTGCAAGGAGGGCACGGAAGGTGAAAAATGAAAAAAAAGAAAAAAAAAAAACGTACTCACCTGTCCCCGATGATCCGGTGTCTCCCACCGCAGGGGCTTAGTTTGTTTTGGTTGGAGTCCTTGCCTCACATGACCACTAAAAAGTGGCGTTAGTGGCGTATGAAAAGGAACCGGAACAAATATGAGTGACGTTATGTTACCTTTCCACTGGAACAAGTCCTGGGGCCCAGAGAGCACTGGGAGACTCCAGAGCATCAGGGATAGGTGAGGAAGGTTTTCTTCCAAAGGCAATACATTGGTTTTTTTTTTTTTTTTACCTAGTAGTATTAGGGCTTATTTTTTGCAGGACAAATTGTACTTTCTTCCTTTTAATGTTCCCTGTCGTCCTCAACAGCGGCACAATGTGGGGTATTTCTGCCCCTGTGTGCTGGTAGGACAGGCGGATATTTAATTAGCCAATCAAATGCGTGGCAGGCCCTATAAGAGGGCACAAGAACCTCCCCTCTGCGTGTTTTTTTCTGTCCTGTGTGGACAGAGGACAGGTGGGAGGACTTGTGTCCTCTTAGAGAAGCTCAGCAGGATCACTCACCTCCTGAGCGGTTGTTTTCTTCTTGTCACCTTCTGTGCCCTGCGGGGAGAAGGTGCTTGTTAGCCATGTGTGGCTACCCCCCTCTATCCCCCCTGCCCCCCCTCTCCTCCGCTTCCCCTGCTCCTTGTGACTTACCTGACATTTTGGTGAGAGTCCGGGGACTCCGCATGCCGCCTCTGGTGGCCGCGCGGACTGCCGGCGGGTGGAACCACACTGTTGTGTATCCTGTTCCCCGCCGGCCGCTGTAAGCGCGCACTTCCGGTTTCGCCGGAAGTATCATAGCGCCATGGCAACGGCCTGGCGCTGGCGGCCACTCACTCAGGGAAGATTCAGGCCTTATTAAAGGCCGGAAAAGACGGGGAGATGTGGGGGTAAGTGCCCGTGTTAAGGGCCTCTTGGTGGGGGGGAATGTATATCTTTGCAGACCCCTGATTACAGGGTTAGTTGTCTGGGCAGGTTGCCTCACCTGCTTTGATTGTGGCTCCGCCCACTTCCAGCCGGCCAGAATTAAGAGGCTGGCTGGCCTGGTGTCAGAGACCTTCCTGCAGTATCTGCTGAAGGCGTGCGATTGTGGTGTTCATTGATCTTGAACTCTTTTCCAGTTTGCAAACTTTATTGGGATCCGTCACCTCGCTGTCCGGTCTACAGGACCTGGTAAGATTTACCCTTTTTTTAAAAGCTGGAATGATGTCATGGTGACAGTGTTGCATGGTCTATTATCTCTCTCTGTAGGATATGTCATCCTCTACTACCCCTCCTGGGGATGGTAGGAGGAAAATCTCTTCCAAGAGGAAACATCTTTCCTGCTTCGATTGCGACACACCGCTCCCTGATGGTAGGTAGCGGCTTGAAAGGTTGTGCCCTGCGGGGTACTACTGGTCCTATAACTTGCCTATTTTCAGGCTATGAGTGGGCCCATTGTCGCGGGTGCAGAGGTCCTCCACCTGTGGAGCCCTCTCCCAGAGATATGATGGCATGGGTCAAGGAGATGGTGAGTTTGGGCATCGCTTGGGTAAATAGTTTTTCCCTTGCCTGTACTCTCCTTTTTGTTTTGCAGGATGATTCCCTCAAAGGGATCCATTGCACCTTGTCTCAGCTCACCAGGAGACCATGCCCTGAGCTCCGTTCCTCGTCTCTCCCCCCCCCCCCCCTTGTAACACCTGCGGGTGGCAGAGGATGATTCCTCCGAGGACGACTCAGTTATTCCAGCAGAACTGCGTTCCATTATGAACAAACGGGCAGGCTGCTGAAGTCCATCCGGTCTACAGTGGGCCGAGATGTTGACGGGGAAGCCTCCACGTCTGCCTCTGGGGGACATATTGCCTTCCATGCGGACGCCACGCTGACCGACCTTATGGCGCAGCAGTGGAAACAGCCAGAGAAAGGACATTCGCTTTCCAGGATCTTCAAGAGTTTGTTTCCTGTTAACACTACCCAGTGGGATTCCTGGGGGCCTCCCCCGAAGGTGGATTTGGCCGTAGCAAAGCTGTCCCGCAGAACCCTGGTGCCCTTGGAAGATGGTTCAAATCTTCAGGACCCTCTGGATCGTAGGGCGGACTCCGTTCTGAAGAAGGTCTACTCAGCTTCCTCCGCGCAAGCCTCTGTGGCCATAGCCTCCTCTATGGTTGGTGACTTTTTGCGCAACCGCTTAGCCGCCTTGGAGCGGGATATAGACTTGGGCGTAGATAGAGATGAGATTCTGGCCTCTATGAAAAGAGTTCATAGGGCTGCAGATTATTTGGCGGAATCCTCCTGCCATCAATTAAAAATCTCCGCCAAATCTATGGCGTTGTCTACTGCGGCCCGTAGACCCCTTTGGCTAAAGCCTTGGCGGGCAGATTTTGCGTCTAAAGCAGCACTCTGTGCTCTCCCCTTTGATCCGGGAAGGGTGTCTGGCCAAAGCTTAGACGCCATTATGGAGGGATTAGCTGAAGGTAGCGGAAGGTCCCTACCTCAAGCATCCAGGGGCAGACGTGCTCCCTCTAGAGGCAGAGGTTCTTCCTCTAATTATAGACGCCCTTCCCAACAACGGCGTTTTAGATATCGCCCTAGGGGAGCTGGTCGTGGCACTTCCAAGGAGGACACCAAGAGGAAGCCTGAGTTTTGACGTGGGGCAGCTCCCTGTGGCCCCCCTTCCTGTGGGAGGACGTCTTTCCTCCTTTTCCAGAGCATGTTTCACCGATATCCAAGACCCATGGGTGTTGAAGATCATACAACACGGGTATCACATCGACTTTCATCTTCCACCTCCAGATCGGTTCGTTTCCACCCAAACTCTTCCACCTTCTCAGCAGGCCAGTCTAGAAGCCTTGGTTGCCGAATATGTTACCAAGGGCGCCCTGGAGAAGGTACCAGCCTCAGACCTCGGTCTGGGAGTCTACTCCCCCGTCTTTCTGGTCCCCAAGTTCACCGGGGGCTGGAGGATGATAATAGATCTGAGGTACCTCAATTGGTTTATCAGGAAGAGGTCATTTCGAATGGAAACCGTGGATTCCGTGGCTGTGTTTCTTCAGCCAGGAGAGGTGATGGTTACCCACGATTTGAAGGACGCCTATCTACATGTCCCCATTGCTCATTTCCACAGGAAGTTCCTCAGGATTGCCGTCGCTATGGCCGGCCACAGGGAGCACTATCAATTCACAGCTCTGCCATTCGGCATCACATCCGCCCCACTGGTATTCACCAAGGTGATTTCTCCGGTCGCCGCGGCCCTCAGACTTCAGGGTCTTTTCATCGTCCCTTATCTAGACGACTGGCTACTGAAAGCTCAGTCTCCTGCTGCCCTCCTCCAGCAGCTCAACCTTGCCATCAACTTCCTACAGGAGTTAGGATTATCAATTGGGAGAAGTCCGAAATCGTTCCATCCACCTGAAGAAAATTCCTCGGATTTATAGTGGATTCAGAAGCGATGCAGATCTTCCTCTCCAGTCCAAGGAAGGAAAGAATCCAAGCCAGTGCACGATTCCTATTGCGCACTCGGCAGGTAACCATCCGGACCGCCATGAGAGTCCTGGGCCTGATGTCATCCTCGGCCAGGGCGGTGCCTTGGGCTTTATGGCATTTGCATCCCCTGAAGATGGAAGTGTTGAGAACCTGGAACAGGTCTCCACGGGGATTGCACAAGAAGATCTGCCTTTCTCCCGCTACCCGTCTTTCCCTCAGATGGTGGATACACCTGAAAGACGGAAGGTCCACGGTCCCGACAGTGTGGACCCTGTTGACAACAGATGCATCCCAGTGGGGATGGGGAGCCCATTGTCAAGACAAAACTGTACAAGGACGATGGAGGTGTCCGGAGCTGGGGTCATCCAAACTCAAGGAACTCAGAGCAGTGTACCTGGCCCTAGTACACTTTGCCCCAGAATTGAAAGGCAAGTCTGTCAAAAACCGGTCAGACAATATGACGGTGGTAGTCTATATAAACAAACAAGGGGGCACCAGGTCACCAACCTTGCTGAGAGAGACGAATCTCATATTTGCCTAGGCGGAGAAGAATCTGGTCCAGTTATCCGCTGTTCACATAAAGGGCTCCCTGAACATAGTAGCGGATCAGCTGAGTCAGGGTATTACCGTATCAGGAGAATGGTCTCTCAATCCAGACGTATTTCAACAGATCGTCCAGAGATGGGGTCTCCCGGAGGTCGATCTTATGGCTACCCGACTCAACGCCAAGGTGGGGACCTTCTGCTCTCTGTACCAGGAGGACAATCCCTTGGCGGTGGATGCCCTGTCCATCCCATGGAGGTTCAGGCTGTTTTACATATTCCCTCCAATTCCAATCATACCGAAGGTATTGATAAAAATAAGACAGGACCAAGCCTCGGGAATAGCCATAATCCCGTTCTGGCCAAAAAGGGCTTGGTTTGCTCAGCTCATACAAATGAGTCAGGGCATATATTGGAGGCTTCCCCCACTCCCAGACCTGGTAACCCAAGGAGAGCTGAGATGCCAGGATCTGAGGAGACTCAACCTGACAGCCTGGAGGTTGACCAGTCCCTATTGAGAAATAGAGGACTGTCACAAGCCGTCTTGAAGACCCTATCCAGCGCCAGAGCAGATTCGACTAACAGGAACTACCGTCGAATAGGTAACATCTTTAATGCCTGGTGTCTGCAGCATCAAGTGGACTCCACCGATCCCCCTACGGAGGCGATCCTGGACTTCCTTCAAGACGGACTAGACAGAGGTCTTGCTGCGGCCACACTCAAGGTACACGTAGCGGCCCTGTCCGCCTATCTGGGGAGGCGTTTGTCTCAGGATCCTTTAGTGAGCACCTTTATTAAAGGGGCAACTAGGCTGAGACCGGTGGTAAACACCCCTGTCCACCAATGGGACCTTATTCCGGTCCTGAACGCCCTATGTGGCCAGCCATTTGAACCTCTGGAAGAGGTCTCCCTCAAGTCGCTAACCGGCAAAATGGCGCTGCTATTGGCAGTCACACCTGCCAAACGCGTTAGTGAACTACAAGCTTTGTCCGCTGAGGAGCCATATACCACCTTTTTCTCTGACCATGTACAGCTTAGGTTCCTCCCTGGGTTTCGTCCCAAGGTGCCATCTGCTGTAAACAGGAACCAACTGATTTCCCTTCCAGTATTTTTTCCGTTCCCTTCTTCTGCTGAAGAAGAAAGATGGCACAAGCTGGATGTGGTTAGATGCCTGCAGATCTACTTGCAGCGCACTCGCCCCTTTAGGTGGACTGAAAACCTGTTGGTCAGCTACACGGGGAAAAACAAGGGCGCCAAAGCCGCCAAAGCTACAATATCCCGGTGGGTTACCGAGACTATTAGAGTCGCCTATACCGCCCAAGGGCTGTCGGCTCCATCTTTCCTTCATGCCCATTCAACCAGGGCAGTGTCCACTTCACGGGCAGAAAGAAGTGCTTTATCTGTGGACCAAATATATGCAGCTGCCTCTTGGGCATCTGAATCCACCTTCATTCGGCATTACCGCCTGAAGGACCAAGTGGCAGATTCCACTGCCTTTGCCCAGACCAGTTTAAGTTCGGTCATGGGTTTGTCCCACCCATCTTGGGGACCTGCTTGCTATATCCCCACATTGTGCCGCTGTTGAGGACGACAGGGAACGAGTGATTATGAAGATAATCTTGTTTCCCTTAGTCCTAACAGCGGCACAAGATTTCCCACCCTGGGAATCATATCTTATGTATAAAACTGTATATAAATGTAATGGAGGTACTTTTGTATTTACACGCAGAGGGGAGGTTCTTGTGCCCTCTTATAGGGCCTGCCACGCATTTGATTGGCTAATTAAATATCCGCCTGTCCTACCAGCACACAGGGGCAGAAATACCCCACATTGTGCCGCTGTTAGGACTAAGGGAAACAAGATTATCTTCATAATCACTCGTTATCGTATGATGAACTGGGAAATTGGAAAAAAAAAAAAAATAGAATGGGGTGGAATTGGAAAAAAACACAAACCTGCATCACTTTCTGGGTGCATTCTCACGGGCTAAAGTGGCACTGATTCTGCCATGATAACTCGTGGCAGAATCAGCACTGATAAAAAGCCTCCCATTGATTTCAATGTGTTCTGCGCGTTAAACGAAACCAAGACTTTTTATCATCACTGATTCTGCCGAGAGCTATCGTGGCAGAATCAGCGCCGCTTCACTCTGTGTGAACGCACCCTCTTGTGGGTTTCATTTTCACATTTTGGGAAAAAGTTATTCTGTACTATCATGACTATACCAAATTTGTACAGTTTGTGTCTTGTTTTACCTTTAAGCCCTTTGCAACATCTATCATACTATTATGGTGGATGTTGGCCCATGAATTATGGCGCGCGCTCTACTTCTGATTTATACAGCAGAGGCCCAGAGGGCTAATGCCCATGATAGGAGTCTGTAGTAATGGGGCAAGATCACAGTGACCATACAGTCTCCATGACACCCACGAACCTTAATAAATAATAAAAACTCCCAGGCCTGTCATAAATGATTCTCAGGCCTCAATAAATATATAGAAACTTCTCTATAGACTGTGAAACAGGCGTGGGTAAAAAAAAAATACAAAAATATTCTAAAAAAGACTAAAAAAAATTAAATCACCTCGATCATTAATAAACCAAAATGAACAAAAACATTAGGAGGATACGTCTGGTTAATGACAATGTGCTGACTTCCTTGTAAATCCTCCAGGTGGCAACACGCCTATACGGAAATCTACATTTGGGCGGATTCACACCTGCGCCTGGTCTCTGCTTTAGCCAATCCCGCGGGTTTCCGTCTTATGCCTCAAGAGACTGGACAGGGGACGGAAACCTAGCGGTCAGTTTTCCAACCCATTCACTGGAATGGGTTTGCAAAGTGGCCGCCCATGTGTATCTTCGCAGCAAAACCGTTCATTTTTAACTGGACACAAACTGCTGCACGTCCGATTAAAAAACGTTAAAAAAAAACGGTTTAGCCGCGGACAGGCAGAAGACACCCACGAGCGGTCACCTCTGCAAACCCATTCAACCCGGATTGGTTGAAGCAGAGACTGGGCGCAGGTGTAAACGTAAAGCTGGCTTAGATCTCAAGGATCACTTAAAGCATAAATAATAAATATGATGGAATTATTGACTCCATCCCCACTACACCCCTCTTCAGGAAAGTCGCAAAGGTGGTAGAATACATGTGATTGGTGACAAATTTTTTTTAGTCAAAAACGGCATAATTTGATATTAAATCTCCCCATATAATGTTTGCCTTTCTATGAACATCAGTCATATCCGTGGCCTGGGTCACATCATTTACAGGACACACCTCTACATAAATACAATGGCTCCACCGCCAGGCTGCGGCCTATACTGGAATCTACACCAGTTTAGCTTTCCGAGATTATCTGTGCCTATACGCGGCCCAATTCCCACATCGCGACGTTTATGACGTTGTTGTTGCCAACCTGAGGTGATATCTGGCGTAAAATAGACAGTAAATAGGCCCCAAT
This sequence comes from Leptodactylus fuscus, assembly GCF_031893055.1. Lineage (NCBI taxonomy): Eukaryota > Metazoa > Chordata > Amphibia > Anura > Leptodactylidae > Leptodactylus > Leptodactylus fuscus. The sequence continues at coordinate 80,228,528 of NC_134272.1, forward strand.
AACTTTATACTATTGAGCAGCAAATGACAAAACCTGCCTCATTGCCCCTAGCAGCTCATCACCATGCAGCTTTCATTTTGCTGAGGCACAATACAGAATGAAGGCCGTGCTAGGCCCGATTGCTATGGGTAACAATGGCAGCTATTCTCTTTGAGGCTTTCGTGAATTTCCCCGCATGGGGTCTTCTCTCCTGACCTTGACCTTTCATCACAACGGTGGCAAGTCGTGACTCCGTATCGCAGAGCGCGGCGATTTTCGGAGCTTCTATCATTATAGTGTTTTAAAATTTAACGCGTAAGTAATGGCGAGGCCCCTCCATCCAGCTGTGACATTAAGAATTCAGTGTATTAACAAGGATTCATTACGCTCCCACTATAAATAAATAATTCTTATTGAATCTTTCGGAGGGAACACGGCCGCTATTCATCACATATCCGCCGCCTGCATAATTGAATGGGACGCCGTCTCACCTTTCCTCTCCCTTAAAGCGTAATTCAGCTTTTAACATCGCTTCACAGTGTAAATCTACATAAAAAGTTGAGTAACTTTGCAATTACTTTGCCTATTCTGAGTTATATCCCTCAGCTTTTCTCCATTCATGTCCATAGAAGCTTTATAAATTCTGCCGGTTGCCCTTGGAAACAGACAGCGCTTTATCTCCACACCGAGACCTAACAGCCGGGCTCCGACTGTGTAATTATCAGCCAGGCTCCCAGGATGCATTGCTATGCGATAACAAGACATATTATAAAAGATCAGCGTGTCAGTATAAGAAAGTAAAGCAAATACTTCAACGCAAAAAGAGCAAGTTAAGCAGATTCTTATCCAGTAGATATGCCATAAATTTCGGTTAGGCGCAGGGTCCATCTTTGACCCCAAACCTTCTTCTGCCTGGCTACAAGGAGGCCTCTCATGTGCTGCTCTCTCCATTCAGACTTATGCAAAAGACAAAAAAATTCAGACGGCACCTCCATAGTAAAGCAAATGTACTATGTGTGCACGCAAAAAAACCAAAAACAACAAAAATGTAGCAGAATTCTATAGAAGACGCTGCGTTTCCGTAACCCATGGACTTTAGCCTTAAAGTCTTGCTTTACCCTTAAGAAAACGTCTTAAAATTAAGATTATTTTAAGCAAACATTATATTTTTGCACTCGTTCCACATCCTATAACACATTCGCTATCATCGTTGGTCTGGTCCACTGTACAATAATAATATAATAATAATAAATTTTATTTCTATAGCGCCAACATATTCCGCAGCACTGTACAATTTGTAGGGTTCAAATACAGACACAAAGATACATTACAAAGAAAGTCATTTCACACAATGGGACTGAGGGCCCTGCTCGCAAGAGCTTACAATCTGAGGTAGAGGGGGTGACACAAGAGGTAGCAGGGGCGGCATTGCTTATACAGAGGTCAGACAGTTTTGTAATAGAGGTGACTGTGATTATACAAACTTAAAACTTTATGAGCCGTCAACAGTCCTTTAACATGTGGATGGAGCTTGGACCTATAAAGTTAGCCTGAGATGACATCATATCATGTGGGGAAGTGTGGGAGCGAAGACAGAGGAGGGTTAAAGTTTGGGGATTCTAATTATAGTACGGAAGGGTTTACATTAGGAATTGTGATCGGCCTGTCTGAAAAGATGCGTCTTTAGTTTGCGTTTGAAACTGTAGAAATTGGGAGTTAATCTGATTGTCCAGGGTAGAGCATTCCAGAGGAGTGGTGCAGCTTGGGAGAAGTCTTGCATACGAGCGTGGGAGGTTCTGGGTTGGGCGGTAGACAGAGATGAGGGAGGAAATGTAGGGAGGTGCGGCATTATGGAGAGCCTTGTGGATGAGAGTGATAACTTTATATTTTATTCTATAATGAATAGGCAGCCAATGTAGTGACTGGCACAGACCAGAGGCCTCGCTGTAGCGTCTAGCCTGATGGATGAGCCTGGTCGCTGCATTCAGAATAGATTGTAGAGGGGAGAGTTTAGTGAGGGGAAGACCGATTAGTAAGGAGTTACAGTAGTCAAGGCGAGAATGAATCAGACAATAAGTGTCTTTAGTGTATCTCTGGTAAGGAAAGGGCGTATTCTGGAGATGTTTTTGAGGTGGAGTTGACATGAATGTGCGAGTGATTCAATATGAGGGGTGAAGGAAAGATATGCGTCAAACATGACCCCAATGGTAATTGGGGATTGTCTCTTTTGATACTTTATAAACTTATTACACTCATCTCTCCAGTACTCAGATTCTTCTACCTTGTGTCAGTAGCTACATCACAGAATACAATATAAAACTGTCACGCTCCCCCATAATTACCCCCATAGTGTTGACCTCCCTACATCTCCTCCCTCCTGTCTACCGCCCTAACCGCCATCTCCGTTCTGCCTATGATCTTAGACTTGTATCTTCTGTTATCCGAGTATCTCATTCCCTTCTCCAAGACTTTTCTCCAGCTGCACCGGTGCTCTGGAATGCTTTACCCTGGACAATCAGATGAATACTCAACTGCCCTATATAGGCAACTATTTAGGCAAGCTTATCACATGACCTGTTTATTTTGTACTACACCTCTGCACACTAAGCTAACATGTCTTATCCTAAGCTATCTCTACTCTATTCCTCAGATCTCGAACCCTCCATCTAGAAGTTACATTGTACTCACTGCACTTAGTATCTTAATATCCTCAAGTTCCGGCTGGTGACGTCTGATACAGCTTCAGTTATATGACATGGACCATTGCACCGAACAAGCCCTCTGACCTCTTATGTATTGTCTAGAGCCTGTGCTGCAGCAACATATTAGCATTAAAGGGGTACCCCCTCATTAAGACATAAAGGGAGCCAACACTAGAGCATCATATAAAGAGGAGCAAGACCTGACTCTGCAGTCAGTGACACCTTCCCTAGTGAACCGCTGCACCTATCTTCACTACTGTTTGCATTCTCTGCTGGGTTGCTGCCGATGCACCAAAATGTGACGCACATTGGCATATCCGCAGTCGTAACCAATATTAAATCTGCCCTAGCGTTTCAGCATTGCTGGAATGTTCCTTTAAAGGATTTTTCCACCTTTGCAATCAATAACCTACCGAGAAGACGAAGCGCCAGCGGGGATTTCTAGACACATAGAACTCTGGGATTAAGGTACATTATGACATCTGGGCTCTTTGATACATCGCTTTAGTTCATCTTTAATTCTGCAGGATATTTTTTGTTGGAGATCTATTGAGATAAGTAAAAACACATTATCTTCAGTGCAGGTACTGGCAAAGACACTCTGGCAGTTTAGATTAAAGAAAGAGCCCGATCAATATTTACAAGGAGTTAAATCGATAGCTCAACATCAACATGCTTATTGTTTTTAATGTGGAGTTCACTGAAGGACTTTAATGATCAGGCCACATTTACAAGAGACCGTCATATCCGCAGAGCAAACACAATGCCTAGGATCTGCAGCTCGACTGATATCTGTCCAACAGTCTGGAAGTGCAGCCATTACTTGTCATTAAGTTTCTTCTTCTAGAAGAAAACTCCAACCAGAGCAGCGCTAAGAACATGGTCAGACAGTGCAGCAACTGTATATGATTAAAGCACTGTCTCCCCTGATATTCTGCAGTAAGACTATGTAATATCTCAGTCCTACCTACAGAATTGTGTGGCCTACGGCACCATGTCAGCAGGGCTTTGGCTCCATGTGGTGCTTTACTACTGACCGAGTGTTCCCTAGTACACGATGTCCAAAGGGCAATTAAGCCAGGAGGTACCAATTGGGGAGTTAGATCATTTCAGCTAAATATGGAAAATGCAGAGGAAAAAAAATCTCAGTCATTCGGCAGATCCTCTTCTCCTGTGATCCTATTGTTTCTCAACGGAGAAATATATAAAACAATCTTATCTCTGTGTATAATTGTAAGACAACTGGATGCAGCAGGAGCCAGAGGAGTTTAAGAGATGTACAAGAGGAGTATAAGAGGAGTATAAGAGGAGAATAAGAGGAGTATAAGAGGAGTATAAGAGGAGTATAAGAGGAGAATAAGAGAAGTACAAGAGATATATAAGAGGAGTATAAGAGATGTATAAGAGGAAGTATAAGAGAAGTATAAGAGGAGTATTAGAGGAGTATAAGAGGAGTATAAGAGAAGTATAAGAGGAGTATAAGAGATGTATAAGAGGAGTATAAGAGGAGTATAAGAGAAATATAAGAGATATATAAGAGATATATAAGAGGAGTATAAGAGATGTATAAGAGGAGTATAAGAGGAGTATAAGAGATATATAAGAGGAGTATAAGAGGAAGAAAGCCAAAATATTGCCTGGTTAGGTAAATTGAGATTTCTGTGGTACCATGCTGAGGTTTTGGCTGAGAATTTGGCACAATTACTATGAAATGATTAAGCCTTTGCCACTCTGGTGGAGTAATGGTGTTTGGTGGAATGTTTCCTTGGCTCCTCTTATACTTGTTGAGGGTATGTAATAATTGTTGTTATTATTATTATTATTAAGAAGAAGAAGAAGCATTTTTTCTATAGCACCGACATATTCCTTAGCACTTTACAACTATATGTGTACGCCATCACAAAGGCAAAAGGAATCCATATCCCTACGAGAGGTGTCTCTAATAAAGTGGCCACTCTGTTTCCTCTGAGCTACATAGTTACAAGGCATTGTGTGAAATCTCCTCACCTTCTTTACACTCCCTACAGAGATGTTTTGGTGAAGCAAAAATTTTAATAAAACCGCTGAGATTTTGTTGTATAGTATCATAGATCTTCTTTATTTTTTCCAGTTTTATACATGGGAGCGTTCACGCTTTCTGTCTCATATTGTTATGTTTCTATGAGTCTTGTATTCTCTCTATTGATTATATAGCGTTGACTTATTGTTGGTTTTCGGCTACATTTTGTTCCATTGGATATTTTTCTTTATAGTTTATTGACTGTATGGTTTGCAGATTATTTGTGGCGCTAGAATATGTTCAGATATTGATTATTACTTCCCGTATCCTCAGGAGATCCAGCCTGGTTATTTTCTGTAGAGGTTTTATTCTACGTTTTATTGCTTTAATTAATTGGATCCTATTTGCAGTTTGTTTTGCTTTTATTCATTTTCGAGCACAACATCTCGATGCCCTGGAAATAACCCTAAGCGATATGGGGTTCCATAATTCATACAGTATATTGTTTCGTTCCTCTGCGTGATGCCTTAAAGGGTCTGTCCATTTTCCTACAATTGCTTCTCAATAAAACATACAACACCTGCGCTCCGGACTATAAAAACCGTTTGAGTTAGTCTAGGACATATAATATACTTATAATAACATTTTGGTCACAGTTTTTGGTTGCTTGTAGCAAGGGAATACTGTAATATTGGCTCCACTAAATGCAAAAGTACAATAGGCAGCTCTAGATGGATCTACAATAGAATTTCCAAATGTGCATTGTTTGGCTTCTACATAGCCCGAAACTGCTAAAGATCTGGGTAGCCAAAAAGTACAGGTGTGTCGTATTACCCTTGAGCAAGGACTTCAATTTCTTGAAACCAATTCAACTCAATATCATTGCATGGTAGTAAAAGCTTCAGCAGGTTGCACTTCACAAAACAGCCACCGGGTGGCCACTCATAGACAAATATAGCATATCACTTAGTGGCACAATATCAGGAAACAATATAGTTTTGAAAAGCTATTTATCCAATCACACACATATCAGGACACATATATTCAAAAGGAAAGGTAAGGAAGGACACATCTACATCTCTTTCCTCCCACCATAGCGCAGATTATCCAAATGAGAAATATGTTCAATCCGAGGTTAATCCGAGAGTTCATGGTCAAAACTAAATCAGTAAACAAGCAGATATTTAGTACCGTATGTACTCGAGTATAAGCCGACCCGAATATAAGCCGAGGTCCCTAATTTTACCACAAAAAACTGGGAAAACTTATTGACTCGAGTATAAACCGAGGGGGGAAATGCAGCAGCTACTGGAAAATTTCAAAAATTAAAATGGTCGGAGTTTTTTGGTGCAGTAGTTGCTGGGTGCTGGGGAAGGGGAGGGGGTGTTTTGGTTGTCTGTCTGCCCCTTCCCTGAGCTTGAGGACTGTTTTTTCTTCTCCCACTTGGAATTCAGCCTTGCTGAATATAGGGGATCTGCAGTGCTCCTATTAACCCCTTCCCGACGGAACAGATCCCCTATGATTCAGTAGATCGGGCAGTGTCAGACACAGGGATACCTAATCTGTATGTGTTTCACAGTTATTTTCTACTTTTGTATGTATTCTAGGGAAAGGAGGGATTTAGAACTGTTATTTTTTTTTTTTTTTTGCGCTATTTTATGGGAGATTCTATACATTAATATTGTGGCTGAAAAATTCGGCTTATACTCAAGTATATACGGTAAGTGAGCCAAAGTCAGTCTCCAAGGATACAGCAAACAAACAGATATGTACAGAGCACAGGAGCCTAACTAGTAATAAGTAACTCATAGCAGGCACATGGAGAGTTTACATATCCCTCCTCAGCTGATGATTGGTTCAGCTGCTTTTTAACCCCTTTTACACCTTCAGGATAAAAAAAAAATTGTTGTCACATTGTAACTTTTCATTATCCCTTCCTATACAGAAACAACCCAAATTTCAATAATTATTTGCTTATATTTCCATCTGCTTTAAAGAAACAACAAAAAACTTTATTCTATAGTTGCAAATACGTCAATGTCAAATATCTGTATATTTTTACATTTTGGCTTGCTCGCACAAAACTAAAATGTTTTATGGGAAAAAAACAGTCACTTTTATATGGACACAATCCAAGAGCCATAATTAAAAAAAAAATAAAAAATAAGGCTATCAATTTAGGCTTGTTTTTTTCGGGATGAGTTTATGACCTAGACAGATATGGATGACAAGTCTGGGGCTTTGTAATGCCACTGGCTTCCATAGTAACTGGGCACCCACAGGATGACAGAGGGAGTACCTATTCTCTTAGATGCTGTGGTCATTATTGAATATGACTTCTAAGGGGTTAAAAGGGTTGGACAGGAATTTTTGTTTATGGCCTATCCTTTATGGCTAAAAAATATCTGTGGAGGGCCAATAGGTGGCCCCACTCAGATCAATTGTTCAGGGCTACTTGTGTACAGTTTTATGCATGGGAATCATTGGGTGTCCTACGTGAATGTCATACATGGGTGTCATAAATTAGTGTTATGCATGGGTGTCCTACATGGGTATCATACATGGGTATTATACATGGGTATCATACATGGGTGTCATACATGGGTGTCATAAATTAGTGTCATGCATGGGTGTCCTACATGGGTATCGTACATGGGTGTCATACAAAGGTGTCATACATTTGAGTTGTACATGGGTGTCATACATGGGTATCATACATGGGTGTCATACATGTGTATCATGCATTAGTGTCCTACATGGGTATCGTACATGGGTGTCATGCATAGGTGTTATACATTTGTGTTGTACATGCGTGTCATACATGGGTGTCATGCATTGGTGTCCTACATGGGTGTCATACATAGGTGTCATACATGGGTGTCCTGTATGGGTGACATACTTCTACAGATGAAATTCCTACACCGCGCTTCTTTATTATGAGCGCTTGTCTGATATACAGGAATGTATTTGCACATTTGACATAATAAACGTAAAAGCTCTTCTTGAGCGGCGGACATGAGTCCCGGCCATAAGACCCATCACTACAGATAGGAATTATTATTGGGCGCCGCATACTATTTATATGTGCATATTGATCAGTTGCAGAGTTTATTGAATTCCCTCCACGCTTGCTCAGAATTTATTGCTTTAATCCCCCGCCGTTGCCTGGTTACCCGCCGTGATATTTACAATTAATAAAGTCTTCGTCTGCACTCCCACCTCAATTAAAAGCCGTCCTATTGTACTGGCTGCGAGCCCCGCCATTGTTTCCAGCAGGTAACGCTTCTGTTCCTCTTCAGAAATTCAAGAGATCAGAAGAGTCATGAAATGAATTGGATTTACATGGATATTGTTCTAGTGTTCTAAAGGAAACTTGGCACCAAAATGTGCGGCACTAAACCATACCGCCAAAGTTTCGAAAGACCAAAAGATAGATAAAATCTGCGGCACAGCGAGCTTTAGTGTAAGCCCCACCTCCAATCCTATCCTTGACCCTGCCCATTTCCAATCATGTCCAGCGCATGCGCCGCAGACCTGACCTGTACAGCCCAGCTTTTAACATCCACCAATGTATTAACTAATTATATCCAAGTCATTACACATCTACCTGTAGCATAGCACCATCTCAATCCAAGTTACCTTCCAGTGTATGTCATCATAGTCTTTTTCATCATAGGCCCCAAGACGAACATTTGACATGGGTTCCCTCTCCCCCCAACCCATATCCCTCCTCTCCCGCCCACACACAAGCCAGATTCCTGCACACACTATTATGCCCCACAGTGGCCCCTGCACACAGTATTATGCCCCATAGTGGCCCCTGCACACAGTATTATGCCCCATAGTGGATCCTGCACACAGTATTATGCCCCATAGTGGCCCCTGCACACAGTATTATGCCCCATAGTGGATCCTGCACACAGTATTATGCCCCATAGTGGCCCCTACACACAGTATTATGCCCCATAGTGGCCCCTGCACACAGTATTATGCCCCATAGTGGCCTCTGCACACAGTATTATCCCCCATAGTGGCCCCTGCACACAGTATTATGCCCCATAGTGGCCCCTGCACACAGTATTATCCCCCATAATGGCCCCCTGCACACAGTATTATCCCCCATAGTGGCCCCTGCACACAGTATTATGCCTCATAGTGGCCCCTGTACACAGTATTATCCCCCATAGTGGCCCCTGCACACAGTATTATGCCCCATAGTGGCCCCTGCACACAGTATTATCCCCCATAATGGCCCCCTGCACACAGTATTATCCCCCATAGTGGCCCCTGCACACAGTATTATGCCTCATAGTGGCCCCTGTACACAGTATTATCCCCCATAGTGGCCCCTGCACACAGTATTATGCCCCATAGTGGCCCCCTGCACACAGTATTATCCCCCATAGTGACCTCTGCACACAGTATTATGCCCCATAGTGGCCCCCTGCATACAGTATTATCCCCCATAGTGACCTCTGCACACAGTATTATGCCCCATAGTGGCCCCCTGCATACAGTATTATCCCCCATAGTGGCCCCTGCACACAGTATTATGCCCCATAATGGCCCCCTGCACACAGTATTATCCCCCATAGTGACCTCTGCACACAGTATTATGCCCCATAGTGGCCCCTGTACACAGTATTATGCCCCATAGTGGCCCCTGCACACAGTATTATCCCCCATAGTGACCCCTGCACAGAGTATTATCCCCATAGTGGTCCCTGTACACAGTATTATCCCCCATAGTGGCCCCTGCACACAGTATTATGCCCCATAGTGGCCCCAGTACACAGTATTATGCCCCATAGTGGCCCCTGTACACAGTATTATGCCCCATAGTGAACCCTGCACACAGTATTATGCCCCATAGTGGCACCTGCACACAGTATTATGTCCCATAGTGGCCCCTGCACACAGTATTATGTCCCATAGTGGCCCCTGCACACAGTATTATGTCCCATAGTGGCCCCTGTACACAGTATTATGCCCCATAGTGGCCCCTGCACACAGTATAATCCCCCATAGTGGCCCCTGCACACAGTATTATTCCCCATAGTGGCCCCTGCACACAGTATTATGTCCCATAGTGGCCCCTGCACACAGTATTATACCCCATAGTGGCCCCTGCACACAGTATTATCCCCCATAGTGACCTCTGCACACAGTATTATGCCCCATAGTGGCCCCCTGCATACAGTATTATCCCCCATAGTGACCTCTGCACACAGTATTATGCCCCATAGTGGCCCCCTGCATACAGTATTATCCCCCATAGTGGCCCCTGCACACAGTATTATGCCCCATAATGGCCCCCTGCACACAGTATTATCCCCCATAGTGACCTCTGCACACAGTATTATGCCCCATAGTGGCCCCTGTACACAGTATTATGCCCCATAGTGGCCCCTGCACACAGTATTATCCCCCATAGTGACCCCTGCACAGAGTATTATCCCCATAGTGGTCCCTGTACACAGTATTATCCCCCATAGTGGCCCCTGCACACAGTATTATGCCCCATAGTGGCCCCAGTACACAGTATTATGCCCCATAGTGGCCCCTGTACACAGTATTATGCCCCATAGTGAACCCTGCACACAGTATTATGCCCCATAGTGGCACCTGCACACAGTATTATGTCCCATAGTGGCCCCTGCACACAGTATTATGTCCCATAGTGGCCCCTGCACACAGTATTATGTCCCATAGTGGCCCCTGTACACAGTATTATGCCCCATAGTGGCCCCTGCACACAGTATTATCCCCCATAGTGGCCCCTGCACACAGTATTATTCCCCATAGTGGCCCCTGCACACAGTATTATGTCCCATAGTGGCCCCTGCACACAGTATTATACCCCATAGTGGCCCCTGCACACAGTATTATCCCCCATAGTGGCCCCTGCACACAGTATTATGCCCCATAGTGGCCCCTGCACACAGTATCCCCCATAGTGGCCCCTGTAGACAGTATTATGCCACATTGTGGCCCCCTGCACACAGTATTATGTCCCATAGTGGCCCCTGTACACAGTATTATCCCCCATAGTGACCCCTGCACAGAGTATTATGCCCCATAGTGGCCCCAGTACACAGTATTATGCCCCATAGTGGCCCCTGTACACAGTATTATGCCCCATAGTGAACCCTGCACACAGTATTATGCCCCATAGTGGCACCTGCACACAGTATTATGTCCCATAGTGGCCCCTGCACACAGTATTATGTCCCATAGTGGCCCCTGCACACAGTATTATGTCCCATAGTGGCCCCTGCACACAGTATTATGCCCCATAGTGGCCCCTGCACACAGTATTATCCCCCATAGTGGCCCCTGCACACAGTATTATTCCCCATAGTGGCCCCTGCACACAGTATTATGTCCCATAGTGGCCCCTGCACACAGTATTATCCCCCATAGTGGCTCCTGCACACAGTATTATGCCCCATAGTGGCCCCTGCACACAGTATCCCCCATAGTGGCCCCTGTACACAGTATTATGCCACATTGTGGTCCCCTGCACACAGTATTATGTCCCATAGTGGCCCCTGTACACAGTATTACGCCCCATAGTGGCCCCTGCACACAGTATTATGTCACATTGTGGCCCCTGTACATACTATTATGCCTCATAGCAGCCCTTACAAAGATTTTTGTTGTTTTTTTAAAGCATGTTAAACAGATGCCTCATAGTGGACCACCCAAGAACAATTATTATACCCTGGGGTCTTTTCAGACCCCAGAGTATAATAACCGGAGACCCAGGGGAGGATACAAACATATAAAACACTGTTACTTACCTCTCCCAGGCTCCGGCGCATTTCGGCCCTCTTCAATGATGGACCAGATTTCACTTGAGCGGGGCCTGCGTCGCAACGCATTATGGCGCAGGCCTGGCCCGTGTGACGTCTGGAACGTCAATAAATAGGCCTGAAGCCTTCCGGAGCCCAGGAAAGGTAAGTAACTTTGTTTTTTATGTTCCTTCACCTCTCCTAGGCCTCCAATCATTATAGAGGTGTTTGTGGGGTTCACGGGCCCATGGCCTCACTTACCGATCCCAGCTTTTAATCACAGCCGCATCCATAGAAGGGGAAGTTCTGGTGGCCGGGAACAGGAGCCAGGATCGGTAAGTAAATAGGCCTGTAACCTGCTGGAGTTACTGCCACCTTTAAATGCCCACACACTAAAGATTTCACCAGAAAGTTTTGTCTCCAGGAAAAACAAATAGACGTCCGTGCATCTTAATATATCATATGCAAAGCTTTAAATGCCCCTCACATAATGGTATTGATCAGACTATATAAGTAAAAGAGCGAGCGTTCCCTGCGCTTCCATAAAACTAAACTGCAGCCATTACTTATACAAGAGAATCCCAGTATTAAAGGGGTTGTACAGGCAAAAAACATGGCTGCTTTATTGTAAAACAGCGCCACACCTGTCTATAAGTTGCATCCGGTATTGCAGCTTAGCTTTACAGAAGGTCATAGCGCTGCAGCTGCAATACCACACGTAACCTAGGGAAAGGTGTGTTGCGCTGTGTTTGGAAGACAGCAGCCATGTTTTCTAATTTTGCACCTGTAGTTCTTCAAGATTCAAATGAGCCTCACAAAAAAACGGGGGAAAAATCTAACGTTTCAGGTCAGCTTGAGCAATGTAAGAGTGGGATATATTGTAGAGTGGCTGTGCTTGGTATTGCAGCTCAGCCTATTCACTTGAATGGGACTGAACTGTGAACAGGCCATGCGACAGATCAACATGACCAGAGAAACGGATGCAAGGATGCCTGGTGTCAGCCCCCCATGAATCATCAATTGTTGACCTAACCTAAGGATATTTTCTATATGTTTCCATTCCTACTGAAGCCATTCTTGTCTTTAGCTCAAATAAAATCTCAGCAAAATCTAAAACAAAAAAAAATGTCTTTTCCGCAATGTGGGGCCTTACCCTTAAAGAGATATTCCCATCTAGAATATGCCATAAATGTCCTATAGAGGTCGGACCTACCTTTGGAATATAATATAATATAATGATTTTGACAAAATGATTCCAACCTCCCCTACCTAGCAGTTATTGTGACTAGAGAGGTATCTACACAAGCACAACTCTCTCCATTCACTCAAAAAGCATCTTTGGACTCCAATAGAAGTCAATGCTATAACCAATATGGCATTCAATGAACCAGTCTGGTGGACAATCGTATAACATGTATGGCGTTCATTGTACCAGTCTGGTGGTCAATGGTATAAAAAGTATGGCATTCAATGGACCAGTATGGTGGTCAATGGTATAACAAGTATTGGGTTCAATGGGCCAGTTTGGTGGTCAATGGTATAACAAGTATGGCGTTCATTGGACCAGTCTGGTGGTCAATGGTATAAAAAGTATGGCATTCAATGGACCAGTATGGTGGTCAATGGTATAACAAGTATTGGGTTCAATGGGCCAGTTTGGTGGTCAATGGTATAACAAATATGGCATTCAATGGGCCAGTATGATGGTCAATGGTAAAACCAGTATTGGGTTCAATGAACCAGTCTGGTGGTCAATGGTATAACAAGTATGGGATTCATGGGACCAGTCTGGTGGTCAATGGTATAACAAGTATGGCATTCAATGGAGCAGTATGGTGGTCAATGGTATAACAAGTATGGCATTCAATGGACCAGTCTGGTGGTCAATGGTATAACCAGTATTGGGTTCAATGGACCAGTCTGGTTGTCAATGTACAACCAGGGACACCTCACCAACACAAGGTATTAAAAGAAAGACTCTGGCCACAACTGATACCAGTTATTATGACTAGTAGAAGACCCCATATATGGGGTGTGATTCATGAATTGTCACTTTTGAGGTTTGTAATCCATTTTTCAGGCTCTGCCACAATCTAGGTATACCTCAGCATATCAGTTTTGTACAGAGTGATCTCCATCACGAGTCCTTATAAAATTTAATGTACAACATCTTCTAATATTGGATGTATCCTATTACCCTGAATGGGTATCATATACAGTGTATCATTCATAAGCAATGCCACATCTAGAGATCTAGAGCTGCATCTTATGAAGCTGCCTTGAATGGCTCCATTGTAATTGAGGAACCAAAGGAATTTAGTATTTTCAAGGGTTTTATTATGTCCTGACCTTGTTATTATGGAAATGGAAGAATACGGCTCGCTGAAGCCCACAATATGAGAGAGCACAGAAAGCACAGGAATGGGAAATGCTTATAGCGGGAGGTAAGCTAATGGCTCATGACTCAAGGACCTGTTAGCTAAGAGCTGCAGTAAGATGCTTAATAAAGTAAAAGATGTTACGTTAAAAGGTCCCTTAGTTTTCATGAAAAGTTGAAACATCTGTAGGGTCATGCTAGTTAATCCGTTCTCCAGCTGTATAACCCTTCATACATTGTGTCCTTTCAGAGCAGTCTGTCTCCCCTCCATCCTCTATTATTACTACTACCATTTTTTCACATATAATTCTGCCAGGAGTAACTATATAAAATCAAACAAATAGCTGAGAAAAGCTCAAGAGAACATAACATAAGAGATCCAGCATCACTGGACTGCAAATATATGTCATGATGCAGCTATAAAGATCCCCGAATCAAAAAAAAATAAATCTGAGTATAATAAGGAAAGATGCTTAATGTCTATGACTAACATCCCGTCAGCAATAACACAAGAAGCTAGTCCAAAGGAGATACAAGTATACAGTAGACTTTTCTTACATTATAAGCTGTGAGATGCTGCATATTTTTTTCTCTAGAGTATACAGAGAAATCTAAGTCAGATGTGTACAGTCTGGGAGGAGCAACCAGCCCCTTCTGCCTCCACTCACTGTGTGAAGAAAACCAGCCCCTCCTGTTCCACTTACTATGTGAAGAAAACCAGCCCCTCCTGCTCCACTCAATGTGTGTAGAAAACCAGCCCCTCCTGCTTCACTCACTGTGTGTGTAGAAAACCAGCCCCTCCTGCTCCACTCACTGTGTGTGAAGAAAACCAGCCCCTCCTGCTCCACTCACTGTGTGAAGAAAACCAGCCCCTCCTGCTCCACTCACTGTGTGAAGAAAACCAGCCCCTCCTGCTCCACTCACTGTGTGAAGAAAACCAGCCCCTCCTGCTCCACTCACTGTGTGTGTAGAAAACCAGCCCCTACTGCTCCACTCACTGTGTGTGTAGAAAACCAGCTCCTCCTGCCTCCATTCACTGTGTGTGTAGAAAACCAGCCCCTCTTGCCTTCACTCACTGTGTAATGATAACCAGCCCCTCCTGCTCCACTCACTCTGTGTAGAAAACCAGCCCCTCATATCTCTACTCACTGTGTGATGAAAACCAGCCCCTCCTGTCTCCCCTCACAGTAAATCTGTCTTGATTTTGAAGGTAACTAAGGACAGAACTTTTCTAGTAACAGGGAGTGAACACCAGTTAAGCTACAATAGAGACATATCTCCATTGTAGCTTATCTGGTGTTCACTCCCTGTTACCAGATGCCGTGACTCCTTCGCCTATCTTGACGGATACTTGTTGGAAACTGTAGCCTTCTTTTCTTGAAGTTATAGCAGTAGCACGCTTTTTTGGTGACCCATCAACTCTTTTCATGTTTAGCTAATTCCTAAACTAAAAATTGATACCAAATTCAGTGTCAAAACTCATAATTATTAAAAAAAAATTAATTTTTATTAGGAAATTATTTAATGTATTATTTTTAAATATAATACAAAATAAATTGGCAGCGGCTAAACGTCAGGAACACTCCGGGAGCTCAGTTGTTGTAACAATTAATCAATATTGATATAAAACTTTATTTAAAACAGCATGACAAAGTAAAATGTTTAGCAATATCTAATCATTAATGTTTGGCTAAAATGAAAAAATTCACATACCTGTCACAATGTCGGCAGCTGCCCCTGGTATACAATGAAGGGGTTGCAATGCTTGCTCGAGAACAGGAGATCCTTCAATAAGTTAATCGTGAGGATGCAGGGAGTCAGACCCCCACCTATCTGATATATTATGTGTCAGAGTGACCCCACATTTAGTGGGTGCACCCCATAAGTGTCATGCAGAATGCTACTATAAGTGTCAGACACAGTGCCCACTGCTTTGCTCTCAAACTGCCAACCGTGGGCCTAATAAGTGGACACCCTTGCCAAAAATGTAAGGGCACCATAGCTGACACCAAAATGTTATTGCTCCTGCAGATTTTCCAGTGACCCCATAACAGAGCCAGCACTGCCTTTCTTTCTACCCAGATCCTGACAATTGAAAATTAACACAGATTGCCAGGATTATAAAAATTGTCTTCTCCTTTTCTAAAAATAGCGACCCTTTAGGCTGCGTCTGGTACTGCAGCTCAGTCACATTAGTGCGCAGATAAGTGGCTGCACCTCCGCTGATAAGTGAAGTGTCCTGAGCCCGGAGCGTCACTTATCCTCTAATGGTCTAACAAGCCGCCGCTCTGACCATATGTCATATCCAGCCGTGTTTGGCGTTCGCTGATTGTTATAGATCCCTTCTATAATTGCTGCTTAATAAATTGATTTCCGGGGGCAGGTTAATGGTCAGGACGTCAAATGCGGAGCAGCCTCAGCAGAAAAACACTTGTTCTAAAACTAAGACGTGGCACGGAAACTTAGCTAAAGAGATGGGAAAGGATTTAAAAAAAACATGGTTGCCCGAATTAGGCTATTTTTGTCTATGGTGGCTGAGGTTAACTCTCAAATTGGTCAACCAATGGACCTACAATGAATAGAATCAATGTACACGCATGGTATATCTACATAGAAGGTCAATACAGGCACCTCATTGGGCGTATTCTTTACCTGACCCCAGGGGCAGACACAGAATTCTATCAACATGGAGGTTGCCACTGGGCTGATAACATTGGGCTAGTGGTAACATGGCTGAATCCTCCGGGCTAAAGCTCAGTCATGTGTTATTGAGCAGTCAGAAACCCGATCAGGATATGAAGATAGAATTATATGCTGGCCCTCCTAGCTATGACCTGCAGCCACAGGTCAGCCAGGGCAACCTTCAGAGTATACACCGCATAGTCTGGAAATCTGCAGAGACATTGTGGATTTTGACTACCCGACTATGGGAGAACCATCAACCAGCTCAGTGAAGACTCTGCAAGACCTGTAACTCCAGTATCTGGATATTGTTAAAGTTACCCTGTTTTATCTCAGGAAACAAATTGAGTTACCTTGTTCAGTAATGCTAGTCTTCTGAGTCTGGTTCCTGCAAAACCATCATGGCCACTCCAACCATCATCAGGATCAAGGAGACTTATAACTATTACTGCGTGTCCCAAGGAAAAAACTGGTACCAGTAAAACATCCTGCAGACCCCCTCAGCTCTACACCAGCCTAGGAGGAGAGGAAGAGGATTTTGTTGAGCTTCGTTCCACCATGACAACTACAACTACTATAACTCTAAACCTATTGGCCTTCTCCAGTGGTCTGCTGTATACACATAAAAGATGGAAACACAGTTCAATCAGTACATTCATTAAACGGGAGAAAATACTATCCCCATACAAGATACATAGACAGTTCTGCCATTTATGTGTACAGAAATAATCCCACCATATAGTACACATAAATACTTCTGTAATTATGAATAATTCCACCATATAGTACACATAAATAATGCTGTAATAAAAAATAATCTCACCACATAGTTCACATAAATAATGCTGTGATAGTTAATGACACCATATAGTACACATAAATACATATGGAATTATTAATTATTCTACGATACAATACACATAAACAATGTTGTAATAATAAATAATGTCCTCATATAGTGCACATAAACAATACTCTAATAATGTCACCATACAGTATACATAAATAAAGTTGTAATAATAAAGAATGTCACCATATAGTACACATAAGTAATGCTGTAATAATAAATAATGTCACCATATAGTACACATAAGTAATGCTGTAATATTTAATAATTTTACATATAGTAAACATAAATACTTATGGAATTATTAATTATTCTACAATACAAAACACATAAACAATGCTGTAATAATAAATAATTTCCTCATATAGTGCACATAAATAATACTCTAATTATGTCACCATACAGTATACATAAATAAAGTTGTAATAATAAATAATGTCACCATATAGTATGCATAAATAATGCTGTAATAATGAATAATGTCACCATATAGTATGCATAAATAATGCTGTAATAATGAATAATGTCACCATATAGTAAACATAAATAATAGTGTAATAATGAATAATGTTGCTATACAGTACACATAAATAATGATGTAATAATGAATAATGTCACCATATAGTATGCACAAATAATGCTGTAATAATCAATAATGTTGCCATATAGTACACATAAATAATAGTGTAATAATGAATAATGTCGCCATATAATGTACATAAATAATGCTGTAATATTTAATAATTTTACCATATAGTAAACATAAATACTTATGGAATTATTAATTATTCTATGATACAGTACACATAAACAATGCTGTAATAATAAATTATGTCCTCATATGGTGCACATAAATAATGTCACCATACATAAATAAAGTTGTAATAATAAATAATGTCACCATATAGTATGCATAAATAATGCTGTAATAATGAATAATGTCACCATATAGTAAACATAAATAATAGTGTAATAATGAATAATGTCAGTATACAGTGTACACAAATAATGACGTAATAATGAATAATGTCGCTATACAGTACACATAAATGATGATGTAATAATGAATAATGTCGCTATACAGTACACATAAATGATGATGTAATAATGAATAATGTCGCTATACAGTACACACAAATAATGATGTAATAATGAATAATGTCGCTATACAGTACACACAAATAATGATGTAATAATGAATAATGTCGCTATACAATGCACATAAATGATGTAAGAATTAACAACGCCACTACAGAGTGCACAAATAACATCCTTCAAACAATGATATCACTCAATGAAACCTCCATCAGGGAGGAGATAGCGAGCTGGTCACTGTAGAATACAATATACGGCACGTGATCATTGGGGGGCCTTGCAATAGATTTTAAGGCCAACGAGCTTCACCCTAAAACTTTATGGTTTTATCCTGCTGAGAAAATCTTTTACACCCTTTATCTCCAGTGTAATGTGAATGATTTTCTAACCAGTCAGTGCACATAGCTGTGCAGTGCAATGTGGTGTGTGATCACCCCCTAGTGGAGCCTTCTAGTAATGCAATGAAACTACACGATCAAGGTGCTTGTAATACCGTAATAAGGCACTACATTACTACCAGCTATCCTAACAGTGCCAGGTAATAATTTGGTTGGTGAAGGGGCGACTTTCTGTATATAGCAGTGCTAGTTACCAGCCTAGAGAGGGTTTCTATGATTTTTTAAAATTTTTTGGTCTTTCCTTAGGATAGGCCATAAATATCTGATGGGTCCCGCACAGATCAGCTGTTTGGAGTTGCTGCCAGTCTATGTACAATACATTGCACAAGGCTGGAAGTAGTCAGCTCTGTGGCCTGTATAGTGGCAGCACAGCGCCCATTACAGTCAATAGGAGCTGAATTGCAGTACCAGTGCCGACCACTATACAGTGCACGGAGCCAATAATAACAATAACTTTATTTATATAGCGCCAACATATTCTGCAGCACTGTACAAATCAGGGGACACATGAACAGACAATATGAGACAATATCATAGCAAATAATAGGAGTGAGGGCCCTGATCACAAGAGCTTACAATCTAAAAGGAAATAGGGAGGCACAAGCGGTCAGAGGGCTCGTTTGCTACAATGGTCCAGCCATCTATTAATCGATAAGGTCGTATAACTGAAGCTGTATGATTAATTTCAATTAATTAAATGAGACTGAGCTGTAAAAAGTCCACATGAATGTGATGTCATAGGCTGAAGAAGAGGGTAAAGTGCTCAGCTGATCGGTAGGGGTGCTGGGAGTCGAACTCCCCCCAATATGATGTTAATGACCAATCCTATGGGCTATTTTAGGACCAGGTCTGTCCTTTAAAGATGCCAATCTCAGCAGTTGCTATACTTGGGGCTTATGGGGTGAGAGTTGTGATCAGTTTGTCGCTTTGTGCTCATGGCTGAGTGAATCATAAGGGTTAATGAGATCAGACCTTGATTCGCATTCAGTCATTGCTGAATATCCCCTTCCATGCATCTCTCCAATGGGCAAACAGAGTAAGATCCCAATACCCATCCAGTAATGTGCCCTGTTTATCTGTGTAAGAGATTACATGCAATATCACACCAGGCCACTAGATGTCAGTGTAACATATGCTATCTCATCAGTATTAGACAATGTTCTCTGAGACCTGACAACTGAAGACAAAGGACTGTGTGCAAAAACAAAGCAAGGACACAAGTTTAATCCCTGAATATCACTGTATCATATCACTTTATCATCGTATAATCCCTATGCAATCTCGGCTGAGGCGACTAAATGTTCTGGGTACGGGAATAAATTGTTGTGTCCATCCTATCTCTCACAGGCGATGCAGCAAATTGTGTGACAGGGCATTGATCGGTGCAAAGGGCAACAAAAAGTTCTTGTCCTCAGTGGATGCCATTGAGGGTCTTGGCGTGCCAACCACAGACGCCCACCGGCACAGCCTTATCTAGTAGCCATCCCTTATAGCCAGCACAAGTGTCACAGGACCTTCATGGTTGTCAGTGTCAGGTTTTCCCAGTTACAGCCTGTGCTCGCCTCGGACACCCCCCAGCACAACCTGCCGGCCTTTACATGGTGCTTTAGAAGATTATACGTAATTATGTTTGGTTGTGTTACATGAGCGATTCCTCATACCCCCTCCCGCCATACCTGACAGGTCCATCATTCCCATGGCTAGTCAACGTAATGTGTCACAAGACAATATCAGGACAACCTGTAAATTAAGAGCAAAAAGATGACATACATGTAGTGTATCCAGTCACATATATACATATATCCCATCTGTACATTGTACCATTTACCTTCTCTATCTGGACCGAGACCGCCATGATGACTTCTCCACATCTTGTCTGTACACACTAGCTTCCCATCATTCCCACCCCCTATCATTGCCCTACACACAGTAATTGCATCCACTTTTGTGCCACAGCCTCCCCTATAATTCCTCCTTGACCATCTGCTGCTTTTTGACATTAAAGGGTTAATTTCCTCCTTTCTGACAGTGGAAGGCTGTGTATCATAAATCTTCTCTCTCCAGTGCACCAGAGGGCAGGGGGAATACATTTACATCTTTAGGCTTCCAGACATGAAAGGAAATCACCAAGGAGATCAGAGAGGCTTAACCAGCTTTAGTTTGGTGAGGGAAACCTGTGGGCCCCCCTGGCGTCTGGGTGTGGTTACAACCTCTACAGCAGAGATACTGAAATGGATGGACTAGCTGTCGGGACCCCTACACCCGGCACTTTCATATTACAGGAGGCGGGAGAAACCTTCATCTCCCGCCCGCTGTCGCCAAGCCCCGATCCCTGTTGTCTCTAGTGCAAGGGATCGGGGCTTGGGGATCAAATTTTCTCCCGGTCGCTTCTAATGGTAATTATGTGTGGGGGCGCTAATGGGCAATTATACTGGGGGAGGTACTAAGGAGCATACCATTAGTACACGTAATAATGGGGCACTATACTGTGCCCCCCACATGTACTGTATTATGTATAATACTCCTTATTACCCCTACTCACGATGTAATGCTCCCCAGTGCCCTCATCCACCGTATCATACTCTATAGTGCCCTACCCACCGTATAATACCCTTCATTGTCCCAACCCACGGTATAATACTCTTCAGTGCCCCAACCCACCGTATAATACCCTTCATTGCCCCAACCCACCGTATTATACTCATTGCCCTCGCTCTCTGTCTTTGTCCTTCTTAGACTTTCTCAAAGTTAATCCCCACCACAGCAACAGCTCTTTATCCTCATTGACTTTCCATTGACACGTCATTGGAACCTTTTTGCCTTCCATTTCTACTCCAAGATCAAGACTATGGAGACTCAAAACCTTCTCCACCATCCAGAGTGATGATGAGATGATGAGAGAGAAGAACACTTGGGCCTCCCCAGTGTTAAAATGTTTCTTCACATTGCTAGACCATCATTGAGCAAAGTCTCTCCGAGGTGTCCTTCATCTTCTTCATTGTGTCCTGAAAGTCACGACCTGCACAGAAGGAAACCAGAGAAGGACCTGGTTGGTTTAGCACTTTTTGCACCACCACCTCATAGGTGCTTAGAGGCAGTTCCATATGGCGGGCTGCTAATTCCCCATACACCTGAACAGTGGCCTGAACACTCCCCTTCTAATCACCTAAGCGTCTGATTGGTGGAGGTCCTTGATGTCAAACTTCTGCCAATCTTGAATTGATGACCTATCCTAAGGATAATAATCAAGTATTCAGCCTACATAAACCCTTTAAGAGGTGTGGTTAAGAAGTGATAAGCGTAATATAGTTTTTCACTCTTGTAGTGACCGTGACCGGGCTGCAGTTCTACTGTATTTGTAACAAGGCTCACAACAACAAAATGTCCTATTCATGAATTAGGAGGAAGGTCTGTAGCACAAGTGACTGAGCTCCACTACGTGCAGCCCATGAAGATCTAACATCTGTGAAGTTTGTATTTTTCGTTACGCTTTAAAAGCGGAGTTCTGCCATAAGTCCCATAAGCGAGGGCTTCGTAGCGTTTTATTCTGTGGATCAGAGAACAGATATAATTGGAACTTTCTGTTATTCCGTCTCAGTACGATGAAACAGAAAAATCACAAAGTCATTTTCTTCTCTTTCAGCAAGAAAAATAAAAAATTCTGTCTGCAAAGATTGAAAGGTCTGACTGGCGGAGTCAATGAGAACAATGGATCGTACTGGGGATTTTCATCACTGCTGGGTAGGATCTGATGTGACAAGTCATATTGCTGTACTGTGCTGTATCTAATGTATCCGCGCCCGTCTCTGTACTCTTCACATGGATCCATGGCCACACATTGCCAATCACTACAATTAGCAGGTTGGCAAGCCGCGCTTATTCGGGCGCCCATGGAGTGCCTGGTCCCTTATGTCTAATTGGGCATGAAAATCAATTAACCCTTTAGAATTAAATTAGTTTGCAAGACACCACACTGGTTTTTTGACTGGGGTGGGGCGGCACATCCCTGTATTATACGATAATCTCGGCTTCTAAGCGAAATCTACAAAAATAAACACGAGGTTCTTAGTATACAGTTTGATCAATGTCTATAAGCCCACTAGGCACATCACGGCAACCTATGTATAGTGGACCCCTATGATATTTAGGCTGACACCACTGCAGCACGGCCCACTCAGGGGGAGCGACCCAACAGCACCCCAGCTGCCAGACTGAGTCCCCAGATTCCTGGGCCTCGACCTCACAGCATCACAGCAGTGGTCGCCGTCTATTCCTAAAATGATCGTTTATTTCCTTAAAGAGGTCACCAAGTGAGTTATTCCAAAGATATAAGCCCTTTTATTGTTAATGCAGATTAGGGGCTACTAAACAAGCGGGTGTTAATACTGTGGTTCCTCTGGGGCAGGGTCTTTGTGTGCTGTATGTTACTGCCCACTTTCTTAGTAGACGCTACATTAACGCTAAAAGGGCTTATATCTTTGGAATATCTGAAAGCTCTCTTTAAAACACATTTACACATATCAAGGGCCCATCCCCATAACTCTTACCATTGTTTCTGTAAGCTCCATACAACTCCTTATTGTATTGTTAATTTGTTCAGTAATACATTTATAAGAGCTGCAGTTTGTGCTGCAGAGCTGTTTTATTTATGGACATTTTACCAGCAACTTGCAGTCATTATGGAAGCTATAAGAAGCTGGGACTGTCCTGCTGAATACGGGAGGTTTGGGTCATTGTAAGGTGCCATCATATGGTAAAGGATTATATATAAATATGGCAGAATATAAATATGTGATTTTTACAGATATTACCAATGTGCAGTATAATGTAGAGGTGGAGGTGGCGGAAGGAGGACTCACAGGCTTTCTGTATATTTAGGTGTAGGAAGGAGGACTCACAGGCTTTCTGTATATTTAGGTGTAAGAAGGAGGACTCACAGACTTTCTGTATATTTAGGTTTAGGATGGAGGACTCACAGGCTTTCTGTATATTTAGGTGTAGGAAGGAGGACTCACAGGCTTTCTGTATATTTAGGTGTACGATGGAGGACTCACAGGCTTTCTGTATATTTAGGTGTACGATGGAGGACTCACAGGCTTTCTGTATATTTAGGTGGAGGATGGAGGACTCACAGGCTTTCTGTATATTTAGGTGTACGATGGAGGACTCACAGGCTTTCTGTATATTTAGGTGGAGGATGGAGGACTCACAGGCTTTCTGTATATTTAGGTGTACGATGGAGAACTCACAGGCTTTCTGTATATTTAGGTGGAGGATGGAGGACTCACAGGCTTTCTGTATATTTAGGTGTACGATGGAGGACTCACAGGCTTTCTGTATATTTAGGTGGAGGATGGAGGACTCACAGGCTTTCTGTATATTTAGGTGTACGATGGAGAACTCACAGGCTTTCTGTATATTTAGGTGGAGGATGGAGGACTCACAGGCTTTCTGTATATTTAGGTGTACGAAGGAGGACTCACAGGCTTTCTGTATATTTAGGTGTACGATGGAGGACTCACAGGCTTTCTGTATATTTAAGATAAGATAAGATAAGATAATCCTTTAATAGTCCCACCTTGGGGAAATTTCAGCGTGTTACAGCAGCATAGTAATACAGATACAGGATAATACAGAGTAATATGTTACAGACGTAGACACAGATAAGCTGAGAAGAGAAGATATACTAGGAGTCCATGGCAGCTAAGGAAAAACAGAAGAGAAAGAGGAAGACCTCATGGTCATCCTCATAATCATTAGTTCTCTGTGCGGAGAGCTCTTCGTTTGGTCTGATGTAGATTATACAGCCTGGTCGCAGTTGGAAGGAAGGACTTGCGATAGCGCTCCTTCTCACACTTGGGGTGAAGCAGACGGTCGCTTACAGTGCTGCCAAGTCCCATCAGGGTCCCATACATGGGGTGGGATTTGTTCTCCCGCATGGAGGTCACCACAGACAGTATCCTTCTGTCACCCACCACCTGTACTGGGTCCAAGGGGCTCCCCAGGACAGAGCTGGCCCTCCTGATCAGCCTGTCAAGTCTATTTCTGTCCCTGGTTGATATACTGCTTCCCCAGCAGGCCACACCGAAAAAGATGGCTGAGGCAACCACAGAGTTGAAGAAGGCCCTAAGAAGTGTCCCCCGGACTCCGAAGGCCCTCAGCCTCCTGAGCAGGTAGAGTCTGCTGTGGCCCTTTCTGTGCAGCGCCTCCAGGTGATCAGCCCAGTCTAGTTTATTATTGAGGAGCACGCCCAGGTACTTATAGGTCCTGACTATCTCAATACATGTTCCTTGGATCTCCACCGGGGTCGGAGCACCTCTCCGTTTACTAAAGTCCACCACCATCTCCTTGGTCTTCCCAGCATTAATCCTGAGCTGGTTCTGCTGGCACCATTCAACAAAATCCCGGTTTAAGTCTCTGTATTCCCTATCATCGCCATCAGTGATAAGACCGACTATAGCAGAGTCATCGGAGTACTTCTGTAAGTAACAGCTGGATGAGTTGTGCCTGAAGTCAGCAGTGTACAGTGTGAAGAGGAATGGGGCAAGAACTGTACCTTGAGGTGCCCCCGTACTACAGATCACAGTGTCAGACACACAGTCCTGGGCTCTCACATACTGAGGGCGGTTTGTCAGGTAGTCTAGGATCCAGTTGGACAGGTGATGGTCCACACCACCAAGGTTCAGCTTCTCCCTCAGTAGCCCTGGCTGAATGGTGTTGAACGCACTGGAGAAATCAAAGAACATTATTCTCACAGTGTTCCCGGGTTTCTCCAGGTGAGAGAGAGCTCTATGAAGAAGGTGGATGATGGCATCATCTACCCCAATGCCTGGCCGGTAGGCAAACTGGAGGGGGTCCAGAGCGAAGCTCACTAGGGGGCGTAGGTGTGTCAGGACCAGTCTCTCTAGGACCTTCATTAGGTGTGATGTCAGTGCTACAGGTCGGTAGTCATTGTAGCCCATCGGGTTGGGTTTCTTTGGGACTGGTACCACGCAAGATGTTTTCCACAGTTGAGGTACTACTCCCAGCTTCAGGCTCATATTGTACATGTGCGTTATAATACCACACAGCTGGTCACTGCACATTTTAAGAACTCTTGCGCTTATACCATCTGGTCCCCCCCGCTTTGTTCGCTCTAATGTTCTTCATTTCCTTACACACCTGAGACTCCTGCAGGATCAGATAGTCAGATTGCAGTTGACCGCAGGTCGGTGGGGGTTGGGTCTTGGTGTGTGAGGGGAGGGCGGTTAGCTGACATGCTGGTGGAGGGAGCATTTGCTTGGAGTCGAATCTATTGAAGAATAGATTAAGCTCGTTAAGCCACTTCCTGTCCCCTACTGTTCGGTGCCTTGTCTTTTCCTTGTGTCCTGAAATTGCCTTAAGGCTGTCCCACACCTCAGAGATTCTACCCTCCCCCATCTGTAGCTCCATCTTCCGTCTGTAGTTGGCTTTCCCTTCCCTGATCAATTGTCTCAGCTGTTTCTGAACCGCCCCCAGGCCATCTTTGTCCCCAGACCTAAAAATTCTCTTTTTTTGCTTGAGGAGAGTTTTAATCTCAGAGTTAATCCATGGTTTGTTATTGGAGAAACACCTCACCTTCCTAGTTGGTACCGTGCTGTCCACACAGAAATTAATGTAGTCCGTTATGCAATGTGTGAGTCCCTCAATGTCCTCTGGAAATGAGTCTTGAAACACTTCCCATAAAGTTATATCAAAGCAGTCCCTTAGAGACTCGACACTTCCCTCTGACCAAATCTTCACGGTACGGGTACCCGCCGGTTCTCTGCGCACCAGTGGAATGTATGTGGGTCGCAGATGTACCAGGTTGTGATCTGATCTGCCTAGGGGTGGTAGGGCAGATGAGTTATATGCATCCCTTACATTGGCAAAGAGCAAGTCCAGCGTCTTGTTGTCTCTTGTGTGGCAGGTTACATACTGTGTGAAGCCTGGTAGAGTGGATGCTGAGACATGGTTGAAGTCTCCAGACACTAGGAGCAGAGCATGGGGGTGAGATGATTGCAGCTCACTCACAACAGCATGGAGGACTTCACAGGCAGCGTCAGCTTTAGCAGAGGGGGGGACATATGCAGCTAGTACGATAACATGTGATAGTTCCCTTGGCAGGTAAAAAGGTCTCATGCCCACGGCTAGCAGTTCAATATCCTTTCCACACAATTGTTTCTTAACCACAATATGTCCTGGATTACACCATCTCTCATTGACAAATATTGCAATTCCTCCGCCTATTCGCTTACCGCTCTCCAGTGTTCTGTCCGCCCGAAGAAGTTTGAAGCCCTCCACGGAGGCAAGTATGTCCGGAGTGATTTCAGTAAGCCAAGTCTCTGTAAACAGCATCATACTGCACTCACGAAACTCCTGTTGATGTCTGGTCAGTGCTGTCAGTTCATCCATCTTATTCACAATTGATCTCACATTCCCCATAATGATGGACGGGATCACATGCTTTTTGCGTTTTCTTCCTTCGCGTCTCAGTATGCCGGCTCGTTTTCCGCGTTTTCTGCGTTTTCTAAGTCTCCTTATTAGTTCGTGGGGGATGGTATACGATGGAGGACTCACAGGCTTTCTGTATATTTAGGTGGAGGATAGAGGACTCACAGGATTTCTGTATATTTAGGTGTACGATGGAGAACTCACAGGCTTTCTGTATATTTAGGTGGAGGATGGAGGACTCACAGGCTTTCTGTATATTTATGTGAAGGATGGAGGACTCACAGGCTTTCTGTATATTTAGGTGTAGGATGGAGGACTCAGTCTTTCTGTATATTTAGTTGTAGGATGGAAGACTCACAGGCTTTCTGTATATTTAGGTGTAGGATGGAAGACTCACAGGCTTTCTGTATATTTAGGTGTACGATGGAGGACTCACAGGCTTTCGGTATATTTAGGTGGAGGATGGAGGACTCACAGGCTTTCTGTATATTTAGGTGTAGGAAGGAGGACTCACAGGCTTTCTGTATATTTAGGTGTACGATGGAGGACTCACAGGCTTTCTGTATATTTAGGTGGAGGATGGAGGACTCACAGGCTTTCTGTATATTTAGGTGTAGGATAGAGGACTCACAGGATTTCTGTATATTTAGGTGTACGATGGAGAACTCACAGGCTTTCTGTATATTTAGGTGTAGGATGGAAGACTCACAGGCTTTCTGTATATTTAGGTGTAGGATGGAGGACTCACAGGCTTTCTGTATATTTAGATGTAGGATGGAGGACTCACAGGCTCTCTTTATATTTAGATGTAGGATGGAGGACTCACAGGCTTTCTGTATATTTAGGTGTAGGATGGAGGACTTACAGGATTTCTGTATATTTAGGTGTAGGATGGAGGACTCACAGGCTTTCTGTATATTTAGGTGTAGGATGGAGGACTCACAGGCTTTCTGTATATTTAGGTGAAGGATGGAGGAATCACAGGCTTTCTGTATATTTAGGTGTAGGATGGAGGACTCACAGGCTTTCTGTATATTTAGGTGAAGGATGGAGGACTCACAGGCTTTCTGTATATTTAGGTGTAGGATGGAGGACTCACAGGCTTTCTCTATAACTGGTAGGAGGAAATCACGTCTGGGTTCCTGACCATAGAAAGTCCAGACCATAGTAATTTCCTACATTCATGGTTGTATCTATTAGATACATATCCCTTTACATTTCTATATCACAAAGATCTTCTAAACTGCATCTATTTGTACTGACACATCAGTTATCGGCCATGGCTGCAAGAAAAGAAAAAAATCTGTCTTTTATAGGGTTAAAAACCCTAAAGTAAGCAGGTCTTGTGCTGCCGGAATATTAAAGGTCACGAGTATAGGTGCAACCTCCGCCTGCTCCATAGGGACAGTATGATAGCGTGTTATTACCCTGGGACTATGGGGCATGGCAGCAACAGATCAGAGCTATTAGTTGGTTGAGCCGTATGATGGAAACGTTTGTGCGGTCTCTGAGTCTCCGCCAGAACAAGCAGATCTAGAAATCAGGTAGTAAAATCAGTCCTGAGCGAACACTCCAGGAATCCACCTCTAGTCTTCAAGGCGTCTTCAAGACTCCAGACAGGTGAGCTGTATTTTATCTCAGGGTCATCTTGCTCCTAGCTTTCATTTACCTGTCTCCGGTCCAGGTTCGTGTGTTTTGATCTTGTTTTCCGAGATGCCGTACGCGAGATAATTAACCCCGTATTTCTAAAGCGAGGACTCTCATTGTTTGAGACACTCAAGGGCAACCATACTAATAATAATGGAGCGGATTTCTGGAAGGGGGGGAGGGGTTGTGGCATAGAAATTACCAGCATTAATTGCTTTCCGATGCTTTTTAGCTTTCTTTCTGCACATTCATTCCCTTTCGCCTCGCTGCCAGAAATGTTTATGACAATACTGACGGCGCAGCTACAAGTGAAGAGGGAATGTGCATCTGAGAACATTGTCTGATTTATGGAAATGAAGAAGGGGGGAGCGTAAAAGAAACGCGCACAGAACACAAGATGCACCCTAAAATAGAAAGAGTAGATGGAATGAATATGAAGGATACATTGTAACGTTCGTTTTACGACCACTGCATGCAGATGTCTTGTGTGTCTACTCAGATGAAGTTACACCACCATTGGGGTTTTATGGGAACTTAAAGGGGCCGCCCAGGAAGTTTGATAAAAGTTACTTACCCTGGTTATTGTTATCAAGATTGACCTAGGAAATGAACTCAACCCCAGGTCTTATGATCAGGACCAGTCCAGGACCCCTCAGGTTACTCCACCTTCCCTTCCTTCTATCCCGTGTGCTATGGGGACTGGCTTTAATACAGTCTGCCAGCTTCCATAGCACAGGGAGGGGAGAGGAGGGAGGGGGGCAGAAATTATATCATGGGACCGGCCCAGAACCAACATGTCCAGCTTGAAAAATCCCTTAAGGAAGTAAGTTCAATTAAATTCCCTGAACAACCCCTTTATGTTTGGTTTAGTTTAGTAGGACCCTAGGGGAAACTGATGTGGCAGTCCTGTGAACCTTGATGGAATTTGTACCATAAATCCAACATATGAACCCAGTTCCACAGGTAGATAAGATAGTGTCACCAGAACCAGCATATCACCCCAGCCCTGCAGATAGATAGGTTAGTGTCACCAGAACCTGTATATCACCCCAGCCCTGCAGATAGATAGGTTACTGTCACCAGAACCAGCATATCACCCCAGCCCTGCAGATAGATAGGTTAGTGTCACCAGAACCAGAATATCACACCAGCCCTGCAGATAGATAGGTTAGTGTCACCAGAACCAGCATATCACCCCAGCCCTGCAGATAGATAGGTTAGTATCACCAGAACCAGCATATCACCCCAGCCCTGCAGATAGATAGGTTACTGTCACCAGAACCAGCATATCACCCCAGCCCTGCAGATAGATAGGTTATAGTCACCAGAACCAGCATATCACCCCAACCCTGCAGATAGATAGGTTAGTGTCACCAGAACCAGTATATCACCCCAGCCCTGCAGATAGATAGGTTACTGTCACCAGAACCAGCATATCACCCCAGCCCTGCAGATAGATAGGTTATAGTCACCAGAACCAGCATATCACCCCAACCCTGCAGATAGATAGGTTAGTGTCACCAGAACCAGCATATCGCCCCAGCCCTACAGACAGATAGGATAGTGTCACCAGAACCAGCATATCACCCCAGCCCTGCAGATAGAAAGGTTAGTGTTACCAGAACCAGCATATCACCCCAGTCCTGCAGATAGATAGGTTACTGTCACCAAAACCAGCATATCACCCCAGCCCTGCAGATAGATAGGTTAGTGTCACCAGAACCAGTATATCACCCCAGCCCTGCAGATAGATAGGTTACTGTCACCAGAACAAGCATATCACCCCAGCCCTGCAGATAGATAGGTTATAGTCACCAGAACCAGCATATCACCCCAACCCTGCAGATAGATAGGTTAGTGTCACCAGAACCAGCATATCGCCCCAGCCCTACAGACAGATAGGATAGTGTCACCAGAACCAGCATATCACCCCAGCCCTGCAGATAGAAAGGTTAGTGTTACCAGAACCAGCATATCACCCCAGTCCTGCAGATAGATAGGTTAGTGTCACCAGAACCAGCATATCACCCCAGCCCTGCAGATAGATAGGTTACTGTCACCAGAACCAGCATATCACCTCAGCCCTGCAGATAGATAGGTTAGTGTTACCAGAACCAGCATATCACCCCAGCCCTGCAGATAGATAGGTTAGTGTTACCAGAACCAGCATATCACCCCAGCCCTGCAGATAGATAGGTTAGTGTCACCAGAACCTGTATATCACCCCAGCCCTGCAGATAGATAGGTTACTGTCACCAGAACCAGCATATCACCCCAGCCCTGCAGATAGATAGGTTAGTGTCACCAGAACCAGAATATCACACCAGCCCTGCAGATAGATAGGTTAGTGTCACCAGAACCAGCATATCACCCCAGCCCTGCAGATAGATAGGTTAGTATCACCAGAACCAGCATATCACCCCAGCCCTGCAGATAGATAGGTTACTGTCACCAGAACCAGCATATCACCCCAGCCCTGCAGATAGATAGGTTATAGTCACCAGAACCAGCATATCACCCCAACCCTGCAGATAGATAGGTTAGTGTCACCAGAACCAGTATATCACCCCAGCCCTGCAGATAGATAGGTTACTGTCACCAGAACAAGCATATCACCCCAGCCCTGCAGATAGATAGGTTATAGTCACCAGAACCAGCATATCACCCCAACCC
Source organism: Leptodactylus fuscus (assembly GCF_031893055.1). Classification (NCBI taxonomy): domain Eukaryota; kingdom Metazoa; phylum Chordata; class Amphibia; order Anura; family Leptodactylidae; genus Leptodactylus; species Leptodactylus fuscus. The sequence goes on from NC_134272.1 coordinate 80,260,172, forward strand.
TGCAGATAGATAGGTTAGTGTCACCAGAACCAGCATATCGCCCCAGCCCTACAGACAGATAGGATAGTGTCACCAGAACCAGCATATCACCCCAGCCCTGCAGATAGAAAGGTTAGTGTTACCAGAACCAGCATATCACCCCAGTCCTGCAGATAGATAGGTTAGTGTCACCAGAACCAGCATATCACCCCAGCCCTGCAGATAGATAGGTTACTGTCACCAGAACCAGCATATCACCTCAGCCCTGCAGATAGATAGGATACTGTCACCAGACCCAGCATATCACCCCAGCCCTGCAGATAGATAGGTTAGTGTTACCAGAACCAGCATATCACCCCAGCCCTGCAGATAGATAGGTTAGTGTTACCAGAACCAGCATATCACCCCAGCCCTGCAGATAGATAGGTTAGTGTCACCAGAACCAGTATGTCACCCCAGCCCTGCAGATATATAGGTTAGTATCACCAGAACCAGCATATCACTCCAGCTCTGCAGATAGATAGGTAAGTGTCACCAGAACCAGCATATCATCCCAGCCCTGCAGATAGATAGGTTAGTGTTACCAGAACCAGCATATCACCCCAGCCCTGCAGATAGATAGGTTAGTGTTACCAGAACCAGCATATCACCCCAGCCCTGCAGATAGATAGGTTAGTGTTACCAGAACCAGCATATCACCACAGCCCTGCAGATAGATAGGTTAGTGTTACCAGAACCAGCATATCACCCCAGCCCTGCAGATAGATAGGTTAGTGTTACCAGAACCAGCATATCACCACAGCCCTGCAGATAGATAGGTTACTGTCACCAGAACCAGCATATCACCCCAGCCCTGCAGATAGATAGGTTAGTGTTACCAGAACCAGTATATCACCCCAGCCCTGCAGATAGATAGGTTACTGTCACCAGAACCAGCATATCACCCCAGCCCTGCAGATAGATAGGTTAGTGTTACCAGAACCAGTATATCACCCCAGCCCTGCAGATAGATAGGTTACTGTCACCAGAACCAGCATATCACCCAGCCCTGCAGATAGATAGGTTAGTGTCACCAGAACCAGCATATCACCCCAGCCCTGCAGATAGATAGGTTACTGTCACTAGAACCAGCATATCACCCCAGCCCTGCAGATAGATAGGTTACTGTCACCAGACCCAGTATATCACCCCAGCCCTGCAGATAGATAGGTTAGTGTCACCAGAACCAGCATATCACCTCAGCCCTGCAGATAGATAGGATACTGTCACCAGACCCCAGCATATCACCCCAGCCCTGCAGATAGATAGGTTAGTATTACCAGAACCAGCATATCACCCCAGCCCTGCAGATAGATAGGATACTGTCACCAGACCCAGCATATCACCCCAGCCCTGCAGATAGATAGGTTAGTGTTACCAGAACCAGTATATCACCTCAGCCCTGCAGATAGATAGGTTAGTGTTACCAGAACCAGTATATCACCTCAGCCCTGCAGATAGATAGGATACTGTCACCAGACCCAGCATATCACCCCAGCCCTGCAGATAGATAGGTTAGTGTTACCAGAACCAGTATATCACCTCAGCCCTGCAGATAGATAGGTTAGTGTTACCAGAACCAGTATGTCACCCCAGCCCTGCAGATATATAGGTTAGTATCACCAGAACCAGCATATCACTCCAGCTCTGCAGATAGATAGGTTACTGTCACCAGAACCAGCATATCACCCCAGCGCTGCAGATAGATAGGTTAGTGTTACCAGAACCAGCATATCACCCCAGCCCTGCAGATAGAAAGGTTAGTGTTACCAGAACCAGCATATCACCCCAGCCCTGCAGATAGATAGGTTAGTGTCACCAGAACCAGTATGTCACCCCAGCCCTGCAGATATATAGGTTAGTATCACCAGAACCAGCATATCACTCCAGCTCTGCAGATAGATAGGTTACTGTCACCAGAACCAGCATATCACCCCAGCGCTGCAGATAGATAGGTTAGTGTTACCAGAACCAGCATATCACCCCAGCCCTGCAGATAGATAGGTTAGTGTTACCAGAACCAGTATATCACCTCAGCCCTGCAGATAGATAGGTTAGTGTTACCAGAACCAGTATATCACCTCAGCCCTGCAGATAGATAGGTTAGTGTTACCAGAACCAGCATATCACCCCAGCCCTGCAGATAGATAGGTTAGTGTTACCAGAACCAGCATATCACCCCAGCCCTGCAGATAGATAGGTTAGTGTCACCAGAACCAGCATATCACCCCAGCCCTGCAGATAGATAGGTTAGTGTTACCAGAACCAGTATATCACCCCAGCCCTGCAGATAGATAGGTTACTGTCACCAGAACCAGCATATCACCCCAGCCCTGCAGATAGATAGGTTAGTGTCACCAGAACCAGCATATCACCCCAGCCCTGCAGATAGATAGGTTACTGTCACCAGAACCAGCATATCACCCCAGCCCTGCAGATAGATAAGTTACTGTCACTAGAACCAGCATATCACCCCAGCCCTGCAGATAGATAGGTTAGTGTTACCAGAACCAGCATATCACCCCAGCCCTGCAGATAGATAGGTTAGTGTTACCAGAACCAGCATATCACCCCAGCCCTGCAGATAGATAGGTTACTGTCACCAGAACCAGCATATCACCCCAGCCCTGCAGATAGATAGGTTAGTGTTACCAGAACCAGCATATCACCCCAGCCCTGCAGATAGATAGGTTAGTGTTACCAGAACCAGCATATCACTCCAGCTCTGCAGATAGATAGGTTACTGTCACCAGAACCAGCATATCACCCCAGCGCTGCAGATAGATAGGTTAGTGTTACCAGAACCAGCATATCACCCCAGCCCTGCAGATAGATAGGTTAGTGTTACCAGAACCAGCATATCACCCCAGCCCTGCAGATAGATAGGTTACTGTCACCAGAACCAGCATATCACCCCAGCCCTGCAGATAGATAGGTTAGTGTTACCAGAACCAGTATATCACCCCAGCCCTGCAGATAGATAGGTTACTGTCACCAGAACCAGCATATCACCCCAGCCCTGCAGATAGATAGGTTAGTGTCACCAGAACCAGCATATCACCCCAGCCCTGCAGATAGATAGGTTACTGTCACCAGAACCAGCATATCACCCCAGCCCTGCAGATAGATAAGTTACTGTCACTAGAACCAGCATATCACCCCAGCCCTGCAGATAGATAGGTTAGTGTTACCAGAACCAGCATATCACCCCAGCCCTGCAGATAGATAGGTTAGTGTTACCAGAACCAGCATATCACCCCAGCCCTGCAGATAGATAGGTTACTGTCACCAGAACCAGCATATCACCCCAGCCCTGCAGATAGATAGGTTAGTGTTACCAGAACCAGCATATCACCCCAGCCCTGCAGATAGATAGGTTAGTGTTACCAGAACCAGCATATCACCCCAGCCCTGCAGATAGATAGGTTAGTGTTACCAGAACCAGCATATCACCCCAGCCCTGCAGATAGATAGGTTAGTGTCACCAGACCCAGTATATCACCCCAGCCCTGCAGATAGATAGGTTAGTGTTACCAGAACCAGTATATCACCTCAGCCCTGCAGATAGATAGGTTAGTGTTACCAGAACCAGTATATCACCTCAGCCCTGCAGATAGATAGGTTAGTGTTACCAGAACCAGCATATCACCCCAGCCCTGCAGATAGATAGGTTAGTGTTACCAGAACCAGCATATCACCCCAGCCCTGCAGATAGATAGGTTAGTGTCACCAGAACCAGTATGTCACCCCAGCCCTGCAGATATATAGGTTAGTATCACCAGAACCAGCATATCACTCCAGCTCTGCAGATAGATAGGTTACTGTCACCAGAACCAGCATATCACCCCAGCGCTGCAGATAGATAGGTTAGTGTCACCAGAACCAGTATATCACTCCAGCCCTGCAGATAGATAGGTTAGTGTTACCAGAACCAGCATATCACCCCAGCCCTGCAGATAGATAGGTTAGTGTTACCAGAACCAGCATATCACCCCAGCCCTGCAGATAGATAGGTTACTGTCACCAGAACCAGCATATCACCCCAGCCCTGCAGATAGATAGGTTAATGTTACCAGAACCAGTATATCACCCCAGCCCTGCAGATAGATAGGTTACTGTCACCAGAACCAGCATATCACCCCAGCCCTGCAGATAGATAGGTTAGTGTCACCAGAACCAGCATATCACCCCAGCCCTGCAGATAGATAGGTTAGTGTTACCAGAACCAGCATATCACCCCAGCCCTGCAGATAGATAGGTTAGTGTTACCAGAACCAGCATATCACCCCAGCCCTGCAGATAGATAGGTTACTGTCACCAGAACCAGCATATCACCCCAGCCCTGCAGATAGATAAGTTACTGTCACTAGAACCAGCATATCACCCCAGCCCTGCAGATAGATAGGTTAGTGTTACCAGAACCAGCATATCACCCCAGCCCTGCAGATAGATAGGTTAGTGTTACCAGAACCAGCATATCACCCCAGCCCTGCAGATAGATAGGTTACTGTCACCAGAACCAGCATATCACCCCAGCCCTGCAGATAGATAGGTTAGTGTTACCAGAACCAGCATATCACCCCAGCCCTGCAGATAGATAGGTTAGTGTTACCAGAACCAGCATATCACCCCAGCCCTGCAGATAGATAGGTTAGTGTTACCAGAACCAGCATATCACCCCAGCCCTGCAGATAGATAGGATACTGTCACCAGACCCAGCATATCACCCCAGCCCTGCAGATAGATAGGTTAGTGTTACCAGAACCAGTATATCACCTCAGCCCTGCAGATAGATAGGTTAGTGTTACCAGAACCAGCATATCACCCCAGCCCTGCAGATAGATAGGTTAGTGTCACCAGAACCAGTATGTCACCCCAGCCCTGCAGATATATAGGTTAGTATCACCAGAACCAGCATATCACTCCAGCTCTGCAGATAGATAGGTTACTGTCACCAGAACCAGCATATCACCCCAGCGCTGCAGATAGATAGGTTAGTGTTACCAGAACCAGCATATCACCCCAGCCCTGCAGATAGATAGGTTAGTGTTACCAGAACCAGCATATCACCCCAGCCCTGCAGATAGATAGGTTAGTGTCACCAGAACCAGTATGTCACCCCAGCCCTGCAGATATATAGGTTAGTATCACCAGAACCAGCATATCACTCCAGCTCTGCAGATAGATAGGTTACTGTCACCAGAACCAGCATATCACCCCAGCCCTGCAGATAGATAGGTTAGTGTCACCAGAACCAGCATATCACCCCAGCCCTGCAGATAGATAGGTTACTGTCACCAGAACCAGCATATCACCCCAGCCCTGCAGATAGATAGGTTACTGTCACCAGACCCAGCATATCACCCCAGCCCTGCAGATAGATAAGTTACTGTCACTAGAACCAGCATATCACCCCAGCCCTGCAGATAGATAGGTTAGTGTTACCAGAACCAGCATATCACCCCAGCCCTGCAGATAGATAGGTTAGTGTTACCAGAACCAGCATATCACCCCAGCCCTGCAGATAGATAGGTTACTGTCACCAGAACCAGCATATCACCCCAGCCCTGCAGATAGATAGGTTAGTGTTACCAGAACCAGCATATCACCCCAGCCCTGCAGATAGATAGGTTAGTGTTACCAGAACCAGCATATCACCCCAGCCCTGCAGATAGATAGGTTAGTGTTACCAGAACCAGCATATCACCCCAGCCCTGCAGATAGATAGGTTAGTGTCACCAGAACCAGCATATCACCCCAGCCCTGCAGATAGATAGGTTACTGTCACCAGAGCCAGCATATCACCCCAGCCCTGCAGATAGATAGGTTAGTGTCAGCAGACCCAGCATATCACCCCAGCCCTGCAGATAGATAGGTTAGTGTCACCAGATCCAGCATATCACCCCAGTCCTGCAGATAGATAGGTTAGTGTCACCAGAACCAGCATATCACCCCAGCCCTGCAGATAGATAGGTTAGTGTTACCAGAACCAGCATATCACCCCAGCCCTGCAGATAGATAGGTTAGTGTTACCAGAACCAGCATATCACCCCAGCCCTGCAGATAGATAGGTTACTGTCACCAGAACCAGCATATCAGCCCAGCCCTGCAGATAGATAGGTTACTGTCACTAGAACCAGCATATCACCCCAGCCCTGCAGATAGATAGGTTAGTGTTACCAGAACCAGCATATCACCCCAGCCCTGCAGATAGATAGGTTAGTGTTACCAGAACCAGCATATCACCCCAGCCCTGCAGATAGATAGGTTACTGTCACCAGAACCAGCATATCACCCCAGCCCTGCAGATAGATAGGTTAGTGTTACCAGAACCAGCATATCACCCCAGCCCTGCAGATAGATAGGTTAGTGTTACCAGAACCAGCATATCACCCCAGCCCTGCAGATAGATAGGTTAGTGTCACCAGAACCAGCATATCACCCCAGCCCTGCAGATAGATAGGTTACTGTCACCAGAGCCAGCATATCACCCCAGCCCTGCAGATAGATAGGTTAGTGTCAGCAGACCCAGCATATCACCCCAGCCCTGCAGATAGATAGGTTAGTGTCACCAGATCCAGCATATCACCCCAGTCCTGCAGATAGATAGGTTAGTGTCACCAGAACCAGCATATCACCCCAGCCCTGCAGATAGATAGGTTAGTGTTACCAGAACCAGCATATCACCCCAGCCCTGCAGATAGATAGGTTAGTGTTACCAGAACCAGCATATCACCCCAGCCCTGCAGATAGATAGGTTACTGTCACCAGAACCAGCATATCAGCCCAGCCCTGCAGATAGATAGGTTACTGTCACTAGAACCAGCATATCACCCCAGCCCTGCAGATAGATAGGTTAGTGTTACCAGAACCAGCATATCACCCCAGCCCTGCAGATAGATAGGTTAGTGTTACCAGAACCAGCATATCACCCCAGCCCTGCAGATAGATAGGTTACTGTCACCAGAACCAGCATATCACCCCAGCCCTGCAGATAGATAGGTTAGTGTTACCAGAACCAGCATATCACCCCAGCCCTGCAGATAGATAGGTTAGTGTTACCAGAACCAGCATATCACCCCAGCCCTGCAGATAGCTTGCTGCTCAAAGATTTGCACATATGCCTTGGTCCTGTGAGGAGACACATCAGCATCCCTGATTCAACAGATGGTTCCTGGAACTGGGGCACTAGCCTGACTGGTTAGAGGTGACAGTCAGTGAAGAGCTCCAGTTGGAGACCTGTATGAAGATATTGGTAAATTGTGGTGTTGGGCAAGGCCATGAATGCCATATTGAGCACAGTCTCACTGGTGCAGGAGGCAGGACCATGATGTGCACCAGTAACATGCACATGACACCTGCAACGTCATCATATTATTTCTGGCCTCGTACTTTTAATTAGTCCCCAAACTTTGTTGCCTTTATACACTGGGAGTACGCAGGAGAACTTTTGGTCCTCCATTCCCCTGGTTGCTGGGGGCCCCAGTGGCTGAACCCCCAATGATCTAGTACTTACACCCTTTGCTTTGTAGTAATGTCATAACCCCTTTTAAGATCGCTTAGATTTTTAGGAGAAAATAAAAAGGATTATTCCATTGTCCCCAACAGAAAGAGATGGTACTGTCTCTAGCTGTACGGGGCGATGTTATACTGAAGCATCATGGGATTGATAGTAGAACACGCAAATTGGCAATTGAGAGGCCCTTTTATTATAAGGAATCTATTGGTTAAAATTAAGTGACCCCCATTTGTCACCCATTGAGCAACAGTTGCACCTCTAGTTTGGGAAGGGGGAGCAAATATTGCATCACTTGATCAATCCTTTAGCCCTTTGAGTCTATCCCAGTTGAGACTAGAGAAGTTCTGGCATACTGGCCGTGTCATAGAGCAACACTTGTCCTGCTGTCAGGTGCCTTCAATAGGCTCCATATTATCAAGGAATTATATCCTGGAGCAATGTGAACTAGTGCATGACATCTAAAGGCATAAGGGACAAGATATAGAAATTTTATTCAAAGTATTCACCATACCTATTGGAGTATGAGACACTTTTAGTGCATAAAAGGTCCTCGATTCTTATAGTCCAAAGTCAGTGATGTCCAGCGGCTTCCTTAATGACTAGGCAGAATAATTATAAAGCAATCTGTCTGATCATTGAGAGAACTATGTAGCTGTTCATAGCTGCACAGTTCTCTCTCAACCTGCACAAAAGTGTTCTCTGTGATCGGTATGTAGAAGGCAGGGAGGGGAGAAGAGTATGATAGAACATTTACCATGTCATCCAAGCTAGAGGAGAGGAGAAGCTGGGATACCTCTAGTGCAACTAGCTAGTCCAAGTATAGCATGTCCATATCATCTGGTGGCTGACACCATCTAGCTCATTCTTAGACAGAAGTTAGCTGTAGACACCAGATGAAAATTGGGGGCCTGCTGCTGAAATAGCGATTAAGGTCTATCTATCTATCTATCTATCTATCTATCTATCTATCTATATACTATGTGATCAAAAGTATCCAGACACCCCCAAAAAGATACGTGTTTCATATTAGGTGCATTGTGCTGCCCCCTACTGCCAGGTACTCCATATCAGCGACCTCAGTAGACATTAGACATCATGAGAGAGCAGAATGGGGCGCTCCGCAGAACTCACGGACTTCGAACGTGGTCAGGTGATTGGGTGCCACACATCACGCAAGTCAATGCCAAACGACGCCTCGCTTGGTGTAAGGAGCGTAAACATTGGACGATTGAACAGTGGAAAAACGTGTGGTGTGACGAATCACGGTACACAATGTGGCAATCCAATGGCAGGGTGTGGGTATGGCGAATGCCCAGTGAACGTCATCTGCCAGCGTGTGTAGTGCCAACGGTAAAATTCGGAGGCGGTGGTGTTATGGTGTGGTGGTGTTTTTCATGGAGGGGGCTTGCACCCCTTGTTGTTTTGCGTGGCACTATCACAGCACAGGCCTACATTGATGTATTAAACACCTTCTTGCTTCCCTCTGTTGAAGAGCAATTCGGGGATGGCGATTGCATCTTTCATCACGATGGAGCACCTGTTCATACTGCACGGCCTGTGGTGGAGTGGTTACACCACAATAACATCTCTGTAATGGACTGGCCTGCACACAGTCCTGACTTGAATCCTATAGAACACCTTTGGGATGTTTTGGAATGCCGACTTTGTGCCAGGCCTCACCGACCTACATCGATACCTCTCCTCAGTGCAGCACTCCGTGAAGAATGGGCTGCCATTCCCCCAAGAAACCTTCCAGCACCTGATTGAACGTATGCCTGCGAGAGTGGAAGGTGTCATCAAGGCTAAGGGTGGGCCAACACCATATTGTATCCAGCATTACCGATGGAGGGCGCCACCAACTTGTAAGTCATTGTCAGCCAGGTGTCCGGATACTTTTGATCACATAGTGTATATATATATATATATATATCCTGTTCATAATATCCATTTGTTTAGAGAAGTTACAAAAAAAATCCCATTTACATTGGAGTTTATCTTAATGACGTTATACTCTTCTATACACTCAGCTTTACTCTAGGTAATGACTACGCGCGCTATTATCCATCTCCATACTTAAACTATTTTTAATGTCCCTTTAATGTCCTCACTGCACGACATAAAGCATTAAGTAGCGACACATCTGAGAAAAAATACAATTAGTTTTCAAGACGAAAGGTAATTGCAGCCAACGACCTAAAGGTGGCGCTGTGTCCTTACATCTCCAGTAGATCTCTACTAATGGATTCAAACACCTCCCTCTGGTTAATGGTTGGATCCAGAGCTTTATAATAACCATAGACAGATAAAGACAGCAGCTTTCTTTTCTGCTTGGCTGCATGTGAACTGAAAGAAACTGATTAAAATTGCAGAAAAAGGGACCCTCTAAAGAGTGACTGTGAGCCAGCTGAGAGGCTTTATTCCTTGCTATAACATTACCGCCCTCAGTTGGTGAAGCAGCAGGAGAGGGAGGAGAAGGAAAATCCAATGATTAATGGGTTCTTTTCTCTGAATTCTTTCCTCCAGTTTCAGCAGCGGGACCACCTGTTTGACTTTTCGTTGCTGCACAATAACTTTGGGACCATGAATCAGACAGACGCGGTGGCTTTGCTCACCAACAGTAGCAACGCGTTGGGTAACCTACTGGGATGTTGCACCCAAGCTTCGGTGGTAACAGACGATGGCTTTGTGGAGCCAGCTGTGGACGAAAAGAACTTATTTATTATGAGGGTGGTCCAGATCGCCGTCATGTGCGTCCTCTCCCTCACCGTGGTCTTCGGGATCTTCTTCTTAGGATGCAATCTTCTCATCAAGTCGGAAGGGATGATAAACTTTTTGGTCAAAGACCGAAGACCATCCAAAGAAGTTGAAGCAGTCATCGTCGGTCCTTACTGAGAGAACCAAGAAAGAATATCGTTGATGTCTTCACAAATGTCTGAAGCAACACGTTTTGCCTTTTGTTTCTCTGTCCCGTCTGTCGAAAGGAGAAGAATTACAGCCAAAAAACGAGGAGAAGATTTTTTTTGGAGGATGGAAACGAAGGGGGGGAAAAAAAAAATTACACAAAGGCTCGAGAAGTTGCTTTGGTGGAACGCCTGAAGTGATGCCAAAAACTGATACGACAGCACTTTAAAGGAAGGGGGTAAAATGGGTCAAGTCGCTGGTGAGCTCGTGAGACGTCCGGTGGTGTAAAGCACAGACACATGAGTTTACTTTGTTTCTAGCTTGAAACCGGGGAAATTTCCATACTTTGATTGTAATGTTTTTTGTTTTTTTGGTTTTTTTATTATTATTATTACTATGGGTTGTTGTATTGTTTTGTTTTTTTCATTCAAAGACAAAAACTTTGATAGCGTATCTTTGATAAAAATCGAGGCATTATTTATTATTCCTGTTATTTTTTGGAAATTTTGAAAATCGTATTTAATTGTTTTTATCTGTATTTTTTTGTTCTATTTTTTTTCAAGCTCACTGACATGTTTGCTATCTTTCTAATATGCCATTTTGTATACTTGATATTGTACTTTTGCCCCTTTCTTCTGCTTTCCCCCTTGGTTTGAAGATCCTTTATGTGTATGGTTTTTCAAGTTCACTTAAATTTAGGAGAAATTTCTATCAATTTGGAAATTTAGTTTTGCTTCCTAATTTTTTTTCTGCTGGGATTAGTGTAGCCCATAAATGATACAAAAAAATAAAAAAATAAAAATTCTGGATTTAAAATAAATAAATAAATAAATTCCATAGACATCCTGAAATTTTTCTAAAAAAAAAATAAAAAAAAAATTCCATAAACATCCTGAAATTTTTCTAAAAAAATAAATAAATAAATTCCATGAACATCCTGAAATTTTTCTAAAATAAATAAATAAATAAATAAATTCCATGAACATCCTGAATTTTTTTTCTAAATAAATAAATAAATTCCATGAACATCCTGAAATAATATTTGCCTTGGGTTGAAATCTAGAAAAAAAAATTCCCAAAAACTGTATGCCTATGTACAAAAAAATATTTAAAAAAATGTCTTTGGATTTTCACATTTTTACTTGATTTTGGACTATTTTTGTGCAATGTTTTGTGATGTTAAACCCCATTTATGACTACTGACTTACTGATTTTAATATTATATATTATATTGTTTTTTTAATTTTTTTTTAACCATTAAAGTAAAAAATTAAGTGGTTAATTCCGTTTATTTAAATCATTTTGCCCTCGGCACTATCTGTAATTTATTTCCCCTAAATTTGTATAGGCAAAATGTGAAAAAAAGTGGGATTTCTTGACTGGTTTGATCTCCATCTGGAGACGGAGAGGAGGAAAAAAAAAAAAAGCTGAATTGATTATTATAAACAGTTAACAAGGGAGCAGGTGCAATTTAGATACGACGGAAAGCCGAAGGGAGGGGGAGGGGAGCTATGGCATTGTATATTAGGTGTTCCTATCTTTAGACCTGGCACCTTATGAATATTTTGGAAAAGAAAAAAAAAAAGCTGAAAAAAACTATAATTACTATTCGTACTCATTTAATTAAATCAATCGCATGTGTCAAGTCAGCGATGGATATGACTGCTATCTCTGGAAATTTGTAATTCTAATGAAGAGTCAGACATAGCGAGTCGAGTTTTTAGTCTGTACGAGGATCCAGCGCAGCGCTGTCCGTACAGAAGCCTATTGTGATAGACGTACCCGTCCTGACACGTGACAGATGGAACAATTAATAGGTCATTCTGATTCAATGCCTCTGTACAAGGCCATGGGACAACACAAACACGAGCGGATCAACTTGAAGGGAGCAACCGATGGGCATGCAGTGCGGTCATTGCTTTTTTATATCCAATGGCGTATACTTTTACACTCTGACATTTCATAAATAAATTATTGGTAAACTCAATGTTGTGCTGGTTTTATTCAAGAGAACTATCTAGAAGGTGGCCTAGAAGGGGTTAACTACGAGTGCAAGGCGCTGAACAGTCTTCCCCACTCTGCAAGAGTTAACTGTTCCCATGAACGTAACAACACATAGATTTGTAGACAATTAAAAGTTAAACATTTTTGCAAGTATTAGTAATTTAAATTTTAAAAATTTTCACTAACCATCTTAGTGGTGACAGTCTGTTGTCTTGAGCTGTTGCCAATGGATATGACCATGAATCGTATTCATTGACGACAGGTTGCAAGAACTTTCTACAGACTGGGACTTGTCAAATACCCAGCCATGATGTTAGGAGAGGGTATCAGGAGGACACTACATGTATGAGAAGATAACCTGACCACAATAAGGACATCATGGCTGGTTATCAGGAGGTCACTACATGTATGAGAAGATAACCTGACCACAATAAGGACATCATGGCTGGTTATCAGGAGGACACTACATGTATGAGAAGATAACCTGACCACAATAAGGACATCATGGCTGGTTATCAGGAGGACACTACATGTATGAGAAGATAACCCGACCACAATAAGGACATCATGGCTGGTTATCAGGAGGACACTACATGTATGAGAAGATAACCTGACCACAATAAGGACATCATGGCTGGTTATCAGGAGGGGACACTACATGTATGAGAAGATAACCCGACCACAATAAGGACATCATGGCTGGTTATCAGGAGGACACTACATGTATGAGAAGATAACATGACCACAATAAGGACATCATGGCTGGTTATCAGGAGGACACTACATGTATGAGAAGATAACATGACCACAATAAGGACATCATGGCTGGTTATCAGGAGGACACTGCATGTATGAGAAGATAACATGACCACAATAAGGACATCATGGCTGGTTATCAGGAGGACACTACATGTATGACCACAATAAGGACATCATGGCTGGTTATCAGGAGGACACTACATGTATGAGAAGATAACCTGACCACAATAAGGACATCATGGCTGGTTATCAGGAGGACGCTACATGTATGAGAAGATAACCCGACCACAATAAGGACATCATGGCTGGTTATCAGGAGGACACTACATGTATGAGAAGATAACCCGACCACAATAAGGACATCATGGCTGGTTATCAGGAGGACACTACATGTATGAGAAGATAACCTGACCACAATAAGGACATCATGGCTGGTTATCAGGAGGACACTACATGTATGAGAAGATAACCCGACCACAATAAGGACATCATGGCTGGTTATCAGGAGGACACTACATGTATGAGAAGATAACCTGACCACAATAAGGACATCATGGCTGGTTATCAGGAGGACACTACATGTATGAGAAGATAACCTGACCACAATAAGGACATCATGGCTGGGTTTCTGACAAGTTCCAGACTACAGAAGGATCCTGCATTCATGGTAGTATCCATTGGCAACCGATCAACACAACCAATCAAGACAATCTTTAAGGCCGAGGCCCTACGAGGTGTAAAACCACAGCATTTTAGGCTGAGTTCACACAGGGTATTTTGGTTAAGATTTTGAGGTAGTATCCGCCTCAAAATCCTGACCAAAAAGACGGCTCTCATTGAAATCAATGGGAGTTGGTCAGTTCTTTTTTCCGGGAGCCATTTGTTCCGGCTCCCGGAAAAAAGAACAAACATGCTTATTGTTCAGGCAGAGTTGCCTCGCGAATCCTTTTGAAGACACTCTCTCCTCTCGACTAGGCCCATTCATTTGGGCCTAATCTGGAGCTGAGTGCTCAACTGGATGTCGGTGCGCTGCATCGGCATCCAGTCGTGGCTACCCATATTTTGGACCGGAACCTGAGGCTCTGGTCCAAAATACCCCGTGTGAACCCAGCCTTGCAGACACTGGACAGTGGATGAGTATCTAGCAAATCCCATCCACACGTTGCGATTTTGGAAATCGCAGCATGTCAATTATACCTATAGAAATGCTGGCGGTTTCCCTATAGGTATAATGGAAGCAGAATGTCCGTAGTAGAAAAAAGTGCTGCAGAAAAGCTGCTTTTCTACAAACACACCATGTTCATGAGAATTGTCCCTATAGATTTAGTAGGAGAAGGAAAAAAGCAAAAACTGAATGAAAATTGCTGCAGAAAAAAAACACAATGCAATGATGTGAGGCCTGAGCCTTAAGGTGTATCCGATATTTCAGAGTTCGGTCAATGGAGGCGGCTTAACCAGTTGATAAGGATACAGAATGACCCGAGGGTCGGGAAACGGTTCCAGTCACGTGACTCAGGGTCACAACAGATCCATCGTGAAGAACCCCTGCAGGAATCAGGTAGGTTTACCTCTACAGGCAACCCCTTTAAGAACACCAAAGAAAACCATATACATACACTACAATGCTGTGTGTGATTTGACCATCATGGGCAGTAGGTAGCTGCGCCATCGCAACACGTAAGTTCTGGTGTTATTATACCTAGTCATGTTTATGGGTCAGACACTGACTTATGGGGTAGTTACCCTTAGGCGCCATTAGTAAGACAGTTTTCTTCATCCTGTATAAGAACTTTGCACACTTCTTCCTATAAATCATTGCCTTTAAGACTCCATACATAAGTTAGATCCCCTCGTTTATTGCTCCATATGAATTTACCCTTGGAAAATTTTAACAAAATGGAGTTCCCTAAGGGCGGGTTCACATAGGGATTTTTGGACCGGATTTTGAGCCGGAGGCCACTTCAGAATCCAAAAAACGGCTAGCCGCGACTCGATGCCGGTGCAGTCGTGGCATTCTGCACCAGATTAGGCCCAAATGAACGGACCTATTCGGGAGAGAGTGTCACTCTGCTTCTTGTTTCTGCGAGGGGGAACAAACCGATCGCGGAAAAAGGAACCCATTGATTTCAATGGGAGGCAGTTTTTTTGAGCCAGCTTTTGACCGTGTTTCCGCCTCAAAATTTGGACCAAAAAACCCTTGTGAACCCAGCTTAAGTGTAATGGGGAGTTCACATGGAGTAACGTGCCGCGTGATGTGGCACGTATACGGCGTGTGAGACTTTGCAGGCCGTATATGCTCCCATTGATTTCAATGGGAGCCTGGATCGTATACGCCACGTATACGATCCCGGCTCCCATTGAAATCAATGGGAACGTATACGGCTCGCAAAGTCTCACATGCCGTATACGTGCCACATCACGCGGCACGTTACTCCGTGTGAACTCCCTCTAAGGTGACTACACATTACTGTAAACCCTTAGGTTCAAGCCCTTCATTGTGAAAACGCAGCTTTTTATGTTGCAGATTTTTTTACGGTTTTCGGGCCAAAGCAAATAGTAGCTAAAAGAGGAATGTGAAATATATAGGAAGTTCTTAAGGTCCATTCATGGAGTTTTTTGGCACTGATTTTGGTGCTGAATCCACGTCAGAATCCACATGGAAAAAACATCTCCCCATAGAGTTCTATGGGCTCCACTAGGTTTTTTATTTCTGCTAGCGGATTTTTTACGCTAGCAGAAAAAAGTTTCCTTCAGGCGGATTCCGCCTGCAAAAACCAGTGCAGTCAATGGGAGGCAGAAAATCCACGTGGAATTGGCAAAAACCACGTGGAATAAGCGCTAGGTGCATATACTGTGCTGGAGGAAAAAAACATTTCCTAAAACTGATTTTTTTTCCTCGTCAAAATCCTCGCCAAAAAACTCTGTGTGAATGGACCCTAAGGGTCAGTGCACACTGAGTTTTTTGGCGCTGATTTTGAAGCTGGATCTGCCTCAAAATCAGCTTCCATAAAAAGCCTCCCAATAGAGTTCTAATGGGAGGCTTTTTTTGGAAGCTGATTTTGAGGCGGATCCAGCGTCAAAATCAGCGCCAAAAACCTCTGTGTGCACTGACCCTTATACTTATCCCTTCTGCTCAATCCACTCCTGGCTTTGGCTTTAAAAAAAACGCAACAAAATCTGCAACCAAAAAAGCAGCGGCTAAGGCCCTGTGTAGTGGACCAAAGCAAAATAGCGCTGCGGGAAAAATGACGCATTGATGTTTTTCCTGCAACACTTTCACAAGCAGTCCTCAGAGTTTTCCTCTGCAGACTTTCTGCTTCCATTATACCTATAGGGAAACACCACAATGGTTTTTGAAATGGCAACATTTCCGCTGCGGGTATTTTTCTGCAATGTGTGCTTGGCATTCACCAAGTGATAACTCAATATATCTATATACTGTATATATACGTGACCTCTTGTGTGTTTTTTCCCTGACTTTTCGGTTCGGGATCAGTCAGTCAATAAACACCTGATGAATCTTTCACTCGAGGATATCTGAAGAACAAGTCACAATAAAAAAATATTAGCAAAATTCAATAATATGAGCACATAACGGCAAGTCTCGTGACCACGGCCAATCCCGCTCCCATTCTCCCGAGCGAAGGATTTACTTTGTCATTTTGAGTGACTTAAAACTTATTGCCGAGTCCCCGAGCTCCACGGACTGATCACACTGCGACAACTCACCCAATGAATACGGGGATGGATATTGTGTGTAAGATGGGGCTATGCCATATCCACCGGCAGATAGCAAATGAAATGTCAGAGGCGAAGAGGCTCTTACGGAAGAGGTTGAGTATAAATACAGTGATGTGCAAAAGTTTTAGGCAGGTGTGCTGGATTCCAAGGGGTGTTGCTGGTAGTCGATCGGGTTGCCCACAATATCCAGGCAGGAATGAGTGAACAGTTTGTAAAATTAAAAAAAACACTTTCCAAAAATTTGGGGTTCGAACCCAAAACTTTTTGGGATTACCACCCACGAATCATTATTATACTCTGGGGTCTCTTCACATCTCACCATATAATAAGTGGAGGCAGACACATAATAAACACCTATACTCACCTTTCCTTGAGCTCCACCGTAGTCCACTTTGGTCATCTTCTAGCCTCCTGGATGACGACCATGGCCCCGGGGGAACACTGAGGACCAATCATAGCCCAATCATAAAAGAGTCTTCCCCCTATTCCCTTACGGACCTCCTGTATGTCAGTGTTCACTTTGGAAATTCTATTCATGAACCAGGAAGCTCAGGATGCACAACCTACCAATGTAGCACAGCAAGAAACAAAAAATTCCATGAATTACTCGCTTTTTTTCCATTTTGCACCAAATGAAGTATCAGCCTATAACAGGAACCTGAGAGATATTGGATTTTCGCTACATGAAGCCTAGTGAGTGATGTATCTCAGTCTTTGATCTGCCGGCCTCCCCTCCCCGGACAGTCTATGAGACATATAATGAGGATGTGAAATGTTTCTAATTAACGTAACGAGGACGACAATTGCATTCTTTCCCTTGTTTCTTTGTACAGACACCAGGCAGTGGAGATGTCTTGGCCAACGTCTTATAAGGCTGAGTTCACACAATGCGCTGGAGAGGGGCCAGCCTTTATCTCTATGTCTAGTCTCATGGCACCGAAAGAAGAAGCTAAAAAAGGATCAAAACTGAGGGATAGTAAAAGCAAGTTATTATAGGGCTGTGTCCTCTCCCCTTACATAACTATTATATTATATGTTACCATACTAGGAGTCTCTACAGCACTCCCATAAAGATGAATAAAAGGCAGTGCAAAGGCTCAACCGCCACCTTATTAAAAAAGTGAACATAGAGACCCCAGGGATCATGTTCATTGGGGGTCCCCAGCAATCGGACACTTATCACTTAAGGGCAATGTGTCACCAGAACCAGCATATCACCCCAGCCCTGCAGATAGATAGGTTACTGTCACCAGAACCAGCATATCACCCCAGCCCTGCAGATAGATAGGTTACTGTCACCAGAACCAGCATATCACCCCAGCCCTGCAGATAGATAGGTTACTGTCACCAGAACCAGCATATCACCCCAGGCCTGCAGATAGATAGGTTACTGTCACCAGAACCAGCATATCACCCCAGGCCTGCAGATAGATAGGTTACTGTCACCAGAACCAGCATATCACCCCAGCCCTGCAGATAGATAGGTTACTGTCACCAGAACCAGCATATCACCCCAGGCCTGCAGATAGATAGGTTACTGTCACCAGACCCAGCATATCACCCCAGTCCTGCAGATAGATAGGTTAGTGTCACCAGAACCAGCATATCACCCCAGCCCTGCAGATAGATAGGTTAGTGTCACCAGAACCAGCATATCACCCCAGTTCTGCAGATAGATAGGTTACTGTCCCCAGAACCAGCATATCACCCCAGCCCTGCAGATAGATAGGTTAGTATCACCAGAACCAGCATATCACCCCAGCCCTGCAGATAGATAGGTTAGTGTCACCAGAACCAGCATATCACCCCAGCCCTGCAGTTAGATAGGTTAGTGTCACCAGAACCAGCATATCACCCCAGCCCTGCAGATAGATAGGTTACTGTCACCAGAACCAGCATATCACCCCAGGCCTGCAGATAGATAGGTTAGTGTCACCAGAACCAGCATATCACCCCAGCCCTACAGATAGATAGGTTAGTGTCACCAGAACCAGCATATCACCCCAGCCCTGCAGATAGATAGGTTAGTGTCACCAGAACCAGCATATCACCCCAGCCCTGTAGATAGATAGGTTAGGGTCACCACAACCAGCATATCACCCCAGTCCTGCAGATAGATAGGTTACTGTCACCAGAACCAGCATATCACCCCAGTCCTGCAGATAGATAGGTTACTGTCACCAGAACCAGCATATCACCCCAGTCCTGCAGATAGATAGGTTAGTGTCACCAGACCCAGCATATCACCCCAGCCCTGCAGATAGATAGGTTACTGTCACTAGAACCAGTATATCACCCCAGCCCTGCAGATAGATAGGTTACTGTCACCAGAACCAGCATATCACCCCAGCCCTGCAGATAGATAGGTTACTGTCACCAGAACCAGCATATCACCCCAGGCCTGCAGATAGATAGGTTACTGTCACCAGAACCAGCATATCACCCCAGGCCTGCAGATAGATAGGTTACTGTCACCAGAACCAGCATATCACCCCAGCCCTGCAGATAGATAGGTTACTGTCACCAGAACCAGCATATCACCCCAGGCCTGCAGATAGATAGGTTACTGTCACCAGACCCAGCATATCACCCCAGCCCTGCAGATAGATAGGTTAGTGTCACCAGAACCAGCATATCACCCCAGCCCTGCAGATAGATAGGTTAGTGTCACCAGAACCAGCATATCACCCCAGTCCTGCAGATAGATAGGTTACTGTCCCCAGAACCAGCATATCACCCCAGCCCTGCAGATAGATAGGTTAGTATCACCAGAACCAGCATATCACCCCAGCCCTGCAGATAGATAGGTTAGTGTCACCAGAACCAGCATATCACCCCAGCCCTGCAGTTAGATAGGTTAGTGTCACCAGAACCAGCATATCACCCCAGCCCTGCAGATAGATAGGTTACTGTCACCAGAACCAGCATATCACCCCAGGCCTGCAGATAGATAGGTTAGTGTCACCAGAACCAGCATATCACCCCAGCCCTACAGATAGATAGGTTAGTGTCACCAGAACCAGCATATCACCCCAGCCCTGCAGATAGATAGGTTAGTGTCACCAGAACCAGCATATCACCCCAGCCCTGTAGATAGATAGGTTAGGGTCACCACAACCAGCATATCACCCCAGTCCTGCAGATAGATAGGTTACTGTCACCAGAACCAGCATATCACCCCAGTCCTGCAGATAGATAGGTTACTGTCACCAGAACCAGCATATCACCCCAGTCCTGCAGATAGATAGGTTAGTGTCACCAGACCCAGCATATCACCCCAGCCCTGCAGATAGATAGGTTACTGTCACTAGAACCAGTATATCACCCCAGCCCTGCAGATAGATAGGTTACTGTCACCAGAACCAGCATATCACCCCAGCCCTGCAGATAGATAGGTTACTGTCACCAGACCAGCATATCACCCCAGCCCTGCAGATAGATAGATTACTGTCACTAGAACCAGCATATCACCCCAGCCCTGCAGATAGATAGGTTAGTGTTACCAGAACCAGCATATCACCCCAGCCCTGCAGATAGATAGGTTAGTGTCACCAGAACCAGCATATCACCCCAGCCCTGCAGATACATAGGTTACTGTCACCAGACCAGCATATCACCCCAGCCCTGCAGATAGATAGATTACTGTCACTAGAACCAGCATATCACCCCAGCCCTGCAGATAGATAGGTTAGTGTCACCAGAACCAGCATTTCACCCCAGCCCTGCAGATAGATAGGTTAGTGTCATGGCCATAGGCAGCAATAGTCTAGAGCCGAGTCATTGAGGTCTATGGGAGAGTTTTCTAGACATGCTCTGTGCAGGGAGAGGGAGGAGCTAGGCTGTGACATCATCTATTGTCAGTAGTGATGTAAGGATGGGTCATTGGTGTTATCTACACAGGTGTTATCTTCTATTGTAATCCTGTCTGTGATGTAAAGGAGGAACTGCTGCAAAGAAAACACAGAACTAGCAAGATAACATTTAAAAAAAAATAGATAGTGACATGGAAAATTATTCAATATGCTTTCAAAAATTCTTAAAAAATATGTTAAAAATGAAAATTCCCTTTAAGAACAGCCACAAACCAGCAAAGATATGAACTAGGCTTCTATGCTACTGGCTAGGGTAGGTTTAGGTGGCCTATCTTTAGTACCATATCACCTCGTTCTCTATCCCTCATACTTTACACTGCTGCTCTGCTTGATCACATTGGCCTCTGTGTACAAAACAAACACACAAATGTCTCAATAATTCTAAATTCTAATGAAGTGGAACAACACACAAGGAACCAAGTCATTCTGTATTAGTTTTGCATATCTATGTTCCAAACAATCCCAATAATAATTAGCACATCTCCGTAAATACCGATCCTCCCGGCTCCCCCGATACTGCACTTGCCAAATATAATTACACCTTTCTATGCAATATCTATAAATGGAAGCAAGTAAGCAAGACGGGGAGGACGGCAATTACACCCTATTACATGAAACTTAATTCAAGCTATAGCTGTACAATCCATCACAAAGTGCACAATTTATAGTTCAGTCCTATGGTGGGGGATGGGGAGGAATTTTATGTAATGGTACAGCTATGCTCTAATTGTCTAGGTAGGAGAATGTCTGCTCAGACATATCAGATAGGTAACAAAGGATTGAGAAAAATACAGAAAATTTAAAAACAAAATAATATTCAATGACCGTAAGTGTATTGGAAGGGGGGCAAATACTTTTCCACCGGATTAAGCTAGAGATAGCTTTGGACGCCAGACCTGTTCACCAAAAATCCCAATTTCCATTTTTATTAGCTCGGCCATTATATCAGATAAGTTACCGATCACTTATCAGGCGACGGTACATTCTGCAATGACGAAATTACTATTGATTAAGTCCTTGGGCTCCGGGGACAAGTTACCTTAGCTGACGGCTTCTCTTCCCACGCGCTTCGCTAGTTTATTGTTTACCGACAATAAAACAGATAGAAATGTCATCCCGAAGAGCGTGAAATAAAACTGTTATATAATGTTATAGAAATGTTAAAGGGTTTTCTGATTTCTGCAAATGAATGTTATTGTTTGTATAATGAAAAGTTCTAAAAGTTATTAATATACTTTATGCATCAATTCCTCATGTTGTCTAGATCTCTGTTTGCAAAATCAGTCCATGGTCATGTGATATTGCAGAGGTACTCAACCTATCTATCTGCAGGGCTGGGTGATATGCTGGGTCTGGTGACTGTAACCTATCTATCTGCAGGACTGGGGTGATATGCTGGTTCTGGTGACACTAACCTATCTATCTGCAGGGCTGACCCAGGGGTGCTCACACTTCTTCAGCATGTGAGCTACTTTATAACTGACCATGGGATAAGATCTACTACCCACTTCTTGTGGGCGTGCTGGGTCTGTGGGCGGGGCCGGGATGGGTCTGTGGGTGGGGTCGGGTGGAGAGTGAGAGCAGGAGACAGAGCTGCTCAGGGATCCCAGGTGTCTGCTTGTTCACAGCGCAGGCTGAGAGTTATCTCTGGACACGGGCAGGCTGGGGCTGTGGCAGGCCCGCCTGCCAGTGTCCGGAGATGACTCTCAGCCTGCGCTGTGAACAAGCAGCACCCCGGCTCCATTCATCCCTAAGAGCAGGGAGCGCGTCATCCCCCGGAGCTGCTGCTGCCCAGCCTGCAAGTGTCCGGAGTGCTTGTTCACAGCGCAGGCTAAGAGTCATCTCTGAATACTTGCAGGCGGGGCCTGCAGACACTGGGGATCCCTGGTTGCATCCCGCGATCGTGATCTACCGGTAGTTCACGATCGACGTATTGGGCACCCCTGCACTAACCTATCTATCTGCAGGGCTGTGGTGATCTGCTGGTTCTGGTGACACTAACCTATCTATCTGCAGGGCTGGAGTGATATACTGGTTCTGGTGACAGTGACCTATCTATCTGCAGGGCTGGGGTGATATGCTGGGTCTGGTGTCAGTAACCTATCTATCTGCAGGGCTGGGGTGATATGCTGGGTCTGGTGTCAGTAACCTATCTATCTGCAGGGCTGGGGTGATATACTGGTTCTGGGGACAGTAACCTATCTATCTGCAGGGCTGGGGTGATATGCTGGTTCTGGGGACAGTAACCTATCTATCTGCAGGGCTGGGGTGATATGCTGGTTCTGGTGACACTAACCTATCTATCTGCAGTGCTGGGGTGATATGCTGGTTCTGGTGACAATAACCTATCTATCTGCAGGGCTGGGGTGATATGCTGTTTCTGGTGACAGTAACCTATCTATCTGCAGGGCTGGGGTGATATGCTGGTTCTGGTGACAGTAACCTATCTATCTGCAGGGCTGGGGTGATATGCTGGTTCTGGCAACAGTAACCTATCTATCTGCAGGACTGGGGTGATATGCTGGTTCTGGTGACACTAACCTATCTATCTGCAGTGCTGGGGTGATATACTGGTTCTGGTGACAATAACCTATCTATCTGCAGGGCTGGGGTGATATGCTGGTTCTGGTGACACTAACCTATCTATCTGCAGGACTGGGGTGATATGCTGGGTCTGGTGACACTAACCTATCTATCTGCACGGCTGGGGTGATATGCTGGTTCTGGTGACAATAGTCTAGTTTGTGGTCTGTATTACTTCCCAAGCCTGGTCTCTATTTCTGGGGTTTGGTTAATTGAGTCTGGGGTCTGTATTTTTAGAGGGTATTGTGTGGGTGTGTATCCATTTAGAAGATTTATTAGGGGGGTCTGTATTCATTTCTTAGTCTTTATTGATGGGGTCTGGACTGTAGGCTGTATTCATTCACGGCTCTGGTCTGGGTTCCTTATGAGTTTAGGGGGCTTGGACTGTGTTCTGTAAGTGCCTGTCCTTGGATCCGTCTTCATTTTGCTGTAGTAAGGGGGGTCATTATTTCCCCACCCAAGGATTCTCCTACATGAGGAATCGCTATTGCAGATGTATATTGAAACCTGGGGTACTGCCCCTTTCCAGTAAGCCCCTCCCCCTTTCCTATAATCCATACCTCCCTTTGTCAAAAAAGGCACAAGTGTCACTCTAAATCCAATCATTTGATATACAACATACAGTATACACCAGTTTTTTGACGCATTTCGGTTAGTAAATCTTTCCACTGCCTTTACCCCGGTAACTTCATGCGTCACGATCGTCTCCTAGGAAGAATAAATCCATAATGTTATCACTGCAGAAGTGCGAAGTCAATTTAACTTAATGGAAAAATTATTAATTAATGCATTAGCCATTATTATCTCGGCAGTCGGCTGCAATGGTTTGCACGGGGTTGTCAGGAGCGGCACAATTACAGATACAAAGAGGAACAAAACAAGTCCTAGTAGGAGGTTTCGGCATTGTCCGGGTTACAATAACGCTCTCACCCCGCCGGCTCTATACGGTGCAGGATATCACATATAATAAGATATTACATAGTGTAACCTATTACAGGTCTCGGGGGGGAGAGACTCTGATCTCCCATCATTCAGGACATATTATCAGCCTTCTTAATCGTGTTGCGAAGTTGTTTCTCTAAATTAGAGCCCCGCCGTGTTTTCAGCGAGGATCATGTCACTTATAGCGACATTGTTATGACAATGACCCCGTCACACGTCTTCGTGTTCACAGGAAATGTGCGGAATTCAGAAATAGAAGGGAAAGTCTTTCTGAAGATTGATATGGAAACAGATGTTTTTTTTCTTTGCTGGTGGAGTAGATTTGTTACGCTATTTAACCCTTAGAGTCTGTTCACACAGTACAGTCAAATTGCAATACTTTGCTGCAATGGTCATAAAAGTGCCACAATGCACAGGGGTTTTATTACATTGTAGGGGCAGACCCGGTGGCGTAACAAGGAATGGCGGGGCCCCGTGACGAACTTTTGTCATGCCCCCCCCCCAACCGACGCCAACAACCTCGACCGACCCCCTCCTCCGCATTCCTGCGCACTCTATTATCCCCCATAGTGGCCCCTGCACACAGTATTATGTCCCATAGTGGCCCCTGCACACAGTATTATTCCCCATAGTGGCCCCCGCACACAGTATTATCCCCCATAGTGGCCCCTGCACACAGTATTATGTCCCATAGTGGCCCCTGCACACAGTATTATGTCCCATAGTGGCCCCTGCGCACAGTATTATCCCCCATAGTGGCCCCTGCACACAGTATTATGTCCCATAGTAGCCCCTGCACACAGTATTATGTCCCATAGTGGCCCCTGCGCACAGTATTATGTCCCATAGTAGCCCCTGCACACAGTATTATGTCCCATAGTGGCCCCTGCGCACAGTATTATTCCTCATAGTGGCCCCTGCACACAGTATTATTCCCCATAGTGGCCCCTGCACACAGTATTATCCCCCATAGTGGCCCCTGCACACAGTATTATGCCCCATAGTGGCCCCTGCACACAGTATTATGCCCCATAGTGGCCCCTGCACACAGTATTATTCCCCATAGTGGCCCCTGTACACAGTATTATGTCCCTTAGTGGCCCCTGCACACAGTATTATTCCCCATAGTGGCCCCTGCACACAGTATTATGTCCCTTAGTGGCCCCTGCACACAGTATTATTCCCCATAGTGGCCCCTGCACACAGTATTATGTCCCTTAGTGGCCCCTGCACACAGTATTATCCCCCATAGTGGTCCCTGCACACAGTATTATGTCCCTTAGTGGCCCCTGCACACAGTATTATCCCCCATTGTGGCCCCTGCACACAGTATTATGTCTCTTAGTGGCCCCTGCACACAGTATTATTCCCCATAGTGGCCCCTGCACACAGTATTATCCCCCATAGTGGCCCCTGCACACAGTATTATGTCCCTTAGTGGCCCCTGCACACAGTATTATGTCCCTTAGTGGCCCCTGCACACAGTATTATGTCCCTTAGTGGCCCCTGCACACAGTATTATGTCCCTTAGTGGCCCCTGCACACAGTATTATGTCCCACTGTGGACACACATAAACAATTACCGTATTATACTCTGGGGTCTTTTCAGACCCTAGAGTATAATAATAGGAGACTTGGGGGAATAAAAACATAAAAAACTACTGTTACTTACCTGTACCCTGACTCCTACGCTGTCTTCTCCGCTGCTGTCCTTCTTCAATGACGTCGGACGTCACATGACCTGGGACACAGGCCGGGTACATGTGACGTCAGAGACGTCAGACAACTAGGAAGGAGGCCTGGCAGGATCGTGGAGAGGTGTTTTTTATGTTTCTTACCTCTCCCGGGCCTCCGATCATTATACTCGGGCGTCTGCAAAGACCCCCGAGTATAATGATAGTGTTGGTGGGGGCCCACGGTGTCATTTACTGATCCCGGCCCAGCCAGGATCGGTAAGTAAATTGGGCCTGTAATGGCCTATTTAAAAAAAAAATGCAGCGGTAGCGGCTGTCACCGGGCCCCCTAATGTCCCGGGCCCTGTGGCAGCTGCCTCCACTGCTATGGCGGTAGTTACGCCACTGGGCAGACCCAATTGACAAGGGAAGATGTAACACCCAGTTGACAATTTAGTCCCACATTATGTACCTTGTACTCGCTTCACCCTTTCCATATTGCAGGGCTCATACACTTACATCTGTGCTGATGCTGCTGTGATCACAAGACTGACAGGTATTGGTAAAATAACTACTACTCAATTTAGCATTTAAGGCCAATGTAAGTTTTTGGTGCAAAAATCAAGTGGCTGGGCAAGAAGTTATAGTAAATGTCATAGGGTGAGGAAACGGATGACATATCCTATATTTTTGCCTCCTGCAACAGTGTTTTTGTTTTTGGGTACTGAAGTGGGCACCGTGCTTACCCTTGAACTTATTGAGATTTGATGCATGTTATCTACCATTGCTGTTGTGCTGAGGCTATGGGGTAGTTCGGCTTGGCCTAGCAACAGGGTGCAGTTGGGCGACTGGGTTGCTGCCCCTTTAGGTGCTGTGCTGTGGTGGTGGTAGTTGCCATGCAGCGCCGTACCCAGTAGAGTACAGGTTGGCTTGATGTGGCTAGTGAGCTTATATCCATTTATATACTAAGCTCCTGGTGTCCGTTTTTGTAGTTTATGCTGAGAAGCCTCGATCATCCTATAATACTGGGATGTGCAGTTTTCTAAAATGTTGGGGTCACCCTGCACTTCTAAAATTACAAAAAAGGCCGAATGCAAGTTTTGAGCACATGAACTGGGGCAACAAGGGCAGTTTTGTAACAAATATTACTCACCTCTCGCCGAGCCTCTATCTCCAGCAGGATCAGCAGCTCCAGTCTATATACAGATCCTCAGGATGATGTCATCAGTGTCACCACATTTGTACTAGCCAATCACAAGCCACAGTGGTGACCTCATCACAAATGGACCATGAAGAGGTCACCGCTAAGGCCTGTAGTCACCTGACCCAAACAGCCTGGGGAACTGTAAACTAAAGACTGGAGCTGCCTGGGGAGAGGTGAGTAATGGCTTATTAGATAATATATAAAAAAAAGTCGGACAATCCCTTTAATTTGTTTTAATAATATTTTATTCCTTCTGAAATTTTTGGAAGAAGAGATCAGGGGCAGAAAACTGTCCAAAAAAAATTGAATTGAACGGCCCCCCAATTAGGGTTATGCTTCAAAAAAACTTTTTATTTATACAATGTAACATTTTGGGAAACATCCCTTCATCAGGCTTATGTGATGAATTAGACGTTTCGAAATGAAGTTCAAGTGAGTCATTTAGTTACGTGTAAAGGAGAGGTTCAAGATTGGTCCAAGACACAGTTTAGTCCCAAAAGGCAACGGCGCGCAAACAAGTTCAACAAGGACGCCTCTTCTAAGACCTTCCATTGGGGGCAGGTCAAACTTGCCGTTGCCTTTTGGGGCTGTGTCTTGGGCCAATCTGCTTTACACGTATTTGCGGGAACCCAGGGACTAAGTGACTCGCTTGAACTTCATTTCGAAACGTATAACTCATCACACGTGCCTGATGAAGGGATGTTTCCCGAAATGTTACATTGTATAAATAATGAGGTTTTTTTGAAGCATAACCATAATTGGAGTGCCGTTCAATTCTATTTTTTGGTACGGTTCCGGCTTCGAGTAGGTGGTCAGCCCCATGTAGAACTGGCACCCATAATACCTTGTCTATACCTGCATGCTGCCTTCACGACTGAAAACTAGCGCAGTGCTGTCACCCCATGTTATGGATGGAAAAACAACCCACTCTGGTAGATCCATCAATCATCGGATCACAATTGAGCGCAGGCGGTAATACGCAGCCAGATAATTTCATCAGGGATCTTCGTTAGTCGTCTTCTCGCATGAGCCGGCTAATAATACACCGAAGTCAATAAACAAAGGCTTTGAAGGCAGAAAATAAAAAGGATAAGAGAAATCGTCATCGTCTCGGGTTATTACATTATGATGAACTCAAGTCGGGAGGAAGTAAACAGCTTGTCACTATGGTCACCATGTCAGCCCGCACCTGTCTGCTGGATAAACATGGGGAACGCTCGGCTTGTCGGAGACAAAGGAAAAGTACAGGTGATAAGAAATCTGCAATATACACAAGACACAATAGAAGAAAAGACAATCAAATACACATATAAGGAGACGGAGCGCGTGCGCTGTCATGTGGACAATAGTTATAGTCAACTCCAGCCGTCATGCAAATATCAATGACATATGACCACAAAGAGAGTGCCATTATGTCTGTGTGCAGGGGCCACTATGGGGGATAATACTGTGTGCAGGGGCCACTATGGGACATAATACTGTGTGCAGGGGCCACTATGGGGGATAATACTGTGTGCAGGGGCCACTATGGGACATAATACTGTGTGCAGGGGCCACTATGGGGGATAATACTGTGTGCAGGGGCCACTATGGGACATAATACTGTGTGCAGGGGCCACTAAGGGACATAATACTGTGTGCAGGGGCCACTATGGGACATAATACTGTGTGCAGGGGCCACTACGGGACATAAAACTGTGTGCAGGGGCCACTATGGGGAATAATACTGTGTACAAGGGCCACTATGAGGGATAATACTGTGTGCAGGGGCCACTATGGGGGATAATACTGTGTGCAGGGGCCACTATGGGGGATAATACTGTGTGCAGGGGCCACTATGAGGGATAATACTGTGTGCAGGGGCCACTATGGGGGATAATACTGTGTGCAGGGGCCACTATGGGGGATAGTACTGTGTACAAGGGCCACTATGAGGGATAATACTGTGTGCAGGGGCCACTATGGGGGATAATACTGTGTGCAGGGGCCACTATGGGGGATAATACTGTGTGCAGGGGCCACTATGAGGGATAATACTGTGTGCAGGGGCCACTATGAGGGATAATACTGTGTGCAGGGGCCACTATGGGACATAATACTGTGTGCAGGGGCCACTATGGGACATAATACTGTGCGCAGGGGCCACTATGGGGGATAATACTGTGTGTAGGGGCCACTATGGGGAATAATACTGTGTGCAGGGGTCACTATGGGACATAATACTGTGTGAAATGGCCACTATGGGGGATAATACTGTGTACAGGGGCCACTATGGGGGATAATACTGTGTACAGGGGCCACTATGGGGCATAATACTGTGTGTAGGGGCCACTATGGGGCATAATACTGTGTGCAGGGGCGACTGTGGGGGATAATACAGTGCGCAGGAATGCGTAGGAGGGGGTCGGTCGAGTTCTTCGGCGTCGGTGTCAGTTTGGGGGGGGATGTCAAAAGTTCGCCATGGGGCCCCACCATTCCTACTTACGCCACTGATACTATATATGTGATTGTTAGTAGATGACCATTAGTGGTATACATGTGAGACCACTCCTGTACTATATATATATATATATATATATATATATATATATATATATATATATATATATATATACTGTATATGTGTTTGTTCACACCATTAGTAATTACTGACCAGTAAGAACCAGTCTACACATTCTTTCCATCCCAGACAACCATTACTCGGCTGTAAACCACATTACATATTTAATGATCCTTCACCTATTGATCACAGTAAATGCAGCGACCATTAGTAAAGGGTAATTCAGACTGGAATAAAGTGGATTTCCTGCAATTTATATTTAACACATCGTTTGACAACTTATTATTGCTGTTTTCTACAAGGTTAGACTCTGCACTGATCTTAAAGCAAACCAATCACATTAGTAATACAGTAATACAATCCATGTCATAGAGCTGGAGGGGCTGAGCAGATATAGATATATACTGTCATGGCGGTAAGTGGTGGCGCCCTGAACATTTACCAGAAAATGAAGAATTTCTCCCAGAAAATGATTACAATTACATGTTTATTCCCTTTGTGTGTATTGGAACACAGAAACAGAGAAAAATAGCCGAAAATGATAGAATTTCATGCAGGACTCCAAATATGGGCCGGATAAAATTACTGGTATCCTCAATTCGATATTTGGTTGCGCGCCCTTTGGAAAAATAACGGAGATCAATCGTTTCCTATATCCATCCACAATATTCTTACACCTCTCACCTGGAATTCTGGAATCCTCTTCTTTTGCAAACTGCTCCAGGTCTCCCATATATGAGGGGTGGGGGCGCCTTCTCTTCTATCAATAGCAATTTTAAGATCTCTCCACAGGTGTTCAATGGGATTTAGATCCGGTCTCATTGCTGGCCACTGGATACAAAGAAGATGACAAATGGTTGAATAGATGGATGGATAGATAGATAGATAGATAGATAGATAGATAGATAGATAGATAGATAGAAACTGTAGATAGATATCTATAGATGATAGATACTGTAGATAGAGATAGATGATAGATAGATAGATAGATAGATAGATAGATAGATAGATAGATAGATAGATAGGAGATAGATAGATAGATAGATAGATAGATAGATAGATAGATAGATAGATAGATAGATATGATAGATAGATAGATAGATAGATAGATAGATAGATAGATAGATAGATAGATAGATAGATAGATAGACATGATAGATAGATAGATAGATAGATAGATAGATAGATAGATAGAAACTGTAGATAGATATCTATAGATGATAGATACTGTAGATAGAGATAGATGATACATAGATAGATAGATAGATAGATAGATAGATAGATAGATAGATAGATAGATAGGAGATAGATAGATAGATAGATAGATAGATAGATAGGAGATAGATAGATAGATAGATAGATAGATAGGAGATAGATAGATAGATAGATAGATAGATAGATAGATAGATAGGAGATAGATAGATAGATAGATAGATAGATAGGAGATAGATAGATAGATAGATAGATAGATAGATAGATAGATAGATAGACATGATAGATAGATAGATAGATAGATAGATAGATAGATAGATAGATAGGAGATAGATAGATAGATAGATAGATAGATAGATAGATAGATAGATAGGAGATAGATAGATAGATAGATAGATAGATAGATATGATAGATAGATAGATAGATAGATAGATAGATAGATAGATAGATAGACAAGATAGATAGATAGATAGATAGATAGATAGATAGATAGATAGATAGGAGATAGATAGATAGGAGATAGATAGATAGATAGATAGATAGACATGATAGATAGATAGATAGATAGATAGATAGATAGATAGATAGATAGACATGATAGATAGATAGATAGATAGATAGATAGATAGATAGATAGACATGATAGATAGATAGATAGATAGACATGATAGATAGATAGATAGATAGATAGATAGATAGATAGATAGATAGACATGATTGATAGATAGATAGATAGATAGATAGATAGATAGGAGATAGATAGATAGATAGATAGATAGATAGATAGATAGATATATAGATAGATAGATAGATAGGAGATAGATAGATAGATAGATAGATAGATAGATAGATAGATAGACATGATAGATAGATAGATAGATAGATAGATAGATAGATAGATAGATAGATAGATAGATAGACATGATAGATAGATAGATAGATAGATAGATAGATAGATAGAAACTGTAGATAGATATCTATAGATGATAGATACTGTAGATAGAGATAGATGATACATAGATAGATAGATAGATAGATAGATAGATAGATAGATAGATAGATAGATAGATAGACATGATAGATAGATAGATAGATAGATAGATAGATAGATAGGAGATAGATAGATAGATAGATAGATAGATAGATAGATAGATAGATAGATAGAAGATAGATAGATAGATAGACATGATAGATAGACATGATAGATAGATAGATAGATAGATAGATAGATAGATAGATAGATAGACATGATAGATAGATAGATAGATAGATAGATAGATAGATAGACATGATAGATAGATAGATAGATAGATAGATAGATAGATAGATAGATAGATAGATATGATAGATAGATAGATAGATAGATAGATAGATAGATAGATAGATAGATAGATAGATAGACTAGATAGATAGATAGATAGATAGATAGATAGATAGATAGATAGATAGATAGGAGATAGATAGATAGACATGATAGATAGATAGATAGATAGATAGATAGATAGATAGATAGATAGATAGATAGACATGATAGATAGATAGATAGATAGATAGATAGATAGAAACTGTAGATAGATATCTATAGATGATAGATACTGTAGATAGAGATAGATGATACATAGATAGATAGATAGATAGATAGATAGATAGATAGATAGACATGATAGATAGATAGATAGATAGATAGATAGATAGATAGATAGATAGATAGACATGATAGATAGATAGATAGATAGATAGATAGATAGATAGATAGATAGAAGATAGATAGATAGAAGATAGATAGATAGATAGATAGATAGATAGATAGATAGACATGATAGATAGATAGATAGATAGATAGATAGATAGACATGATAGATAGATAGATAGATAGATAGATAGATAGATAGACATGATAGATAGATAGATAGATAGATAGATAGATAGATAGATAGATAGATAGACATGATAGATAGATAGATAGATAGATAGATAGATAGATAGATAGACATGATAGATAGATAGATAGATAGATAGATAGATAGATAGATAGATAGATAGGAGATAGATAGATAGATAGATAGATAGACATGATAGATAGATAGATAGATAGATAGATAGATAGATAGATAGATAGATAGATAGATAGATAGATAGATAGATAGATAATAGATCGATAGGCAGATAGTAGAATAATTCTATATGATGGATGGATGGATGATAGATAGATAGATAGATAGATAGATAGATAGGAGATAGATAGATACTGTAGATAGAGATAGATGATAGATAGATAGATAGATAGATAGATAGATAGGAGAGAGATAGATAGATAGATAGATAGATAGATAGATAGATAGATAGATAGATAGATAGAAGATAGATAGATAGACATGATAGATAGATAGATAGATAGATAGATAGATAGATAGATAGATAGATAGATAGATAGGAGATAGATAGATAGATAGATAGATAGACATGATAGATAGATAGATAGATAGATAGATAGATAGATAGATAGATAGATAGATAGAAACTGTAGATAGATATCTATAGATGATAGATACTGTAGATAGAGATAGATGATACATAGATAGATAGATAGATAGATAGATAGATAGATAGCTGATAGTTGAAGGTAATATAGTGTTAGATACATGATGCATTCTGTCCATATCCACACTTACAGTTACGATACATTCACTTTCCTGCTCACGCTCTTCGCTGTTTCACAAAATCTAATTTAAAATGATAAATATAAATTGGAATATTATTAAAGTTTAATAACACATTCAAAATGGAAATGAATGTGATGTGTGGGAGGGCGGAGGAGCCTCGTGTCCATACAACTCTGGAGCTGCAGAACTATTAACTCAATAAGCTGCTACTAGACCATAGACCGCCATGGAGGGAGGGGGGAGTGTCAGTATTTGGCTAAACATATGCTAAAGGTCGCCCTGTTATCAGACACTGAGAAATATTCGCAATCTACATGAAAATTCTGGAACATTTTTTTCTTATACCTCTGTGT
Source organism: Leptodactylus fuscus (assembly GCF_031893055.1). NCBI lineage: Eukaryota > Metazoa > Chordata > Amphibia > Anura > Leptodactylidae > Leptodactylus > Leptodactylus fuscus. Next base: position 80,294,177 of record NC_134272.1, read on the forward strand.
TGTCCATTCCTCTGTTATTTCACCTATAAATTTACGAATAAATTGCCAAGTGGGTGTTATCAGTACTTTTTAATTAAAGTACATTACTTTTTGGTCAAAAATCACACGTGCTATGAAATAAGACTAAGGTGTCTGAAAAGTTAGTGGCCATTAAATAGTTAAACCATAAAAACTTAGAGTAGATGACTTTATACTAGTACTACACCAGATTTATCACAGTGACTAATGCTGGATGATAAATCTGGGGCATCTTTCTTTACATAGTCTAGTCTAATTTTATACCACCTATTAGTTGGCTTAGTTTATGTGTGGTTTCAGTGTATGTCCTGTGAGATATCTTTATATCCATTGTTCTGTGCCTTCTGTGTTCTATGTATGTTCTGTCAGTTCCTTATGTTCCATGATTCAGTGCATGCCCTGTGAGTAGTTTTTATGTTCTATGTATGTTCTGTGTTCTGTCAGTTCCTTGTGTTCCGTGATTTCAGTGCATGCCCTGTGAGTTGTTTTTATGTCTTGTATATGTTCTGTGTTATGTGTCAATGAATATTCATCATTAGAAGTCTATAATTACGACCAGTGGGAACTAAGCAAAGCTTCAGAATTCTCTTCCCAGCTGCTCCACAGGTAAATGTTTCCTCGAGGCATATGGTGGAATTAAGAAGGCGCCTTCTAGATGGATGCCAGCCAGCCCTGAGAAATTAATTTAGGTTGGTGAAAAAAGTTGATACTTTTAACACAATCAATAGTTCTGAGAGTAATTGTAACTACAGCCATGTACTATATACTGTAATATACCTATAATATAATAATAATCCTACTATTATAAATGTGAAAGTTTTCATGTTTGGATGTTTGGATATTTGTTACTCAATCACACAAAAGCAGCTGAATGGATTTGAATGAAATTTGGCACATAGTTTATAACCTCGATTTATCCCGGTAAATGACATGGCTTCACGACTATTATGAATTTATGTTCACATACTGTATTGCATTGCTCTTGATCCAGCTTATCTCAGCTTCTGATAAAGCCAGGTCTGTTATGTCTGTATGTAAACACACACTAACCCTCAGTGGATTGTGTACATGCATTTGCATATTATCTGATCTGCTCCAGGCAGTGCTGACAAACTGGATCGGAAAACACCTTTAATCCAAATTGGCAGTTTTCTACTTTTAAACATGCCGGGAAAAAGAAAATCTAATTTGTCACAAATTTCTAAAACAACGACAGCTATGAAGGTAGTCAGGAGTCACAGAGTTCTCCTCAAGCGGAGCTGACGGGGAATCATCGGCGCCAACAACACGCTCATTATATGGCTTCCAGTGAGCTGCTGAGATCCTGGAACAATCACGGGCACAGCTCAAGGAACGAGTTCAGCGGCAAGCCAGCTTGACAGCTGTCAAAACGCCCGAGCAGGTGGATCATCAATGCCAACAACACACTCATTATATGGTGTCCCAGTGAGCTGCTGAGATGTCGGATGTCGGGGGGATTGGGGACTGCACAAACCCAGCTCTTTTTTCGGGGCTACTGACAAATATGCTGTACACTATTGTATTGTATGCAAAAGTTGTAGAAATAATGCTGCAAAGTAGGAATGTTCAGGGAAATAAAGGTTAATAGTTTATTCATATCAATTGCCAAAAGAATGTGAGTGAATAAATGTAAACCCCATATATATTTGGTGTGACCTTTGCCCTTTGGAGGAAGAGTCCTGGAAGTGATGATACGGCCTCCACAGATATAGCCCTGATCTCAACATCATCCAGTCTGTCTCAGATGACATGAAGAGACAGACGGATTGGAATAAGCAACATCCACAGAAGATCTGGGCTTAGTGCTCCAACATGGCGGCGGGAACAACAACAGTTCTGCCAAAAACTGTCTATTATCAAGAAGAAGATTAAAGGTCACCAAATATTGATGAGATTTACATTTCTCATAACATTGCATTTTTATCATTGCAAAAATAAACCATTAACCCTTCTTTAACTGTAAACATTCTTAATGTGCTGATTTTTTTCACTTTTGCAAAGAACTGTATACGATGTCGCCTTATAACATGTCTATCCTATGTTATACCGTAATTGTAAATACCCAAAAAAATTTCAAAAAAATTATCGACTAAATTTAGAAAAAAAAAAATTTTTTATAAAGGTTTAAGTGACTTTTATCTAGAACTATTGACGTACTTTACCTGTTCCGGATTTATCTATACTATAAAGGGCTTACAAGTTGTACATTTGCGTCGTTCATAAGCCTTGGCAAACCTGAAATGCGTCTCTTGATTGTGTCGTGAATTTATCTGATGTTTCGGTAAAACATGTCAAGATTGGAGTCTGAGCAGTGTTATTAGATTAATGTAAGAGGAGCCGAGAACACGGATTGTGCAGGATGCGACAAGATGAGAACAGGATAACAGGAGCATCAACAACAAGGTCCTTTCAATGTACAGGAAACAAGCAGACTTCGGCGACATCGTAATTCACAAGGTAAATGGAAGCCGGAAGGAGTGTTCAGGATTATTCCAGAAAACTCAGAGGTCGGAAATGACAAGAGTGTAAACCTTTAGAAAATACAGAACGTACATATTCCATAGATGAACGTGTACAAACCTACAGTACCGGGTATTTAGCCAAACACCATGCGGAGGACCAAAGCAGGTGAGGGGAGGAGAATACGAATGTTTTGTATTTTTCACACCTCCCCTAGATCTGAAGAGACACAAGAGTGTAATCATTTCACTTCCGGTTCGTACCGAACTTGTTCAACGCAAAACGGATTGGGAACCTGAGTTACCCGAACCCGAAAAGAGTCTCGGGAGATTGGTCCATCTCTAACTTGTTACAATATGCGGTTTTAGTAATTTTCTCGTAAGAAAAACAGTTTTGGATAGGGTTGAGCGATCAGGATCGGAAGAGATCGGATCCCAATCGACGATCGAGTAAATTTCTGGGAGAAGGCAGGGCATGTGGCTTTAGGAAAGTGTGGGCGGGTACTGGGAGGGGAGACATGAGCGATCACTCACGTCTCCTTGCCCTGTACCCGCCACAACAAACCCCGCCTACTCCCAGCATCAGTAACACTAGCCTGGAAGGAGGGGGTGTGCACGGCGCTCTGCAGGTCTGTGAATAAGAGAGTACTGGACCGAGAACAACAGGGAGAGGCAGCGATTCTGTGCAGGTAAGTGGGGGGGACTAAGTAGCCGGCGGATTTTTTAATCACTACGCAGTATGGAGTCCAAAATTTGAAGCCTTCAATTTTTGGACTCCACGCTGTGTAGTGAACAGGATCGTTTTTAAAATCCAATTTTCGATCATTAAAAAATCCCATGGACTTGCATTAGTATCGGAATTGGGATCGGATGGAAAATGATCGGAAATCGAATTTTAAAAACGATCCTGAAATCTCAAGATCAGCTATACCTAGTTTTGGAGCATTTTCTCTTGAAATTCTACAGAATCTAAATCTAAAACGGGTTTTATGGGAGTCAACTATAGTTGACCTATCTATAGGATCAGTCATAAATGCTTGATATGTAAGTGGACCCAGAGTTTTTTGTGAGGTCATACCCCCTTTGGCATGCCTCGCCTTGGACAGGACACAGGCGTTTTATGTTTGTCATGCCCCTTTTCATGATATAGGGAAGCCAATGTGCTGACCCCATCCCTTTATAAGGACATGACCAGCACATAAAGTGCCCATGTCACAGGTAAAATAACCAGATGCCCAAGAGAATTCCACCAGGAAAAGCACGTTTTCAGGACTTTGGAAGGTCACATCTCTTTTCAGGAGCCTCCAAGACATTCCAGGTTATGGTAAGTATGTTTAGAAGTGGCACATGGTAGGTGGTGGCTCCTGTGGGCTACAGAAGCTCTAGGTACACCTCTGGGTCAGCCCCACTTATTTGAGTGTCAGGACCCGGTAAAGCTGCCTGTATGGATGAGTTGTCCAGGCTCTTTAACCAGAGAAGAGACCCCTCCATTTGGCTTATGGGACAGAACTCCACTATCTGACATAAGGCTGCCCTATAGGTTATAGCAGAGGTTTGGTCCTAGAGGTCGATAGCTCAGAGCAGTCACTTATCTATACGGTTGGTAATGGCTTCTGATATCCGTCTGCATTGCGAACAGCAATATAATGTCTACAAATTATACTTCAAATGCACAGATCTTCAAAAGAGCTTTCAAGAACGTCTTATAGAGTGTGAGGCCAGGCCGTATAGACCCAAGATGAAAGCACCAATTATAGGACAATTATCAACATTTCTGCATCGGTAATGCTTATTGCGGGAAAGATCCACTTTGTAAATGCTGCTATACCTAGGTATAAGCACAAGGAAAGATCTGCAAGATGAATGCCTGGACCTAAGCCGATCGCTCCTCATTTATTTTACTGGTGTGCTCTTGTATATACACACTACGTTTTATCGAGGTTTCATCTATGCAGAAGCTCCGCAACATCCCACACACCAGGCAAGAGCTGGCAAGGGTTAAATGGCGGTTAAAGAGTCAAATAATACATAAAAATTCGGTATCAATGTCTCACGGGTTTTAAGATCTCCACTTGCAGTAACTGAATAAACATCCTTCACTTGTTACTGGGTGAAATTAAACATGGACATACGGACATCTGTACATATGATCTGTTAGGGAGATGCTGTAGAAAGGAAGGATGAAAATCTCAAGTACCAACTTGTAAGCAGAGATGGGCAAACCTCTGAAGACTTATTGTTCCTCCACTATGTTCTACCACCTCGTGTAACACCTGGTGGTGGCCATTTTACACTAGGTTCACACTTGTGTTCGGGTCCACTTGGGGACCCGAAAAATGGAAACCCAATCTGCTTAAAAAGCGGTTATCCAGGGAAATTGGAAAGGCATTTGGAAAACCCAAGTGAAACCAGTAGTCCCCCTCACCACAGGTTATGGAGACCCATAGTATCTTCCATCTGGATTCTCACCAAAATGATTCCCATGGAAGAAGTGGTGGGGCTTGGGCTGAAGAAAACCTTTAAGGCCACACAACTCCTCAAGAGGGTCCCAGAAGGACATCTGCTCTTCTTGAGACTATCGATAGATGTGTCCAAGCCCACATAAATAAATCAACATGCAACCCTTTATAGGGGTGTGACCCATGAGTTTGGGGAGATACTTCTCAAGCAGATCTTGGAAGGTTCTGATTCTCCTTGAGAAGATCCAGCTGGTAAAGAGTGTCTGGTTTAGCTGATATCCCCAGACCTGGACCAAGGCTCTAGGAAGAGTCAGACATTGACTTTACAGGTTGATACCTATAGAAGAATCAATACCTGGCATGGACTACATAGATGACACCTTGGCAGGATGTCTTGTAATGTGAAGCCATATCTCTTGATACTTTTTTTCATTGCTGGGGATCCAGGTCCTTTGGCCAGTAATGATCACTAAACTGTGACCACTGTGGATCCCGATCGGCGATTGAGCAAATTTCACAATTGGGTTTGGCTGGAAAATGATCGGAAATTGGATTTTAAAATCCATCCTGAAATCTCAAGATCGGCTCAACCCTGGTGTCCATGTTAGAATTCAGCTCAAAAAGTCTTATATTTAGGACTTTTCCTTTAAGATAAAGGACATACTATGTTAGATATATTGTATATGCAGATTGACAAGTGAATTCTAATACAAGTAATGTAATCTGATTATGTAGATTTCCTTGTGTGGGCTTCACGCGCCTCCAGCAGTTTCCATCCTATAGCTCTGGTCTTAATAACCAGCTATGTGGGCCGCTCTATATGTGGTAATAAAGCTAATCCAGTTATCTTCTTATTCCTTCTACGGCTGATGATAAGATCTGTAATCTATTGTATATTTGGCATTACTGTAATCTGCTGTGGGCCGTATGTGGGAAAATGTTCTCCCGAGTAAATAATTTATTCTATAATCCTCTGAACAATAATTTCCATCTAATGTATATCACATGATAAAGTGGCGATGTAGGAGATACAGTCCTATGAAAAAGTTTGGGCACCCCTATTAATCTTAATCATTTTTAGTTCTAAATATTTTGGTATTTGCAACAGCCATTTCAGTTTGATATATCTAATAACTGATGGACACAGTAATATTTCAGGATTGAAATGAGGTTTATTGTACTAACAGAAAATGTGCAATATGCATTAAACCAAAATTTGACCGGTGCAAAAGTATGGGCACCGCAACAGAAAAGTGACATTAATATTTAGTAGATCCTCCTTTTGCAGAGATAACAGCCTCTAGTCGCTTCCTGTAGCTTTTAATCAGTTCCTGGATCCTGGATAAAGGTATTTTGGACAAACAATTCAAGTTCAGTTAAGTTAGATGGTCGCCGAGCATGGACAGCCCGCTTCAAATCATCCCACAGATGTTCAATGATATTCAGGTCTGGGGACTGGGATGGCCATTCCAGAACATTGTAATTGTTCCTCTGCATGAATGCCTGAGGATTTGGAGCGGTGTTTTGGATCATTGTCTTGCTGAAATATCCATCCCCGGCGTAACTTCAACTTCGTCACTGATTCTTGAACATTATTCTCAAGAATCTGCTGATACTGAGTGGAATCCATGCGACTCTCAACTTTAACAAGATTCCCGATGCCGGCATTGGCCACACAGCCCCAAAGCATGATGGAACCTCCACCAAATTTTACAGTGGGTAGCATGTGTTTTTCTTGGAATGCTGTTTCTTTTTGGACGCCATGCATAACCTCCTTTTTTTTATAACCAAACAACTCAATTTTTGTTTCCAAAATGAGGCTGCCTTTTCCAAATGTGCTTTTTCATACCTCAGGCAACTCTATTTGTGGCGTACGTGCAGAAACGGCTTCTTTCTCATCACTCTCCCATACAGCTTCTATTTGTGCAAAGTGCGCTGTATAGTTGACCGATGCACAGTGACACCATCTGCAGCAAGATGATGCTGCAGCTCTTTGGAGGTGGTCTGTGGATTGTCCTTGACTGTTCTCACCATTCTTCTTCTCTGCCTTTCTGATATTTTTCTTGGCCTGCCACTTCTGGGCTTAACAAGAACTGTCCCTGTGGTCTTCCATTTCCTTACTATGTTCCTCACAGTGGAAACTGACAGGTTAAATCTCTGAGACAACGTTTTGTATCCTTCCTCTGAACAACTATGTTGAACAATCTTTGTTTTCAGATCATTTGAGAGCGGGCTGTCCATGTTCGGCGACCATCAAACTTACCTGAACTTGAATTGTTTTGTAGAAAGAAATGGTCCAAAATACCTTTATCCAGGATCCAGGAACTGATTAAAAGCTACAGGAAGCGACTAGAGGCTGTTATCTTTGCAAAAGGAGGATGCACTAAATATTAATGTCACTTTTCTGTTGAGGTGCCCATATTTTTAACCGGTCAAATTTTGGTTTAATGCATATTGCGCATTTTCTGTTAGTACAATAAACCTCATTTCAATCCTGAAATATTACTGTGTCCATCAGTTATTAGATATATCAAACTGAAATGGCTGCTGCAAACACCAAAATATTTAGAACTAAAAATGATTAAGATTAATAGGGGTGCCCAAACTTTTTCATAGGACTGTAGATGTGGAGGACTCGGTTTTATAGGTATTAAGGCAACTATATACTTTAAAGATAGGGACAAATCTGTCCTGTCCCCTGTAAGAAGGAGTGTGGACAAGTCCAGATGGCACACGACACTGGTGTAGGGCTCAGTAAGCACAGGGGTCCATGGTGGCTGAAGCAATGGAGGGGAACCCACCCAGGTGATGAAGGTCAGGAGAACTTGGACTACAAAGCCACCAGGAGCCTGTAGTGGAACCCAAGACAGGGAGAGAATAAATGATATACTGCTAACCAGAGAATGGTCAATGTGGCACGGCTAGTGGAAACGGCCCCAGAAGTGTTGACCCCCATGTATATGTAGATAAGACACAGAATCCACCAGTCAGAATAGGTAACTTCACATCTTATCCAGTGGCGTATCTAGCAATGGCTGGGCCCCAAGGCGAACATTTGGCATGTCCCTGACGCACACACACGCATGCACGCACACACACACGCTTTCCTGCACACAGTATTATCCCCCATAGTGGCCCCTGCACACAGTATCATGCCCCATAGCGGCCCCTGCACACAATGTTGTGCCCCATTGTGGACCAGCATTGAACAATTTTGAACCCCAGAGCAGTGGCGTAACTAGGAATAGCGGGGCCCCGTGGTAAACTTTTGACATGGCCCCACCCCAACCAACACCGACGTCGAAGACCTCGACCGGCCCCCTCCTCCGCACTCTATTATGTCCCTTAGTGGCCCCTGCACACAGTATTATGTCCCTCAGTCACCCCTGCACACAGTATTATGTCCCATAGTGGCCCCTGCACACAGTATTATCCCCCATAGTGGCCCCTGTACACAGTATCATCCCCAATAGTGGCCCCTGCACACAGTAATATACCCCATAGTGGACACCCATAAACAATTATTATACTCTGGGGTCTTTTCAGACCCCAGAGTATAATAATCGGAGACCCGGGGGAATAAAAACATAAAAAAAACGTTACATGACCCAGGACGCAGGCCGGGTTCATGTGACGTCAGAGACGTCAGAAAAGACATCAGGAAGGAGGCTTGGCAGGATCGTGGCGAGGTAAGTAACACTGTTTGTTATGTTCCCTTACCTCTCCCAGGCCTCCGATCATTTAACTTGGGGGTCTGCAAAGACCCCCGAGTATAATGATGGTATTTGTGGGGCCCGCGGTTTCACTTACCGATCCCGGCCCAGCCAGGCCTATTGGCCTATTAAAAAAAAAAAAAAAAAAAAAAAAACCCACAGCGGTAGCAGCTGTCACTGGACCCCCTAATGGCCCGGGCCCTGTGGTAGCCGCCTCCGCTGCCTCTACGGTAATTACGCCCCTGCCCCAGAGTATAATGATAGGAGACCCAGGGAATATACAAACATAAAAAAAAACACTGTTACTTACCTCTCCTGGGCTACGGTGCACTCCCTACTGTTGGCCATCTTCATTGATGGACCAGATGTCATGTGAGCTGGCCTTGCGTCACAAAGCATAATGAGGCAGGCCCGGCCCATGTGACATCTGGGACATCACCAAGTAGGTTTGAAGAATTCCGGAGCGCAGGAGAGGTAAGTAGCAATGTTTTTTATATTCCCTCACCTCTCCTAGCCCTCTGATCACTATACTCGGGGCCTAAAAAGAGCCCAGAGTATAATGATAGCAGTGTTTGTGAGGTTCGGGGTCCTGAAGCTTCACTTACTGATTCCATCTCCTGATCCCAGCCGCCTCTGCAGAAGGGGAAGCATCAGCGACCATGAGCTGGAGCAGGATCGGTAAGTAAATAGAACCTACTCAATGCAGGTAATGGCATATTAAAAAAATATATACCCCTGCCCCAGTAGTTACTGCCCTGATCTTATCTCCACCCCTCTCTGCACAGGTCACAGAACATGCCTAGAAAATTCTCCTATAGAAGTCAATAGGGTCTGCTCCAGATCATTGTGTCTATGGACAATGTCCTATCTCCAGGAAAAAGGAAGGCACAAACTATTTTAGGCTTAGTGGTAAGAGTTGGAATTGCAGGATTTCTATGTTTTTTTTATCTAAATAATAAAATGGAAGATTAAAAACATCAACAGAAATTTTTTTAAATTTTCTGGAGATACTTTCCCTTTAAGCATTAAGGGCACACGACAGAGACTTCCTACATCTCAGCGGGGTTGTATATTTCAGCCCTTACATTCTGCACTGTTGGGATGTTCTTTACTTTTAGATCATTATTTATTATATAATTACTATATGTTAATGAGCTGCAGCTAATTGTGAACAGAAAACAAGCAATGAAGAGCTCGGCTACGGCTTCTACTCTGGATATAATGTAATCACCATTACAGATGGGCTAGTTCTTCTGCCCACAGCCAGAGGTAAGTACTGCTAATGCTTCTACAAGTCGTTTGTTAGTTGTACTAATGAGTGGATCTGCAAGGGTCATCACCGGCGCTATAAATAACACTAATTATTACATTTCCTTGAAAAATTGTCTTTTACTACCAGCAATGATGTGTGTACAGTATGTACCCAGGACTGAATTATACATAATGACTCCAGCATGGCAGGGTTCATGGACTTTACAGTCTCTAATAAATGGAGTCTGTCACCAGAACGTAGCATATAACCTCAGCAATACAGATAGATAGGTTACTGTCACCAGACCCAGCATATCACCCCAGCCCTGCAGATAGATAGGTTAGTGTCACCAGACCCAGCATATCACCCCAGCCCTGCAGATAGATAGGTTACTGTCAAAAGAACCAGCATATCACCCCAGCCCTGCAGATAGATAGGTTACTGTCACCAGAACCAGCATATCACCCCAGCCCTGCAGATAGATAGGTTACTGTCACCAGAACCAGCATATCACCCCAGCCCTGCAGATAGATAGGTTACTGTCACCAGGACCAGCATATCACCCCAGCCCTGCAGATAGATAGGTTAGTGTCACCAGAACCAGCATATCACCCCAGCCCTGCAGATAGATAGGTTACTGTCACCAGAACCAGCATATCACCCCAGCCCTGCAGATAGATAGGATAGTGTCACCAGACCCAGCATATCACCCCAGTCCTGCAGATAGATAGGTTACTGTCACCAGAACCAGCATATCACCCCAGCCCTGCAGATAGATAGGATAGTGTCACCAGACCCAGCATATCACCCCAGTCCTGCAGATAGATAGGTTACTGTCACCAGAACCAGCAAATCACCCCAGCCCTGCAGATAGATAGGTTACTGTCACCAGAACCAGCATATCACCCCAGTCCTGCAGATAGATAGGTTAGTGTCACCAGAACCAGCATATCACCCCAGCCCTGCAGATAGATAGGTTAGTGTCACCAGAACCAGCATATCACCCCAGCCCTGCAGATAGATAGGTTAGTGTCACCAGAACCAGCATATCATCCCAGCCCTGCAGATAGATAGGTTAGTGTCACCAGAACCAGCATATCATCCCAGCCCTGCAGATAGATAGGTTAGTGTCACCAGAACCAGCATATCACCCCAGCCCTGCAGATAGATAGGTTAGTGTCACCAGCATATCACCCCAGCCCTACAGATAGATAGGTTAGTGTCACCAGAACCAAAATATCACCCCAGCCCTGCAGATAGATAGGTTAGTGTCACCAGAACCAGCATATCACCCCAGCCCTGCAGATAGATAGGTTAGTGTCACCAGAACCAGCATATCACTCCAGCCCTGCAGATAGATAGGTTACTGTCACCAGAACCAGCATATCACCCCAGCCCTGCAGATAGATAGGTTAGTGTCACCAGAACCAGCATATCACTCCAGCCCTGCAGATAGATAGGTTAGTATCACCAGAACCAGCATATCACCCCAGCCCTGCAGATAGATAGGTTATTGTCACCAGAACCAGTATATCACCCCAGCTCTGCAGATAGATAGGTTAGTGTCACCAGAACCAGCATATCACCCCAGCTCTGCAGATAGATAGGATAGTGTCACCAGAACCAGCATATCACCCCAGCCCTGCAGATAGATAGGTTAGTGTCACCAGAACCAGCATATCACCCCAGCCCTGCAGATAGATAGGTTACTGTCACCAGACCCAGCATATCACCCCAGCCCTGCAGATAGATAGGTTAGTGTCACCAGAACCAGCATATCACCCCAGCCCTGCAGATAGATAGGTTAGTGTCACCAGAACCAGCATATCACCACACTCCTGCAGATAGATAGGTTACTGTCACCAGAACCAGCATATCACCACACTCCTGCAGATAGATAGGTTACTGTCACCAGAACCAGCATATCACCCCAGCCCTGCAGATAGATAGGTTAGTGTTACCAGAACCAGCATATCACCCCAGCCCTGCAGATAGATAGGTTACTGTCACCAGAACCAGCATATCACCCCAGTCCTGCAGATAGATAGGTTACTGTCACCAGAACCAGTATATCACCCCAGCCATGCAGATAGATAGGTTAGTGTTACCAGAACCAGCATATCACCCCAGCCCTGCAGATAGATTAGATAGGTTGTCGTCATAATTACCAGTATACTGGGAAACTACATTATGTGTATGGGGGTCTTAATAGATAGCAGGGATCATTAGTAAAGTAACAGTTTGCCCACTGTTTCAAAATACAATATATAATACTGTTGTGTGCATGTGGGTTAACATTTTTCAATAAAAGATCCTATTTATTATTATTGTTTATTTACTATATAAATAAACAATAATAATAATAATAATCCTATACCGATCACATATTTTAGAGATCATTCACACATGTAGGTTTTGCTTCTGCATTTGCCACAAAAATGGGGCAAAAATACAGAAAAAAAGTAGCAAAATCAGCTTGTGTGAATACTGTCTTTCTATAATTTGGTTTGGGTTTTGGAGAAGAATCTCTCTCTGCTTTCTGCTAATAAAACCAATGTGATGTCCTGAATCCCAATGATTCAAGCAGCAACTTGATCCCAGCCTGTGCCCTCAGAGATGGCGAGATAATGAAGAGTTTACGGTGTAATAAAAAGTATAATAAATGATTACAGTGTAACGGAGCGCCCCGCTGAGCTCATACCGCCACTTCTTCTTGAATATACAACTGCTATAAAACTGCACGTGAGGATAGTAAACTGCACCTAATACACCCGGGCTGACTCCTACAATAACATACAATATTGCTATGATGATGTCACTCAGCCCATGATGTCATCGCTCACTCCAGACGATCTATAGCACATCTGCCATTCCTATGGTTGTCTGTAATGACATTACAGAGGACGAGCGAACACAAACCCGTGGATTATAAATCAGGTTGTTGCCGTTGTCTGATATTATAAATGACCTGCACATCAATAATCCATGTCCGTATCATTCCAGATACAAGCGGCGGGTTGATATACCGGTGACCTCATATTATAATGCAGAAGAATGTCGCTAGATGTAGCTCTCAGCGTCTGTCATGTCTTGTACAAGCTATGAATAATGTATGGCTGTGACTAAGCATGCATTAGGTAAATACAGATGTGACATATGCAGATTTACCATATCTGGTGACAATTAGCAAGTGACATGGCTGACGCTCCCTGCTGATCTCTTCTAATTGCTGGATGATAACGGAGACGCATAGCAGACATTACCTGGTACATTGATATGTGCATATACAGGGGTAAATGGGGGTTTTAAAGGGGTTACATTGTTGCAAAATTCCTCTTAATTCCCCTCTGCACCTCCTACATTGCATTGTTTTTGCATAGGGTGGCTTAGAGGTTAGCAATATTTCTGGAGGTCTAAAGTGACTGAGCACTTCATTTATGGCACCTCTGGTGGTCTAGGGCAATGCGGGGGTTTATATTGGTTCGATAGTTCAATATCTAGTATGGGCGGTTTCATATCCGCGCCCGTTCTCCGCTTTGTGTGTTTCCGTCTTCTGCCCCAGAAACTGGACAGGAGACGAAAACCGTCAGTCAGTGTCCGCCCATGAGAGTCTTGTGCCCCTCCACGGCGAAACCGATTTTTTTAACTGGACACAAAGTCCTGCATGTCCGACTATGTGTTTCAGCATGAAGAGGCAGAAGACACTCATGGGCGCTCACTTTGCAAACCCATTCAAGTGCTGGTTTCTGTCTCCTGTCCAGTTTCTCCGCAGAAGTCGGAAACCTGCAAAGCGGAGATAGGGCGCAGGTGTGAACCGGCCCTATCCCTGGTATAGGATGGTAATGGGTTAGTAAATAATATACCTGGAAGTCTAAGGTTGTTAAAGCATATGTCCAATTATAACATTTATTAATATATTAGATTTAAATCTAACAATGCTAGAGTTCTGACTCTGGCCACTAAGCTAAATAATAGGCTGAGACTTGCCGTTTTCTGTAGGAGATTTCTTTGCAGCAGCTACCACATTTACAGCATCTAAAATTCTAAAGGCGCTTACCATAAATGAATGGTACCGGTGAATGCAAGAAAGTCTGTGATATATCTTATTAAAGAAATATTTTCTTCTCCACTAATTTACTTCTTACATAGACGTCTATGGAGAGGGGATAAAGGAGGCGACTGAAAGAGACACACAAAAGGCTGCAGCTGCTAAACTCTTCTATATTGTTAGTGATATTCAATGTTTCAAGACAAGACTCTATTATTTCACAGAACGGGCAATAAATCAATTAACAGCCTCCTCCTCTCCATAGACTTCTATGTGTCAGGCCGAGTACAAAAATTGACTCTACATAAGTAAAGAGTCTGAGTGAAGATAAGGAGGAAAACAGCCTAATAAATGGAGAGGGAACTCCTCAACTGTTACCCCTGCACCCCCTGTTATACAAGGAAATCCCCAAAATATGAACAGGGGTCTTGTAACTGAACTCTACAGTGATACCTCAGTTGCCCCTCTATTACCAATCTGTTATTTGGGATACAGGGAAGCAGGATGACGACATACAAGGGAGATGTTCCTGCTCATTTTATGACTCAGCTTTCCCAGAAACAGATATAAATAATTCTAAGAACTTTCAAGGATGATTCGAGGACAGAGTCAGATCTGAGGACAACGCAGTAACTATATTTTACGGCCCTTCTTAGGCGGCCTTGGTGACATTCTTGTTAGTTTGGCTGTGCGCCCCCTACGTTTTTTGCAGCCGCTCGGTCTATTCAGGATTCAGTTTGCCATTGATTTGTAGCAGGAAATGTTACTGGGTAACAAAGATCAACAATCGGGTGTTTATTCCAGCTGTGATTCCAGGAATATTGAGACCATTACAATCTAATGTGAAGCTTCGCCCCGGCCGTCCCTGACCGATAGACATTATTATCTTCTGTACTAGACGCAGCGGTTCAATATGATAAATGTGCAGGCTCAGAAGACAACACAATGTGGACACATTCCCAGAATACAATGGTACGGCCTCTGCTGCTCTACTATGTCATAGAACTGATTCTAATGCAGCGAATGATTCAGGAAATTCCAAACTAGAAAGTTCTTCAGTCTAATAGCTGGTGGTGAAGCAATAGGGGCTGCAGAGGTAACACCTGGGCCCTAGTGCCCAGGTACAGTGTCGGCCAAAAGTATTGGCACCCCTGCAATTCTGTCAGATAATACTCATGTTCTTCCAGAAAATGATTGCAATCACAAATTCTTTGGTATTATTATCTTCATTTAATTTGTCTTCAATGGAAAACCACAAAAAGAATTGTCAAAAAGCCAGATTGGATATAATTCCAAAGCAAACATAAAAAAGGGGTGGACAAAAGTATTGGGATTGTTCGAAAAATCATGTGATGCTTCTCTAATTTGTGTAAATAACAGCACTTGATACTTACCTGAGGCACCTAACAGGTGGTGGCAATAACTAAATCACACTTGCAGCCAGTTGAAATGGATTATAGTTGACTCCACCTCTGTCCTGTGTCCTTGTGTGACCACATTGAAAATGGAGAAAAGAACGAAGACCAAAGAACTTTCTGAGGACTTGAGAAGCAAAATTGTGAGGAAGCATGAGCAATCTCAAGGCTACAAGTCCATCTCCAAAGACCTGAATGTTCCTGTGTCTACCGTGCGCAGTGTCATCAAGAAGTGTAAAGCCCATGGCACTGTGGCTAACCTCCCTAGATGTGGACGCAAAAGAAAAATTGAGGAGAGATTTCAACGCAAGATTGTGCAGATGGTGGATAAAGAACCTCGACTAACATCCAAACAAGTTCCAGCTGCCCTGCAGTCCGAGGGTACAACAGTGTCACCCCGTACTATCCAGCGTCAGCATCTGAATGAGAAGGGACTGTATGGTAGGAGACCCAGGAAGACCCCACTTCTTACCCAGAGACATAAAAAAGCCAGGCTGGAGTTTGCCAAAACTTACCTGAGAAAGCCAAAAATGTTTTGGAAGAATGTTCTCTGGTCAGAGGAGACAAAAGTAGGAAAAGGCCTCAACATAGAGATTACAGGGAAAAAGAGGCCTTCAAAGAGAAGAAGACGCCCCCTACAGTCAGACATGGCGGAGGTCCCTGATGGTTTGGGGTTGCTTTGCTGCCTCTGGCACTGGACTGCTTGACCGTGTGCATGGCATTATGAAGTCTGAAGACGACCAACACATTGTGCAGCATAATGTAGGGCCCAGTGTGAGAAAGCGGGGTCTCCCTCAGAGGTCAGGGGTCTTCCAGCAGGACAATGACCCAAAACACACTTCAGGTCAGCACTAGAAAATGGTGGTGAGAGAAAGCCCTGGAGACTTGTAAAGTGGCAGCAATGAGTCCAGCCCTGAATCCCATAGAACACCTGTGGGGGAGGGGAGAGATCTCTTGGTGGCAGTTTGGAGAAGGCCCCCTTCACATCTCAGGGGGGACCTGGAGCAGTTTGCCAAAGAAGAATGGTCTAAGATTCCAGCAGAGCCTTGTAAGAAACTCATTGATGGTTACCAGAAGCGGTTGTGCGCAGTTATTTTTGAAGACAAGTAGTAATGGGACCTTTAGTAGCAACATCAGTTATGGCAATGGTCATGGGTGTGACTGCTTCCAAAGCCCCGCCTATAGCCCCACCCCTGAGGATTCTCCATTTCTATAATATTACATTTTACGAACAACACAGGGAATTTTAGCTGACTTGATGCAATGCAGATGGCTAGCACAGAAGCGGAGGATGTCCCAGGCAGCCCACAAGGATCTACAGCCCTGTGTACACAGAATTATACACAATGACAATCTGACAATTAGCTTTTATTAGTTGTCTTGATTGATCCGGAGTTTAATCAACATGAGCAGAGCTGAGAGGCAACACAGGCAACTGCGAGCCACCTGCTTGTCAGCCTGAACACGGAGATAGACTTGGACTAGTGCCCTGTATACTTGCCAGCTCCCCCATCTGCCGGCTATGCACAGACCGGCCCGTATGGCAGCCTGTAAGATTTACCAGTAGTATTAGCATGTTACTAGCAGGGTGCCTATCATCTACAGCAACAGGCGGGAAAAGTAGAAGTTTTGGCATTATTGTAATTATCCATCGCTGCACCTATTTTGGCAAGGTATGAACTTTCTGCAGTCCCCATATATCAAAATGACAACATGTCACTTATATCTACGGAAACGCCAGCGGCTTTCCCGTAGATATAATGTTAAGAGAAAGTCCACAGAGGAAAACTCTTTGAACTTTCTCTTAAAAGCGCTGCAGAAAGAACCACAATGCGATCACGCAGCGGTTCTTCCCGCAGTGCTTTAGTGCTGCGGATACGGCCCGTGGGGCCTTAGCCTTAGAATGGTCAAGTGCCTGTTTATTATTAGGCTTAGTGGCCAGGGTGAAAATTTCAGAATTTTGTAAAATGTACTTAAAAGAAGTAGATAGTGATATGGAAAATAGGGAAAAAAAATATAACAAATTCTTAAAAATATGCTAAACAAAATAGGTTTTTATTCTGAAATAGGAGGAAAAAAAATAAAAGTTAGTTTTTTTCTTTCAATTAGCATATTTCTGCAAGTTCTAAGGTATTAGGTGCTATATGGTACATCTTTTTCCAGAAACAGCACTCAAAGGAAGAAGTGCCCAATGGGCTTAATCCAGTGGCGTAACTTAGAATGGGTGGACGCCAAGGTGAACATTCGACCTGCTGAGGTAACACCCTATTAAAAAAAAATCAGGGGTCCGCCAGGCCCCGTAATTTCCCTGGCACTGTGGCAGCCGATACCACTGTTACCCCGGTATCTATGTCACTAACTTAATCTATGACCAAGTCCGGCGCGTTATCTAAGGGTCGGGTCTGTTATTGCAGGGTAGTCACATTCACATTAGTCGTGCCTAAATTTTGGGAAATTTTTTTTTCCTATCAGTATGTCTTTGTAGAATGGGAGGAAATCCACGCAAACACGGGGAGAACATGCAAACTCCTTGCAGATGTTGTTCCTGGTGAGATTCCAACCCAGGACTCTAGCGCTGCAAGGCTTCGATGATAACCACTGAGCCACTGTGTTGCCCCCTAAAGTTTTGGAAAATTTTGGTGAAATCTGGTTTAATCCAAGTCTATGTGCCTATCCCTAATGACGACTCCAGGCTGCAGCGGGAAAGGGTTAAGGATAAGAAATATAAAGCCAAATATCTAATATAAAGTGCAGCGGTTTATGTACTAAGAATATAGGGAATAATGCAGGCTCGGATGCCTTGTACGTGGTTTCAGCCTTGCCTCGGGAGACGGTGCGTTTCTCTTTTCTCTCGGCGTGGATCCCATTAGTATTCATGATGATATTATTCAGGGAAAACTTTTGTGTCACTGAATAAGTAACAGTCTCGGCGTCCTTAGGAGCTTGTTTGAGACGGTACATAGAAAATGAGGCTTGAAGTGCTGCCCCGGATAAGTGTGATTGGGCATTTAGACTTCGAAACCTAAGACGCAGATGCTCTTAAGACAAAGCCATGTGCCGGGCGCATAGATACTAAGGAACTGGTTTCCTTGGAAATGGTAACTATGTGAATATCTCGGAATGTGGAACGTCTCCAGACATTCACGCTTTAACCAGACTCTATCTTCCACGTAAAGAAACTGATTGTCGGAGTCATCCTAGATTTACGATGTGAAAATACAGAATTTGCCCATAACCTTCCTCTTACTGTTATTACTGCCCATTATAAAGGGAGTCTATCACCTCCTCTCGAGAAGTTCGATCTGCTTCCACCATATGACAAGGATACACATCACACCTCTGCTATGTAGATTTGCAGCAACTTTAAAGTGTTATGCAAATGAGGCAGTTGGTGCACTGGGGGCGCCCTTGAGCCCTGGGAGCAGGTAGGATGGGTGATGTCATAGCAGTGGGAGGATCAATTCTAATGGCATGGGGTTGCCCAGGCAGAAGATGGTAGGGGTCTGAGTGGCAAGAGCAATGCTCCAGGAAAATGAAGACCCACCTGAAGTGCACCAACTATCTTATCTGCATTAACATTGTTTTCACCAAATCTACAATGGTGACACAAAAGAGGGCTGATGTGTATCACTGTAATGTGGCCCGTAACACGATGGTAGCCGGTGGACATACTCAATGGTCTTAGACTCCTGTATCTGGTTTACATACAATACTAGTAGAAGGACCCAGCTTCGCACGGGTATTTTTCATTTTTTGTTTGTGTAGTGGCCCCATAAGAATTGGCTCTGGTCTATTTTGTATGTCATTTGTATGTAGTTTAAATATGTTTCAATTTCTAAGAATGCTGACATCCAGTATGAAATATAAAAAAAAAAAAAAAAAAAAAAACTTTGCAAGTCTTCAGACATCCAGTATGTCAGTCCACTATAGATATAGTCTATTTATGGCTGTGTGGTTATGGAAAAATGGTAAATGAAATGTGACGTTATATTGGCTGATACACATCATATAACAAAATATTTAAGGACCTGCAAACTGGTATTGACTAATACAGGCCCTAAATAGTTTGCTTGCTATGGAAACCTGGTGTAAATCTGTGTGTATGTCAAGATTGAAGACCCTGCAAGTTTCCATTGGTCCATAAGCGTCATGTGATCATGTGTATTTCATTTTGGATATGAGTGAAAAACCTACGATTGGTTGTTATGGAAATCTGGAGTAAAGCTGTGTGTATGTGACTTGGTGTAACAATGTCATCCACCGAGCCCTTCCCCTGTAAAGCGGACCTAGAACAGTGAAGAAAAATGTCTAGGTTATTATGGAAACCTGGAGTAAAGCTGTGTGTATGTGGAGACTAAGCATCTGTGAGTTTCTATTGATAAGTGACATGTGACCGTGTGTATGACAGTTGGAATATGAGTGAAAGACTTGCAGGCTTGTATTGGCTAATACATGTAATTTTTTGGCAATACTTTATCTCAGGAACGGTACGTCCTAGAGGGCTGAGGCCTGGTCTAAAACCTTCCTGGACACCTGATGTATCTGTGTGCCATATTTGGTGTGGATCGGTTCAACCTTTTGGTTGCGCATAAAGAACAGAAAGAAAAAAACTCATTTTTATATAGATAAGAGATATATAGTGGAGAGAATGGCCCCCTTTTATATTCTGCATTGCCTTTGAAGGCGGGGGCCCCAAGGCTCCGATCACATACAATGAGGATGGGGCTAGTCTGTTTCTCTCTCCCTCCATTGTACTTCTATTTATTTAACCCTTCACTTTGGGTCACGTTCACACAAATTTAAGAGTTTATTTGCACCCAAACAGTATAAAGGCAGATTTATTCTGGTTTGTGTGCCCAAAAACTGGCATATAAGCCTTGAGCAAAGATGATGACTTTTTTTTCATTTTACCACCCACACGCCACTTTTCTCAAAGTTGGTGTATTGTGGGGGAGGGGGGGGGGGGTAATCTGCTGTAATTGATTCCAGAAATCTATGGCCGCCTTAGTGGGAGGTGCTCGAGCCATGCTCCACCCCCTCAGGTCCGGCACTAGACTTCTCTCAGCCTATCCGTCGGCTGGCGCTGTTCCTTTAAATGTTTTTCTCCTGACTTCATCATCATTTTGTGCATTTCAGGTTCATCTAAGGAATCTCATCCTAAAAACATTGCAACTGTATTACAGCCATCGCCCTTGTGGTTAATACGTCTGCGGCACAAAGCGATACATTTGTCTCCATCATCTTCTAAATAATTATCTTTCGGGTTTCTGTAGATTAAACATTTTCTTGAGTAGTATAAATAAGGAGATGATGAACGGCATATGGCGGGCGCTGTGTATAGAAATGACGTTAATGGAGTCTGGCCCCGACTGAAACATTATGTGATTATTGTAGCTCCATCCTGCGCTGAGCACATATATGTCACTAAAGAAGGATCGTGTAGTCAACTTGTTCTCCATAATATCCAAGGCAACTCCTATGCCTATGTAGATAAGTCACAACCGTTCATCTCCCCTACAGCGCCCCTACAGGATAAGTTATGCATTGCACAGGCGTCATTATATATTGGTCCTCCAAATAAAATATGGTTTTTTGTAGTCACTTTTGCTCTGTTTAACAGTTTAGGAACCTAAAGGGGAACTCAGGTGTAAGAAAGATAGATAGATAGATAGATAGATAGATAGATAGATAGATAGATAGATAGATAGAAAGATAGATAGATAGATAGATAGATAGATAGATAGATAGATAGATAGATAGATAGATAGATAGATAGGAGATAGATAGATAGATAGATAGATATGAAATAAATAGATGATAGATAGATAGATAGATAGATAGATAGATAGATAGATAGATAGATAGATAGATAGATAGATAGATATGCTGGTCACACCCCCTTTTTAGGACAAAATCGGCATATAAAGTTTCCACATCCCCTATAAATTCACTGTTCAGGATGTCACCCCTCTTTTCAAGAACCTCCCAGATATTCCACAAGACTTGACAACTATGACTAAGTTCACAGGAACAGTGGTTGGTAATATCCAGACCCTTAACCTTGTAGGATCCTGAAGAATCCCCCTAACCCATAGTGGGCAGTCCTGCATTTTGCGGTCTAGCTTTAAGTTACGTCCACGTCTATGTTACCAGTATGGGTTAACAGTATTGTGGTCCTTGAAAATGAAATATTTTTGTCACAGATTGGCTCTATGTCAAGAAAAGTCACAGATTCGTGAAGGGATTAGGTCTATATAAACAAAGACTAAAGAAAATGCAGCATGGTATTAGTCGCAGCAGACGCCGCAGCTTTCCATTGTATTTTCTAGCACTAGACCTCTTGTATAATCATTTCTCTGGGAAATAATCTGTATCCCCCTGAGCGGCCTTACATTCCTGGCCATACGTTCCCTCCTCCAATGGACCACAAGTTCACATGCAAAAAATAACCGTCTGAGTCTCAGATTGCTTCCAGACCGTAAACCCGCAGCAAACACGATGCAATCACGTGACGCTACGATAACAACAATGGAAACTAAGTTCTAGCCTCCAATCTCTTACCCACTGATGTAGAATTCTGGCCAAAAATAATCCCCATTTCTGATTAGTAGGAAATTTCTGATATTTTTGGAGAAGAGGAATTTTCTTCTTGACCTTTGGCACTGACTAATTTCCACCTCTTCTATAGTGTAAGATGTTGCTATCCTGGTTACCTATAGAGGGCGGTATGATTGGAGGAATCACGACTGGAGTTATGGTGGTGGCAGACTTATCATTTCAAGGGTCCCAAGCAAAATGATGCCCCTGAAATCAAAATTTTTAGCCTATTCCCCCTCTTTACCATCACCACTCCCACTATATTACCCCCTTTGCTGGCCCCATACAGTATATTACCCCCTATCCAGATCTCTATACAGTATCCCCCTATATTGTTTCGAAACCTTCCTTCCCTTTTTTCACCCATATATATTTCCCCCCCTTTTTATGTCCCACACACACAACATTGGCCACTTTTTTGGCCACCACACATAATTTTGCCCCCATTTTTGCCCCCCACACAGTGACATGTCAGACTGCCACCTACTGGATTATTCCACGGTGAGGCCATGGACACCGTCATCTCCTCTAGACGCAAATAGTCCGATTTTGGCCAGCGCAGTGCAAAGTTTATGTAAATTTGCCCCCTATTTACCGCTCTGAGGACATTGCAAGGAGCAAAGCTTAAAGGGGTATTTACTAATTTCAATATATGGTTAGGGGATAACTTTCTGATCAGTGGGGGTCCAACTGGTGGAATCGCCACCAATTGAGAGAATAGGGTCCTATGTGAATGCAGTGCCAATGCTGATCCATTAATCTTTATGGGACCCTAATTAAATTAATTAAATTGGTGGCCGTAGGATAGGACATGGCAATATAATATCTGCAGACCTGGGAACCCCTGGAATTATTTGCACACATAATTGCACACGCTATAAGGCGCTTGTCCTATAAGCGGCCATCTCATAGACCAAGCTGTAGCCGGAGGTTTCTTCTCCAGTGATGATATTAATGCTCTTCCTATGATCTTATCAATCTCCGGCGCACCATGTGCAGCTGTGACTGCTGAAATATGCTCCTTGTCAGAGAGATCTCCACCATGAAACAGGCTGAGCAAACAAATCTGCAGCCGGTCGCCAACTTTCCATGGGGAGGAGGGGGCAGGTCATAGGCGGCCGCTGCTACTCCACATGGAGCCTTATGTCCCTCCATGCTCTTGCAGATGCTGACAGATGACAGGCTACAGGTTGTCAGCCGCAGCCATAGACGGTGTTAGCTCTAGTCATCATCTTTCATACGGTCTAAAGAAAAACCCCTCAAGGTCTGAACAGTCTCCGCAAACTTCTGGAATTAATATCCACTTTTTATTTTATAGCTTGTACGTGTTATATGTCACCAACCAGAATGTCTGCAGACTTAAAGGGAACCTGTCATGTCGGTTTGGAACACTGAACCACCCTCAGGTTATTATGGACTGGTGGTTTTGGCCCCGTTGTGTCGCCATCCAGGCCTATGTATCACCCCAGTGGTTCTACAGTGAGCCAGGGACGTACACCTCGTGTTCAGTGCGCTTGCACCAGATCTTGGGCGCATGCGCTTCTCTGAACTATTGCGCAGGTGTCGTCTTCTCTGAAACAACACTGTCACGATATTTTCTATCTTGCCAGGGACATCACTATAATCGCTGCATCTAAAGTAGTCACACCCAGGCCCCGGTGACTAAGGGGGCCCAAAGGCCTGTATGTTACACTAGTAATATACACGGAAACATTGTAAGTGGTGGCCTTGTTACAGATTTTGCATTAAGACCCAGGATTGCACACTTAAACAGGACCTGTGTCCTGCACGTGTATATTGCAAAAATACATGCGTGTTTATTCCGTGTGAAAGCTCTCTAACTCTTGACATCCTTCAATAGGCTTCACTTCACTGATTCTAACGCAGTTGGAATTTTTTCTCTAGCCCCCACTGTTCCTGAGCAATCATTTCTGTTCATTTCAACATCCAATATGCTAATTAAGTTCATTATTGTCAGGTGGGTGGTCTCAGCCTGGAATAGAAAAATGAAGACCCGCCCACCTGACAATAATGAGCATAATTATGCAGAAGCTAACAGAAAGGATTGCTCAGGAACGGTGGGGGCTAGAGAAAAAATTCCAACTGTTCCGGAATCAGTGAGTTTGAAACAAAGAGTTGGGACTGGTGGAGGTAGTGAAAGGTCCTCTTTAAATATTACAATATAACAAGTACCACCATCTATATGGGTTTTGTAAGACCTCATAACCAGCCCGTCAATGTGACATGTACTGGGATGTGACTTAGAAGCCATGCGCATCCGCAGGTGATGGCTATTATATAGACTGAAACTTTAACCACATGTCGCACTAATGGAATTTACAGCTATTTCTGCAACCTTTTATGTGATGAATGGATATTATAGCAACAGCAGACCTGCACCGTGCAACCTCCATTAAGTGCATTAACAATAGAAAGGTCGTAGCAACAAACAACCCGGGTCCTTGGATCTTAAATTAGAATGCATTAACAAAATATAAAGCACGGACTGTTCATATCCTGCAGGCGCCCCAATTCCAGGAACGTACTTGTATCTTATGTGAAGGACGACCATTATATACCGGAGAGCGAAGAATTCAGCGGTGATGTCAGATTGTCTAATTGGGTATTATTAGTTATTATTGATCTGGACACGACTAGATGTGTGATATAATATAGTAGCATGAAAATAACTTCATTGTGGTGCATTAACCGCCATATGGTTCACGATATGGTACAATAGAGAGACCCCACACACACACACTCCCATACATAGGTTTTGTTAGTGAACTTTCTCTAGGTTTACACTTTCCGTTGTTCGGAGGACTAGAACAACGGATGGGTAGACCGCTACAACACCGGTCACATACTATAACAGGATCCGTCAAAGGATGAGAACAATGGATGGGCAGATACTGGTCACATAATATAACGGGATCCATCAGAGGAACAGAATAATAAATGATCAGACCATACAACAGCAGTCACATACTATTATGGGGTATGTTGGAGGACCTGAACAACAGATGGGCAGACCACTACAACGGTGGTGACATACTGTAACAGGATCCGTCAGAGGACCAGAACAATGGATGGGAAGACCACTATAACACCGGTTACATACTATAACGGGATCCATCAGAGGACGTGCACAATGGAGGGGCAAAACACTACAACAAGGGTCACAAACTATAATGGAATCCATCTGAAAACCTCAACAATGGAGGGGCAGAACACTACAACACTGGTCACATACTATAACAAGATTGGTCAAAGGATTAGAGCAATGGATGGGCAGACACCGGTCACATAATATAACGGCATCTGTCAGAGGAACAGAATAACCAATGGTCAGACCATCCAACAGCAGTCACCTACTATAACGGGATATCTTGGAGGACCAGAACAATGAATGGGCAGACCACTACAACAGTGGTCACATACTATTATGGGATCCATCAGAGGACCCGAACAATGGAGGATTAGAACACTACAACACCAGCTACATAGTATAACGGGATCCGTCAGAGGACCAGAACAATGGATGGGCAGACCACTACAACAAGGGTCACATACTATAACGGGATCCATCAAAGAACCTGAACAACGGATGGGCAGACAGATCTGTCATGTTTAGGTTTTCCATTTTTATGCTTTTGGAAAAGAAAAAAATAAAATCCCAAATGAGAGTCTGAAAGATTCCAATAAAAAAGAGCTCATCCCACAAAAAAACAAGCCCTTCATCTATTGGAATGAGAAAATAAAAAGTGAAAGTCATTGAAATATGTGGATTAAAAGGTTCACCCAAAATAGGCGGGTCCTTAAAAGGTAAAAACCTAAACCCTAAATAACTCAATTACTTACCAAAATTTTGAAATCTAATAATCAAAAAGTTCTCCAATTTTTTTCCATTCTTTTGGCTGTTTCTTCCTGGTTTCTAGCGGATATTCTTATAATTCTGCGAGACTAGACGTTTGGTCGGAGCTGTCACCTTTGGCCACAAGTCTCCCGGCTTCTAAATGAAATCCAAAAAGTTCCCAACAAAAACTTTCTGTGATGTGAAATTGCTCAGCAGCCGTCACTGAATTACTGGAAGTATAAAATATGGCAGCCTGAGCCGTAATCATACTGCAGTGCTATTTCAGCTTCAGTCGCATCCTCGCTCGGTTCACGCTGTGATCAAATGATTCAACTTTCGGAAAAAAAAGGACATAAAAAAAAATCTAATGGCACAAATTCCAATTTTCACTTCAACCGCAAGATTAGTTTCCCTCACCCAGTGATTTCAAGTGTCTTCTGACAACTATTTTAAATATAATCACACATAAAATGAAGGAAAAAATCCAATATACACATAATTTATTCTTAGAGATTGGCTGCTGAAGATCCGATTTTCTGTACTTTTAGGACAAGTGTCTTCATGAATACAAAAAGGTCACAAATAGAAGAAGGGACGTAGGTCTATGACTTCATTCCATGTTAGGCTTATCTGAACTGGGTCGGGCCTACCAGATTAGCAGAAGATTACTGGGCCCAGGTTCTGATTTCAGAAAAATCCTGCAGTTCTGACTCTGGCCACTAAACCTAATAATATACTGAGATGTCCTGTGTTCTGTTAGAGATTTCTTTGCAGAAGTTGCCTTAAGGAGGTATTTTTGTAGCCAATCACTAGTCAATATAGTAATGTCTGACATTATGGATGATATGTTCTCGACATGCATTTTTTTGTATATATATATATAGAGAGAGAGAGAGAGAGAGAGAGAGAGAGAGAGAGAGAGAGTGGGTGGTCTTCAGAGTTGGACTATGTAAAAAACAAACAAAACCAAGAGTGCCTTCTATTTATTTTAACCATATTTTAATAATAATTTTGGTGATGTTTTTAATTGTCCATGTTATTCTATAATTTAAACAATACTAAAAATCTCGCAATTCTGACTCTTACTACTAAGCCTAAAATAGTTTGTACCTTCCTGTCTTCTAGAGATGGACCCTAGACACAATAATCCGGATCAGACCCTATTGACTACTATGGGAGAGTTTTCTAGTCCTGCTTAGTGACCTGTGCAGAGAGGGGAGGAGATAAAATGTGACCACCTATTGTAACTGCTGGATTCTGTGTCTTATCTACCTATACGTGATCGCTGTGATCATCCTTGTGCTGTAAGTGAGGGGACTGCTGCAAAAAAACCCAGAACATGGGACATCTCAACATATTATTAGGTTTAGTGGCCAGAGTCAGAACTGCGGGATTTTTCTGAACTATAGATACCATAGGAAAAAAAATCACCAAAAATTCTTTAGCATAAGACTTGATTAAAAACCAAACACATAATTTGGCTAAACCCTTCTGCACGTAGATAATCCCTATCATTATGTCCTATGATATGCCCAGGACCCCCCTCTATTAGTGATGTACAAGGGGCTGTCCGCACATTACACGGTCACCATGCATGCTCTATTTGCTCTGCAGCGGTTAGCTATGGCTTACTCCACCAATCACAGGGGGAATAGAGATGCCGATCCTGCAACGATCCAGCTTTTTATAAATGGGATCGTACGCTGACACTTCAATTTCCTTAGATTTTTTTTTCTTTGCAGCATAATAAAATAGATGTACAAACACTTGGGAATTTTTCTTCCATTTTCAACCATGAATGACCTTGACAATGGAGGTAAATGGGCTGCCTGGGTGAGCGGTGATGTATATTGTGCTCACAATGGCGACATATGTTACTTAGAGTAATTGACTTACTACAGAGCAGGCAGGAAATCATAAAACATTTGCACAGTGCCTGAGGACATCTTATAAGAGAGACCTCGTGGCTGTCACGCCATGAATCAGGAGATGATAATATTTGCGGTGCCTGTCATTCAATTATGGGCAGTCTGTTTCCCTCTGGTCACATGGCACCCTGAATTCCATTGTATAGTTATTGCTGGACTCTACATAGGGCTTAAAGGGACAGTGTCTAGGAAATGACCTATTCATTAAATCAATATTTTTTGGTAAATTTTTTATTTTACCCTGTTTTTATCTATATTTTAAAAAAAAATTCTAAAAATCTTGCAATTCCAATTCTTACCACTAAACCTAAAATAATCTGGGACTTGCTGTCTCCTGGAGAAGGACCATGGAGCACAGACACAATCTTGTGGAGCTGACCCTTTATGGGAGAGCTTTCTAGTGGTGGCTACGGGCGCTGAAGCGATATCTCAGATACTTGAAAAGGTTACCGCTTTAGCACCCACAACTGCGCTTATCAAGAATATAGTGAGGGCGCAGCAGAGCACCCGGCATGTAAACAATACTGGGACAGATTACGTGCTCCACAGTGGACCACACATAGTATTACGTGCTCAACAGTGACACCCAAACAGTATTACATGCTCCACTGTGGCCCCAAACAGTATTATATGCTCCACAATTGCCCCTACACAGTATTATATGCTCCACAGTGACCCCCACACAGTAGTATATGCTCTACAGTGGCCCCCACGCAGTATTATGTGCTCACCAGTGGCCCCCACACAGTATTATGTGCTATCAGTGCTTGTCCCCCACCAGAGCCTGAATCCCCATTCCGCATTCTTGCTCATACACAGCCTGCACCTCCATTTGCCCCTTATTACTCACAAACAACCTGCACCCTATTTCTCTCTGTTGCTCACACACAGCCTACACCCACATATACCCCTCTTGCTCACACACAGCCTGCACCCTCATGTCCCCCTCTAACTGACACATAGCCTGCACCCCCATGTCCCCCTCTTATTCACACACAGCCTGCACCCCCATGTCCCCCTCTAACTCACACATAGCCTGCACCCCCATGTCCCCCTCTTATTCACACAGAGCCTGCACCCCCATGTCCCCCTCTAACTCACACATAGCCTGAACCCCCATGTCCCCTTCTTACTCACACAGAGCCTGCACCCCCATGTCCCCCTCTAACTCACACATAGCCTGCACCCCATGCCCCCCTCTTACTGACACACAGCCTGCACCCCATGTCCCCATCTTGCTCACACACAGCCTGCACCCCCCTGTCCCCCTCTTACTCACACACAGCCTGCACCTCCATGTCCCCCTCTTACTCACACACAGCCTGCACCCCCATGCCCCCCTCTTACTCACACAGAGCCTGCACCCCTATGTCCCCCTCTTACTCACACACAGCCTGCACCCCCATGCCCCCCTCTTACTCACACAGAGCCTGCACCCCTATGTCCCCCTCTTACTCACACACAGCCTGCACCCCCATGCCCCCCTCTTACTCACACAGAGCCTGCACCCCTATGTCCCCCTCTTACTCACACACAGCCTGCACCCCCATGTCCCCCACTAACTCACACACAGCCTGCACTGCCATGCCCCCCTCTTACTCACATACAGCCTGCACCCCCATGTCCCCCTCTTACTCACACACAGCCTGCACCCCCATGCCCCCCTCTTACTCACACACAGCCTGCACCCCCATGCCCCCATCTTACTCACACACAGCCTGCACTCCCATGTCCCCCTCTTACTCACACACAGCCTGCACCCCCATGTCCCCCTCTTACTCACACACAGCCTGCACCCCCATGTCCCCCTCTTGCTCACACACAGACTGCACCCCCATGTCCCCCTCTTACTCACACACAGCCTGCACTCCCATGTCCCCCTCTTACTCACACACAGCCTGCACCCCCATGTCCCCCTCTTACTCACACACAGCCTGCACCCCCTTGTCCCCCTCTTACTTACACACAGCCTGCACCCCCATGTCCCCCTCTTACTCAC
Source organism: Leptodactylus fuscus (assembly GCF_031893055.1). NCBI lineage: Eukaryota > Metazoa > Chordata > Amphibia > Anura > Leptodactylidae > Leptodactylus > Leptodactylus fuscus. The sequence continues at coordinate 80,323,942 of NC_134272.1, forward strand.
ACACAGCCTGCACCCCCATGTCCCCCTCTTACTCACACACAGCCTGCACCCCCATGTCCTCCTCTTACTCACACACAGCCTGCACGCCCATGTCCCCTCTTGTTCACACATGTCCTCTTCTCTCCTCCTTACCCTCCATCAGTCTCGGTCCCAGCAGCGCTTACACTGTCCTATACAATCCAGAATAAAAACAAGAGTGTGATCATATCCTAGTGGGCTAAAGGACCTTTGATGACATCATCTATCGCAGGAAGGATCCTCGGAGTGAATGCTCAGCCCAGGACAGGTGAGTATAAGTATTTTTTTATTTTTGTACACCTCACCTGAATCAGTATTTAATGGAAAGGGGTCCTGTCAGGCATTTCCACCTCAGGCAAATCGCGGCGTTTCCGGCCCGTGGGCCCCTGGCCTTACAGTCACTATATAGTGGATTAAATTCCAGTGAATCCCATCCCTGCACTGCGGATATGCCGCTATTTCCAAAACTATCATGTTTTTTGGAAATCACATCATGTCAATTATACCTACGGAAAAAACAGCGGTTTCCCTATAAGTGATAAGGAAGCAGAAAGTCAGCAGAGTACTGTGCAAAAGTTTTAGGCAGGGGAATGCTGCAAAGTAAGAATGGTTCCAGAAATAGAAGGGTTAATAGTATTTACTATGGCTGCACCTCTGGGTGTCACATTAGCAAAAATGTCAAGATCGCTCTAAATGAAGGAAACTTTAACGATGGCTGCCGCCCACATGTCCGTTTTTTTAGTATTGTGAGGTCTGTAAGCGGGTCGGAGACTACGTACAACATGAACAATCTGCCCTATAGCCGAGCATGATGTGTTATTCCGGAGGCCGCCCCGTCACACCACGCTGCAGTGTTTGTCCCAGAAATAAATGCTGTGTACGCAGGCGGCCGCCACAACACAGCCAGTGGAAAATCAATTAACGTTTGTAAACGATGGTCTGAAAATCACCGGCGACGAAAAGAGCAATTAAAAGCAAATCAGAACAGAAGCCATTTATACCGAAAATCACTCACATGTAAATGAAGGTCTGAGTAATGAAACCGAAATAAAAATCTAAATGCATTTCCATTGATTGAAATTTACAAACACGGTTGTGCTAATACATTTTTCATGAAGATTACTATAGGTCAGGATTCACACTGGCAGCTCTGTTTGGTTGTGGTTTTGGGAGGGAGGAGGGGCAGTGACAATAGATGGCAGGCACAGAAGTGCTGGGGATTGGGAAGTTTCCTCCTGTTGGGTTCTGAGTTTTCTGGTTTATGAATAAAATGCAAGATGTACAGTGAAGACTGACAGAGCACGCTGGGCTGGGGGAAAACTCCAAGAAGAAGAAAAGTAGGATGAGCTGAATATCAATCTATCTATATGTATTAGATAACGGATAGATAGATAGATAGATAGATAGATAGATAGATAGATAGATAGATAGATAGATAGATAGGAGATAGATAGATAGATAGGAGATAAATAAATAAATAGATAGATAGATAGATAGATAGATAGATAGATAGATAGATAGATAGGAGATAGATAGATAGATAGATAGATAGATAGATAGATAGATAGGAGATAGATAGATAATAGATAGATAGATAGATAGTTAGATAGATAGATAGATAGATAGATAGATAGATAGATAGATAGATAGGAGATAGATAGATGATAGATAGATAATAGATAGATAGATAGATAGATAGATGATAGATAGATAGATAGATAGATAGATAGATAGATAGATAGATAGATAGATAGGAGATAGATAGATAGCTAGATAGATATTTTTTGGGGGGATATATTGGGTTTTTCTATTTTTTTTCTACTTTTATATAGAGCTGACAGTGGTCTATTGCAAAGATCAGCAGATTTTTAATACGTTTTGTGAATCACAAACAGACATTTTGGCATCACAGGGGTTAACTGTGACATCACAATGAGTATTGGGGCACTGTAACCGCATGATGGGCAACTGGGCCATTACAATGGGGCATTGGGAAATCACAGTGTGGTATTGTCACACCAGAGTGGGGTATTGTAACATCACAATGGGGCAGTGGTCACTTGGGAACCACCTGTAGCCCATGACCTCCTTATGTGTTGACATGGAAGCCCTCAGTAATGGTCACAAGCGCTGGTTACAATGTCATAAATACTGACTATACTGCTCTCATATAATACCACCATTATAGTTACAATAAAAGATCTGCAACTTTTTGTGATTTCATCATTTATTTCTCCAAATACTTTTTCTTGAATTGAATACGACTCTCGACCGCGGGTCATAGGTCAGTGTAGCGCTCAGTGGTCATAAAGTCGTAGACCTATACACTACAGGAAAATCTCAGTCTTGCAGTTCTAGAACTTGATACAAAGAAATCTGGATTGACTCCTGAAACTAGAACGAGTCAAAGTGACATGTGGGAGTGGCGCCCTGACGTATAGAATGTGGAGGGCGTATTCTGCCCGTCCATACAGCGCACAATACACACTCACCCCTGACAATGCGAGCGCTGACCTCTCTGTATACACCGTCAGCCTCCTGCATCGTGGAGGACGCCCTCTCACGTGAAAAGAAGTAGCAGACTGACAATACGAAGTGCGTGAAAATCGAAATCTTGCTTAATTTGTCTGCAAACCTGAGCAGTGTCAGCGGGGAGTCCTTTTCTGTGAAACGCGGTTTACGGATGTTCACGGATGTGATAGATCACATATTCCCACCACAAGCTGTGTTTAAATTACCTTCTCTCTGCTTTTTTCTTCTAGGGACGTTTTAACGTTTCCTACACAATAAATTCTTTAAAGGTCATAAAAAAAACAAGTACAAGTGCGGCGGATCGTGCGCGTCCCGAGATCTCTTAAATAAGGAACGTATCGGCTGTGCAAACAGCGATATTAATATTGTCCTCAGATGCGTGGCATTTCTATAACCTTCTACTCATACAGGAAGAGCAAGGAAGCAAGAACGAAGGACAAGTCCCATAATGTATCTACAAGTATAACACCACAGATACGGAAATCCACGTCACATGCCGTTTGCAACTTTATTTTATTTAAAGGGATACTCTTGTAATCTTGTAGCCACCGTTCAGGTGATGCAGTAACTGTGTGACGCCCCAAAGCCCCTCCTACCCAGCTGCGGGTGTTGTATAGTTATTTCTATAACCAGATTGCCCTGTCTCAAGCTGTAGCACCCTTGCCAAAATTTGCAGGTCATCAGGACGCCTTACCAATATTATCTTAGTGCCTTTAAAATTTAAAAGGGTTGTCCAGCCCCAAAAACATGTTGATGATCTATGCACAGGATAGGTCCCCAGGATGTGATCTGTGGGGGTCCGACACCAGGACCAGGACCCTGTACAGAACAAGGTGGCAGAAGTTACAGCAGAGGATGGGGAGTGGATACAACGTATTGCAGCAGCATTATGTGAAAGTTGCCCTAAACTTTAGATTTAGGCTAAGTTCCCACAGGCCGTAAACGCATTGCGGTTCTTCCCGCAGCGCTTTGAAGAGAAAGTTCACAGAGTTTTCCTCCGCAGACTTTCTCTTAACATTATATCTACAGGAAAGCCGCCGGCGTTTCCGTAGATATAATTAACATGCTGCGATTTGCAAAGACGCAATGGCTTTGCAAATCGCAGCGTGTGCACACTGCGATCTTTTCCGCAAAGTGGGGATGGGATTCGCATGAATCCCATCCACTTTGCCTGCACTGTACAACGCCATGATTTTTCTTGCGGCAGATCGCGGTGTTTACGTCCCGTGGGGCCCTGGCTTTAGGTTAGACGTTAGCGGCAGCAGATGGTGAAGTCCATTGATGGAAAGCCATGCCCCCTAAATGATGCAGCGGTCCTGAGTAAGAAACACATCATTGCAAACGGTGCTGACCGCCCTACAAGGTACTGGGATTAGTTCATCTCTCATTTTTGTGTTGACAGACTCCCTTTAAAGTCCTACAATGAAGTCTACGGAAAAAATAAATAAAAACCGCCTGAAAATATGCCATACCCAGAGTACCGAAAGATCTGATAAAAATGACACAGACCCAAAAAGCTACTTTAGGATGAGGCCATACATTGCAGAAAAGCTACAATTTGCTACAAATTTTGCTGTGTTTTTTTGAGCCAAGAGCGGCTTTGACTCAAACACTGGATCAAAATATTGTATTACAAAAGCGTCTTTTCTGCAAGGTGTGGCTTCAGTCTTGAAGAATTCCTTAGGGTAAGAACATATATAAAAAAAAATATAATGGGAAAATTTGGACTATTAAGAAAACAAGGGCTACGTTTAGCATATTAGCATATTATCTCATCCAAAGGTTGCAATACCAATAACAGCCTACAGACAGGGATGGCGCTGTTTCTAAAAAAAAAAAAAAATAGCCGACCCCTTTCCATTGTTTAATATGAGCCAGACCCTTTAATTTTTGATGTTTTTTTCCCCTTCCCACTCACTAGTTCCCTTATTGATTTCTAAATCTAAAAAAAAAATGCATAAAAAACCCGCAATATGTAACAGTATTGTACCAGTCATGTGAAAAACACACAGGAGCCTCCTGCATAATCAGTTTTTGTAGACCTGATGGCGGTTCGGAGCGGCGCACATCTATTCCCCGGGGTCTCTGGCGCAGCAGCTGAGCCCTCCACTGCACTGAAATCTCCAATTTAAGCTGCGCTGGCTCAGTAATGGGGGGATTGTGCACCGAGATAACACACTGCTTTGTTTGATAGCCCGACCATGGCTGCACATTTACAGTTTCAAAAAATCTATTCTGCCTTCTTTCCTGTCCAAAATAACATTTCCATTTTGATTAGCGAAAAAAAAAAAAGTACAGAAAAAAAAATGTAATAAAAAAGTAGAAACCTTCACAGATCCGGCGCTCAGTTTCTATTGAATTTATTCCATGCAAGTAAATGGAGGACGAAGGTTTATTACAGAGAACACGGGCAGGAAAATAGAAGTGTATGGAAGTGCCGGAATCATCTGATATAGAAGAGGTGGTAGATGAGATAATGTAAGGACATGAAAGTCACCGAGGAGTTACATTACCACGTAGTACATGGCAGCAGGTCACTCATGGTGGAGGTACCTGATCTAGCTGCTGCAGAACCTCTTTTTTAAGAGTAAGGGGAAGCTTCTTCACTATCACTAATCACTAAGCAGCAGTTATTATGTGTATTGTGAGGTTCTGCAGCAGCTGCGGTGTGTATTATGAGGTTCTGCAGCAGCTGAGGTGTGTATTATGATGTTCTGCAGCAGCTGAGGTGTGTATTATGAGGTTCTGCAGCAGCTGATGTGTGTTATGGGGTTCTGCAGCAGCTGAGGTGTGTATTATAATGTTCTGCAGCAACTGAGGAGTATATTATGATGTTCTGCTGTGGCTGCGGTGTGTATTATGAGGTTCTGCAGCAGCTAAGGTGTGTATTATGAGGTTCTGCAGCAGCTGAGGTGTGTATTATAATGTTCTGCAGCAGCTGAGGTGTGTATTATGAGGTTCTGCAGCAGCTGAGGAGTGTATTATGATGTTCTGCTGTGGCTGAGGTGTGTATTATGAGGTTCTGCAGCAGCTGAGGTGTGTATTATGAGGTTCTGCAGCAGCTGAGGTTTGTATTATGAGGTTCTGCAGCAGCTGAGGTGTGTATTATGAGGTTCTGCAGCAGCTGAGGTGTGCATTATGAGGTTCTGCAGCAGCTGAGGTGTGTATTATGAGGTTCTGCATCACCTGACTATTATATTATGAGGTTCTGCAGCAGCTGAGGTGTGTACTACAATGTTCTGCAGCAGCTGAAGAGTGAATTATGAGATTCTGCAGTACCTTAATGTGTTCTATGAAGTTCTGCAGAAACGTCTGAGACATACACAGAGATCCTAGGACCTAGAACTCTATCATAAAATTTAGTATGAGCCCCAAACACCTTCACAAAGTAAATGATAACACTGTAACTGTCCACCGCCACCACTAGGGGGAGCACTGTATACAAGACTGTATACAGCTGCTACTAAACTACTATGGAAGCTATAGGAATCTCTCTGCACTGAGCTGCCATGTGCTGGCGCTGCAGGAGAATGCTATGGCTCTATACAGGGAGCAAAAATTTCAAGCCGGGTCCCTCCTTCCCACAAGGGCCCCATAGTAGTGATGTGGCCTGTCCCTATACATACACCACTGGCTCAGGTATGTATACTGTATGTATCATATGGTAAAAATAACCTAAATATACAATACTGGGAAACTGGAGCTGCAACTAAATATCAAATGTTTTCCAGAAAACAAGTCAGCCTGTCAATTGTCATCCGGCGCTTCGGTCACAGAGAAGATTGTCTTGCACCGAAGAGACCTGGTAATACCCGAGCCGCGCCGGAGACTGTTTGAAGTTGACAAGGGATTAAAATAAATTCTCGGGGGAGATGAAATGTCCTTTGTGAGGTCAGGTGACTTCTTATCATCCTAGACAACAAATACACCGTATTTACATCTCCTTCAAGAGGCTAAAAGCAAGAAGCTGGAGACTCGAGAGTGAAACCAGACCAATATACGCCCTGTGGACAATCTGCACCTGAAGAAGTAAAAAGAGGATGGCGAAGAATCTAAAAAGACAAAGAATCGGAAGGGACACTTCATAAATGGGTTGCAAAAAATTCCCCCAAATGTTTTTTTCCAGAAAGAGCGCCACTTTTGTCAACAGGCTTTGTCTGGTATTGCATGTCAGCACTGTTCACGTGAATAGATCCTAGTTGCATTATTATAACCATTGTGAACTGCTGGAATTGAAAAATACAACTCGACCCACAAAAAACAAGCCCCCATATGGTTACATGGATGAAAAAAGGCTCTGAGAATAAAGTGACACTACAAATCATAGTAAAGGCATTATTATGCAAAGATAAAATACCAAGAGCTTCCTAATTTCTAATCCCCTCTTAAAGGGGTTGTCCACGGTTTAGAATTTCATAGCCTACCCTGTTTCCCCGAAAATAAGACACCCCCCCCCCCCCTTCACCTTCTGGATCACATACAACCGGAAGTCATGCCGGCACTCCGCTAATTGTTCCCCACTTCATTTGCCGATTGTTCCCTGCTCCAGCCGCTGCATAAAACATCCCCCGAAAATAAGAAAGGTCATATATTTTGTTAGATAATTAATTATAAGAACATGCCTTATTTTCGGAGAAACAGGGTAGCTTTAGGACAGGCCGTAATATCTGATCGGTGGAGGTCTGATAGCCCGTCCCTGCACCAATAAGCTGTAAATGGGCACTTCTTATGTCTGTATTATATCCAATACAGGGTGGGAAGCAGCTGGCTCCATTCCCTGTATAGTGGCGGTATAGGTATACGTGTAGGTACCGGTACTGTAACACTGTACGGTACGGTATGGTACTGCAGCTCCCATAGACATCCCTGTGCAGCTGATCTATGCAGACCCCAAATCTTCAATAGATAAGCTGTCCTAAGGATAGGTTATCAATTATTAAGCCTGGTAACTAGGGTTGAGCCGATCTTGAAATTTCAGAATCAATTTTAAAATACGATTTCAGATCATTCTCTGAAATTCGCTCGATCGCCGCTCGGGATCCGATCTTTCCTGATCTCGATCGCTCAACCCTAATTGTATATCCTATCCTATTAATATTATGTTCGGATGTTTGTTCCTCAATCACGCAAAACCCGCTCGACCGATTTGGCTGAAATTTTCCACAAACATAGTCACTACACTCGATTGCGCATTAGGCTACTTTTCGTCACAATACCGCACATACGTTTGTGCCAGGACCCCCACAAAACCCAAACGCACACCACCATCTCTGCAATCTCACACACTTTGGACCATAGGAAGCCACAAAATTCCTATTGCCCTCTGCAGCCTCGCCCCTAACCCCACACAATCTCATATACATATACTTTACCACTTTGCCCCTCACCTTAACGATACTCCAGGAGGCGCTCTTTAACGCTCCGGAGCAGCCATGTTTGCCGACCCCCACCGCTCTGACAATCCGCGACACCGCCCACCCATGTCAATACCCCTAGGAAGTCTAATAGATGCAAAAAAAAAGTTTAAAAAAAAGTAAAAAAAATATAAAAACAAATAAAAAGGATTAAAAATTCAAATCACCCCCCTTTCCCTAGAACACATATAAAAGTAGTTAAAAACTGTGAAACACATACATGTTAGGTATCCCCGCGTCCGAAATCGCCCGCTCTACAAAGCTATACAAATATTTTTCCTGTTCGGTAAACGCCATAGCGGGAAAAATGGTCAAAAGTGCCAAACCGCCGTTTTTTCACTCTTTTGATTCTGATAAAAATTTGAATAAAAAGTGATCAAAGCAATAACATTTCCCGAAAATGGTAGAACTAAAAAGTACACCCGACCCCGCAAAAAAAGACGCCCTATACATCCCCGTACACAGACGTATAAAAAAATTACGGCTGTCGGAATATGACGACTTTTCAAAAAAAAATGTTTGAACACAGTTTTGGATTTTTTTAAGGGGTCAAAATGTAAATAAAACCATATAAATTTGGTATCCCCGGAATCGTAACGAAACACAGAATACAGGGGACATGTCATTTTGGTTGCACAGTGAACGCCGTAAAACCAAAGCCCCTAAGAAAGTCGCAGAAATGCATTTTTTTTGTCAAATCCACCCCATTCAGAATTTTTTCCCTGCTTCCCAGTACATTATATAGAATAAATAATGGTGGCATCATGAAGAAAAATTTGTCCCAAGAAAAATGAAGACCTCATATGACTCTGGGAACGGAGAAATAAAAAAGTTATGGGGTTTAGAAGGAGGAGAGTCAAAAATGAAAAACCAAAATCAAAAAATGCCATCGGCGGGAAAGGGTTAACTTCAAATACTTCTGTCCCAAAGTCACTATGTAAAGTTTCTCACAACACCGTATAGCAGCTCAAATACAAGTTACATCCAACACAAAAGTCTCACGTATTCTCTGAATTACAGCAAAAACAAGATACAAAGTTACATTTCATATCCCATACCGTATACACAGTACGAAAACCTTACCCCCGCCTGTATATACCCACTGCTACAATCACCGCAGACGAAGTCGCGGGTACCAGATAGTTATGTATACAGTGGGGTTGAGTCGATCTTGAGATTTCAAAATCCGATTTTCAATCATTTTCCAGCCGATCCCAATCCCGATCGTGAAATTTGATCGATCGCCAATTTGGATCCGATCTTTCCCGATCCCGATCTCTCAACCCTACTGGCCCTTGCGAATGTTATATGTAAATGTGTTCCACCATTAATGACCTATAATTGGTTACATGTTCCCGTAATCCCGATGTGGTCAAACCTGACATAGAATCCTTGAATTCACCCTACTTGTAAGCACACTATGGTAAGTCATAACTGATGACATCACAGCTCAGTATTGATGACATCAGACTCTGATATTTACATATCTATAGACTCCTATACAAATATAATAATAACTTATCCCTTGTAGAGTTTTTACTCGCCGCCACTATTAACACAATTTGCTTTCATGTGTAGCCGACCCTTTCATCGCATTGTTCTAGGTGGCCCAAAACCGGAGCCCAAGGCCTTATACTAATACGTCCCCCACACCGGCGCTAATGACATGTCATTTAGTCATTAGGAGTTATACCTGCCAGGACTGGCGGTAATGTCATTTATCATAGGCCTGGTTAATTACACCGAATTACAAGGCCGCGGCTTCCTTACAATACAGAAAGGCCTGAAAATAGAGCTCATTAGACGCCGCATTCACCGGAGGGTTTGATTGACAGGTGTATTAGGTGGAGACGCGGCGGCTGCATTGTGGATTGCTTACAAAACACATGCTTACTCCACAATAGATTCTATGTGAGGAGGGGGCTCTCCTCGAAATCAACTTCTGCTAAGGCCGAGCAAATCCATATACACGATTTTTGATGTTAACCTCTCACATGCTGGGATTCGACACATAAAGCATATAAAGCCTTCTAAATGGGTCCCGTGTTGGCCTGGCACAGGAGAATATCAAAGGATTCGGGGCTCAGGTTGGACCCCGAGTCTGTAGACACAAGCTTTTTATCATTCCCATCCCCTGCCGGTGACGCACCGCTCAGTAATTGTGCCTCGTTTTGTGCCAAAATCTCCCCTACAAAAGCCTTCCTTGTCTCTATTATTTTTACCATGCAATAGTTGGTTTTCTCCTTTCTGACAGTGGAAGGCCGTATATCATAAATCTTCAGGAGAATCAAGATCAAAGGGTTATTAAAGGGATTGCCCAAGACCCATGGGTAATGGATACTATTAACCTATCCATATAGGTCATCGGTATCAAATCGATGGGGTCCAAAATCTGGACCTCACAACGATGATTTGATCCAGCTGCCAGAAGCCATATACAAAGTATATTGTGGGAAACCACTCTGCCCTACAGAAGTGAATGAGAGCAGAGTGGCGTTATAGTGCACAGAGCCGGAATCTGTATACAGCGCACCGATATGTAACCTGTAGCAATGGTGGCAGGAAACTGCGGATCTGTTCCCAATAAGCAAAGCAAATTCCAGCCATATAACTTGTATATGACTTCTGACAGCCAAATCAGCTGATCGGTGCAGGGGCCAGGTGTCAGACCCTCATCGATCTGATAGTGATGACCTATCCTGTGGTTAGATTATCAGTATCCAATACATATGATCAATGAAAAAACCTTTTTAAGTTCGGGCCTCCATGGACCAGAAACGTCGCCATTTGCCTGCGGCGTTTTACAGTATCTGCAAAGTGGATGGGATTCATGCGAATCTCATGCCCACTTTGCGTTTCAAACTACAGTGCGGACACTCTGCGATTTCCAAATCCGGCGCGATTTTGGAAATCGCAGTATGTCAATTACATGTACGGAAACGCCAGCAGCCCCATGTTCATCTATCACATGGCCTGATCATGGCCCCATTCAAGTAAATGGACTAAGTTGTAATACCAAGTATAACCACTATACACGTTTATGGCGCTAAGTACTGAAGAGGCTGCAACAATCACCTGACTACTGCAGCCTAAAAGGATCGGGTCAGGAGAATCCGTCATAAATTATTTACTGGGAGGAGATGAGTCCCTAGCAAACTCAGCCCCCATAATGGTTCCATCTTTTGTCACCCTTGAACCAGCTCTTCACTAACAATGCAGTCTCATTCCACTAAATGGAACTAAGCTGCAATACCAGACACGGCCTTTCAGGAAGAGTGGCGCTGTTCTCAGAGAAATAAAATATCCCCTTCTTACCAATCATCCTGAACGAATACAGATGAAATGCTGATCTTCATTCTTCAGCCATAACTGGATGTCAGTACCACGCGCCGCCGACAGAACTATTAAATTAATTTGTGAATCAGTTAATTAAGTATGCCATGTCTAATGACGCTCTTCGTTTACACAGATGGCAGGTTTATCTGCCTGGAAGCCCTACCGAATCAAAAATATAAAAAAAGTCTATGTGCGTGTGTCATGTGTCATGGCTGCAGAGGAGCGCTCCTTGGGGATGGAGACGTGAGACGTTTGCCTGGGTTTCAAAAAACTTTGTCTTCAGAACTGAAATGTGACGTTTGTGACTGTCCCCGAGGAGACGCGTTCTCAAGTAAATGTGATTCTTTTTTATTGTCTCAAGGTAGATTCTCCGAATAGCAGCTTGACTAGGACTAGGAGTATCTGCACCGAGTATTAGAGGACGTCCAGGCGCCGCCAGTACCAGAAATAATCCACTAAACTGATTAAGACGAAGGCCCCACGTGGCGGACCGCGGAAAAAAAGCGCTGCGGGAAAATCACACCTCCAGGAATCTGACACTTATCCCCTGTCCTATGGATAAGTGTCATGATGATGATGATGATGATGAAACAAGTGATGACACCACTTTTGTGTTGACACATTTCAGTTTCATCACCTCCCCTTTGACCACACACTATAGTTACGTCACCTCCCCTTTGACCACACACTATAGTTACGTCGCCTCCCCTTTGTCCACACACTATAGTTACGTCGCCTCCCCTTTGTCCACACACTATAGTTACGTCGCCTCCCCTTTGTCCACACACTATAGTTACGTCGCCTCCCCTTTGTCCACACACTATAGTTACGTCGCCTCCCCTTTGACCACACACTATAGTTACGTCGCCTCCCCTTTGACCACACACTATAGTTCCGTCGCCTCCCCTTTGACCCCACACTATAGTTACGTCGCCTCCCCTTTGACCCCACACTATAGTTACGTCGCCTCCCCTTTGACCCCACACTATAGTTACGTCGCCTCCCCTTTGACCACACACTATAGTTAAGTCGCCTCCCCTTTGACCACACACTATAGTTACGTCGCCTCCCCTTTGACCCCACACTATAATTACATTGTCTCCCCTTTGACCCCACACTATAGTTACGTCGCCTCCCCTTTGACCCCACACTATAGTTACGTCGCCTCCCCTTTGACCCCACACTATAGTTACGTCGCCTCCCCTTTGACCACACACTATAGTTACGTCGCCTCCCCTTTGACCACACACTATAGTTATGTCACCTCCCTTTTGACCCCACACTATAGATACATCGCCTCCCCTTTGACCCCACACTATAGTTACGTCGCCTCCCCTTTGACCATGGCTTGATTGGTTGAGAGTGTCCACGTAAAGGGAAATTCCATGGGCATGGGTTTAGGTTTCAAATTTAGGGTTTGTTACTCACAATAATTGTTTTATATTCTTCAAAAAAAAACAAACGGCTGGGTGATATTGTCCATATGATCTATAGCAGTGATGTGTGTACGTGCTTGGCCCTCGCTGTCCTCGTACATAATGTATTAGACTATACAGCAGGTCTAAGCCTCCCCTCCCATCACTATTACACAGCAAACGTCAATACAATTGATGAGTTTATTTTTAGATATTCCCATTATCCTAATGAACAAACAAACCGCTAAGTCTGAAATGTTACCAAACAAGTCGGGTCATATGTGTCACGCTAATACCGAGCTCCGTGCCACGCAACCTGTACAATGTCAGCCTTTTGGCCAATTAACATCGGGCTGTGGATAGAGAAGCTGATACTGATTAATGTCATGTCAGCGGAACTGGAAGTTATGTACAAGGTTTAGTCTCCGGATTCATTACCAACTTTAGAGGAAGAAGAATCCGTCATCTGGTAAGGGATCTCTAGAAGATGTCTGGGTTACACTAAGGATCTATTCAGACTCAGAATTAGGGATGAGCGATCGGGATAAGATTCCGATCAACGATCAAGAAAATTTCACAATCGGCTGGAAAATGATGGGAAATCGGATTTTAACCCCTTAGTGACCAGCCTATTTTGGACCTTAATGACCAAGCCAAATTTTGGAAATTTGCCCTGTGTCACTTTATCAGTGAATAATTCTGTAACAGTATAGCGCATCCAAGCGATTCTGATATTGTTTTTTCGTGACATGTTGTACTTTACTGAGAAGGTAAAATTAGACTGATATAACTTGCGTAAATTTATTTAAAAACTCGCAAATGCTGAAAATTTTTCAATGTTTTCCATTTTTAGCTGCGATATCTCACATATACACAATAATACAGGGCAAAAAAGTTAGTAGTTATATACTTCCAAATGTTCCTTTTGTGTTTCAAGCATATTTGAAATAATTTTAGCATATTTGAGTAACTTAGACAATTTACAAGTTTATCAAGTTTATAAGCAAATTTTGGAAATTTTGAGTTTGTCATTTTTTCCTGTACCAAGCTCTGTTTACAGACAAGAATAGGTGGCATAATGACAGAACCTCCCATTAAATGACCCAATTTGGAAAACTAGACCCCTTCAGGTATTCTTTGAGAGGTATAGTGAGTATTTTGATCAAATAAATATTGTTTTGCAAGAATTATTACAAATGATGAAAAAAATGACATTTTCATTTTCTTCAAATATATGTCATTTTAAAGCCAGTTTTTTTGCACACAACACATCAAAAAGAAGAAACACACCCCAAAATATATCACCCCACTTCTCCCGTGTTAAAATATGTTAATTTTGTGGCCTTATTCCTATGCACGCACATATAGTAGGGCCTAAGAGGTAAGGAGGGCCAATTGGATTTCAAAACACAAATTTTGCTTGCAGATATTTTAGGCCCATTGCACATTCAAACAAGATTTGAGTTACCAAAGCAATTGAAAACCCCCATAAATGACCCCATTTTATAAACTAGACCCCTTAGGGTATTCATTGAGGGGTATAGAGAGTACTTTGACCCCATAAGTTTTGAGAAAATTTGCGTCAAACAAAAAAAAAATCATATTTTTTACACAAGTGTCATTTTATAGGCAGTTTTTTTTGCACATAACACATGAAAATGAAGAAAAACACCCCAAAATAGATGACCCCATATCTCCTGTGTTCAAAAATGTACACTTTGTGGCCTTAATCCTATGTACGGACGCACGGTAGGGCCCAAAAAGAAGGGAGCACCAACTGGATTTCAAGACACAATTTTTGCTTCTAAATGTTTCAGGCCCATTGCGCATTCAAACAAGATTTGAGTTACCAAAATAATTGAAAACCCCCATAAATGACACCATTTTATAAACTAGACCCCTTGAGGTATTCATTGAGGGGTATAGTGAGTATTTTGACCCCATAGGTTTTAAAAGAATTTGCGTCAAACAAAAAATTCTCATATTTTTTACACAAAAGAGTCATTTTAAAGGCAGTTTTTTTGCACACAAGGCATGAAAATTAAGAAAAACACCCCAAAATAGATGGCCCCATTTCTCCCGTGTTCAAAAATGTACACTTTGTGGCCTTAATCCTATGTACGGATGCACGGCAGGGCCCAAAAAGAAGGGAGCACCAACTGGATTTCAAGACACAAATTTTGCTTGCAGATATTTCAGGCCCATTGCACATTCAAACAAGATTTGAGTTACCAAAACAATTGAAAACCCCCATAAATGACACCATTTTATAAACTAGACCCCTTGAGGTATTCATTGAGGGGTATAGTGAGCATTTTGACCCTATAGCCATTTCACAGATTTTACTAACCTTGGGATGTGTAGGTTAAAAATTACTAAAATGTCCCTTTATCCCCAAAGTTTTAATTTTCACAAGGGGTTAAAAGAGAAAATGCCCCCCACAGTTTGTTACACAATTTCTCCTGAACACGGTAATACCCCATATGTGGCCATAATCTGCTGTATGGGAACATAGTGGGGCTCAGAATGGGAAGAGCGCTATTTGGCTTTTGGAGGGCAGATATTGCTGGAATAGTTTTCAGGTGCCATGTCGTATCTGCAGAGCCCCTAAAGTACCAATACAATGGAAAGTCCTCAGATGTGACCCCATTTTAAAAACTACACCCATCAAGGAATGTATCAAGGGGTATTATCATTTTGAGCCTAAAAATGCTTACCAAAAATTAATGTACAGAATGAAAATTGAAATTTTTAAAGAAATCTGCCATCTCGGTGCCCAATACGTTGCACCCACTTTGTGTTGTCAGAGACCTGCACTCCTAAAACTATTAAGGGGCCATCCCGAGGGGCAGAAAATTATATATGTGGGTGTAAACTGCTGCTTGGGCACACAGCAGGGCGCAGAAGGGAAGGAGCACTGCGCTTTTTAGCTATTGGGGTACAGAGTTAGAGGGACTTTTGGGGCGCCATGTTGTTTTTGCAGAGCCCTGGAGGTGACAGTAAACTGGAATTCGCCAAGAAGTGACCCTATTTTGTAGGGGAAATTTTAGGGTCTCGGCAAATATGACATGGTGTCCAAACACCAACAATCTAAATCTGCACTCCAAAAGCACATAGCGCTCCTTCACATCTGCGCCCTGCTGTGTACCCAAATGGCGGTGTATGCCCACATGTATGACACTGGTGTACCCTGGATAACGGACTTAATGCCATGTGTGGGTAGAATCAGCTGTTTGGGTACAGCCGGGCACAGAAGGGAAGGAGCGCTATTTTGGTTTTTGGCGCACAGTTTGGTTTTTGGACGTCACTTTTGCAAAGCCCCTGAATTGCCAATAAAGTGGAATCCGCAGACATGTCACGCCATTTTGGACACTAGCCCACTGATGGGATTTATCAAGTGGTGTAGCGAGAATTTTTAACCCTTGAGTGTTGCATTTATTTGGTTTCCAGAAATGAAATTGCGGCTGATAATGAGAAGTTAAAAATGAAGTTTTCCAGAGATTCGCCATTTCAGTATCTGATATGTTGTGCCCGACTTATGTCAGCAGAGACACTCCAAACACTGTTAAGCGGGTATCCCGGGCACAACAGCTTTCAGAGCGTTCATCTCTGATACAAGGCGGGCACAACATATTATGCACTGAAATGACGGATTCCTGGAAAAATGGTCATTTTCACCTTTCACCTTTCACAATCAGCCGCGTATTCATTTATGGATAATAAATGAATCCTTCAGGGGTGTAGTTTCCAAAATAAGGTCTCATATCAGGGGATTCCACTTTACTGGCGCTTCAGCTCTGCAAAAGTGTCATGGCATCCAAAAACCAAACCGTCTGTGCTCCAAAAACCCAATAACCGTTCTTCCCTTCTGTGTCTGGCTTTGCCCTAATATCAGTTTATACCCACATATGACATTACGTCCGTTATCCTGGGTACACCAGTGTCATACATGTGGCATACATGGGGCATAATCTGCAGTTGGGGTACACAGCAGGGCGCAGAAGGGAAGGAGCGCGATGCGGCTTTTGGAGCACAGATTCAGATGTTTGGTATCTGGACGCCATGTCATGTTTGTAGAGCTTGTAAGGTACCAGAAAAGTGGATTCCCCAAAGGAGTGACCCCATTTTGAAAACTGCACCCCTCAAAGAATTTATCAGGGGGTGTAGTGAGTATTAGTATCCCAGACGTGACTGCACAGCGGATGGCAAAGAGGGAATATATAAGCTGTGCGGAGGACATTGGGAACACCAAATTCCCTACTATGTCCCAGTAGCTCCTATGATTGGGGGAGTCAAACTGGGGGTCACTTTGGGGGTCACTTCTGGTGTCTGTTCCCTCACAAGCTGTAAATCTGGGGAGTCCCCTGATATTCGCTCGCACAGCTTATATATTCCCTTCCTGCCGCAGCCAGTTGTGTTCTAATGATTTTGGCGATTTTGGGGTTGTTTGTCTTCACATTACTAGATGCTATATTTTCTTTATTTTTCTGGTGACATGGCCATATAAGGGCTTGTTGTTTGCGGGATGAGATGCATTTTGTAATGACACCATTTTTGGGTGCCTACAACTTATTGAATACATTTTATTAACTCTTTTTTTTGCTGTATTTTCTAAAGAAAAATCAATTCTGGCATTGCATTCTACCTTTTAAATTTTTCGCCATGCAGCGTACAGTATAAGTAACATGTGACCTTTATTCTGCGGGTCGGTACGGTTACAGCGATACCTCATTTATGTTATTTTTTAATGCGATACTAATTCTGTAGAATAAAAACACATTTAGGGACATAAATCAACGTTTTTTGTATCACCATCTTCTGAGAGGCGTAACATTTTTATTTTTTGGTTGACAGTGTTGGTTGAGGGCTTATTTTTTGCGGGACAATGTGCGCTTTTTATTGGTACTGTTGTGCGGTGATTATGACTTTTTGATCACTTTTTATAGCATATTTTGTAAGGTGAGATGGCGAAAAATCACTACTTCCGGCGGGTTTTTTCCGGGTTTTTTTTCCGACGATCACCGTATGCATTAAATATTGTTGCAGTTTTATTGTTCAGATTGTTACGGACGCGACGATACCAAATATGTATTGTTTTTATTAACTTTTAGGGTTTTTTTAAATATAATTCATTTTCTATAGAAAAAAGGGAATTTTGGGGCTTTATAAGTTTATTCATTTTTATCAGACACTTTATTTATTTATTTTTCACTTTTTTTCTCTTACTTTTTCATGTGTCCCTTTAGGACACTTGGATTAGTGATGCTTTGATAAAAGCATCACTAATTCTGTATTAGACGCTGCAGGACACAGCAGTCAGTGTCTTGCAGCGTCTAGAGGAAGTCAGTCGCAGGGGCTGCCTGCGTCTGACTTCCTCTTACCCCGGGCAGGATCAACCAGGTATTGGGGGTCTTTAGCAGCCTGGGGTCACTGGCCAGACCCCAGACTGCATGTTTTGTATATCGGCACCCTCAGATCTCGCCGCGGGGGGTGCCGATACCGCCGGCACTGTCACGGAACCGTTTCAGTTCCATGATCATGTTTGATCACGGAACTGAAGGGGTTAAAACCCCCCGATCGGAGACCCCTCCGATGGGGGGTTATGGAATGGGGTCTTAGCTGTTAGATACAGCTAAAATCCCATCCAATTATGTCGGCACTTACAGGGAATCCTTCCCTGACTGCCCGACGTAGTTTTCCTATAGGGCAGTCAGGAAGGACCTGCAAGTGCCGACGTAGATTCCCTATGGGCCGGTCGTTAAGGGGTTAAAATTGATCCTGAAATCTCAAGATCGCCTCAACCCCACTCAGAATGTCTTATTATCGAGTGATATGTTGATCCTATTGATCAAGCAGGTATTGGCTATTGCCCTCTTCATCTGCTGTAGGGTAACCCATCACTTGCAATTCCACAGAGGTAAGACCAATGGTGTAGTCATAGTAGATTCAGTTATCAGTTTCACCAGACCCTGGGGTTACCTATTCCCTTGCCAATATGGTGTACCTATATTGTGCAAAAATTGTGGTTGCACACAACTGCGTCCGAGATGTCTGTGTGTCTCATTTTCCAGCCCCCGCACGGTTCAGTCCAGTTGGGCCATATTTGGGCTGCAAATGGATAAGGACCATGTTCCCAACCCGAACACCATATGAGACTAGACTAGGCCAAAAAATAAGTGGTATAAGCTTAGACTCGTGCACGGAAGCACCAAGCTTATCATCCACAATTAATGCAAAAAATCCAATGTGCAATCGGTTTGGCTGTGTTACCACGCAGAGACCCATCTCATCCATTGGTAGTGTTTCGAGAAGAAACAGAAAGTAGAGGCTAGCAGAGGACCCGAGCCCCGTTGATGCAGGAACGGGAGTATTGTTGAGGATAATATTGCTTCTTTTTCTTTATTTAACCCATTGTGAGCCCTCGAAGTGTTTTGTCTAGGCATGATTTCTATATTTAGAATAATCCGCGCTGGCTGTAAATCACTAGGCTTACTATGTTCCACGTGTCTACGTCACCTAGTACAATTCTAGCTATAAATCTCATCAGGAGTATTTTATCCGGAAACAACACGTCATGTGAACAAATTCATGGTGTACAAGACGTCTTACCAGAAGATGAACCTAACAACATATTACAAGGGCAATTTCCCCCTAAGGAATTAATTAAAAGAAATTGCCACCTGCAGTTAAAGCTGACTCTTGCTCTGCGCCTCACCGCCATACGCGTCCTGTGCCAAGGTTGTGTAATGTGACGGTTAGGGTGTAAATAACAATCAGCATCTCCACTCCCATTATATTTAGGGTGGTGCAGGTGCCAGGACAGTGGGTACCCATGAAATCTGGCCAGAATTAATACTGTCCCAAGCACAATGGAGCAGAACTTTTAGTCCTAATTTTTAGACAGTGAAAACGTAGACTAGACAGCCTGAAGATGCCTCAGACTGACCACAGTGGGTGGCATTGGGTGATAAATCTGATAGCCTGTGTTAGACCAGAATTTTTGCAGCACTGTGGTCTTGGGTCCACATCTGACCAGGAGCAACATCTGGTAGGAGCTTGTCTGTTCTCCCTGTATTCACAGTTTCCTCCCAGACATCAAATATATACTGAGAGGTATTCTGGATTTACATGAAAACAGACCCTAATGGGTGTTGGGGATGTGGCCTGGTGGTGGGCAACAAAAGAGAGAAATTAAAGGGATATAGACAAGCAAAACAGTTGTAAAATAAAAGGGGAGAAAAATCAGAAAAACCTTCGATGTTACATTTTTTATTCCATGGAGTGGCTGGTTCCAGGGTGTGACAAAGAGGGTTCTCCTATGACCACCAGTAATTAAAATCGGGATCGTCATCCCCAAAAACTCTTGAATACATCATACACACATCAACAATACAATTCGCTGACAAGTATATACAACTAAGGTTTTCATTACAAAGACCTTGATCAATGTATATTAAGAAGTTTGGAGAAGATATAATCGATTCTGGACTTAATATCTCCTGTTCCACCGGAGAATGTGCCTCATATATGACAAGAGGCGGACCTCATCATAAAACAGGGACATCCTCCAATGGGGCCAATGGAGCTATGGGGCTAGATGGAAATCTACACCAGGTCATAGCTAGCGTCAATTTCAGCCATCATTTATGCCAGTTCTGACAAGGGCATTGGCCTCACTCTCACCGTGCACCTTGCCATTACCCTTCCTATTGTATTGTCACTGTATGGCGGCATAGTAGCTTCTCCCCACTCATACGTATGGCGACTACTCCAACGGAAGTAGCCTCTGTTGGTTCTGTCCTTGGTCACTTTACAAGTCTTTTGCACCACCAGCAGTGAGATGGCCGGTCACTCCTAGCATAATACAGGCCGCCATCGGCTACATGATGACCTGCAATATCCTATGGATATGCCAAACATATCTGTGTTGAGACTACCCCTTTAAAAAGCGTTGAGCTATAATACACGGACATAGCCTATGGATATCACTCTCGGACATGCAAACAGACTCCGTATCTATAGTCTACCCAAAGCCCTGCCTGAATGAAAATCCCTGTGTAAAACAAAATGAATTCAGTAAAAGTTCTAAGTAGCCGCAAAATAATTCTACAAAGTGAACTGAAGGTGTAAAATTAAGGGTTTAGTGAAGTCTGTTCTGGAACCGTTCACAAAAATACGTTATTATTTGTCTTGGCAAAGAACCTGCAACCATTCATCTGCTTATAATGAACCGAAGCTTCGGAGACGTTCCATTAACTCTCAGGTACAAAGAAGTTTTTGGGAAATAAACAGGATGAAATTTTCTTGAAGTATGAAAAAAAAAGCCAAACCTTTCTTCCTAAGCCACTAAGCAGAGCTCTGTCATATCTAGGATTTGTCAGGTTCTTAGAGTATGTCAGTGTTGTGACTGTCATCAAAACCGCCAGGCGTAGAACTGCAGGAGAGAAAGGCGTCTGATGAGATCGAGAAAATTGTTTGTAGCGACTTTAATCCGATTTTGTTCTTGTTTTCATGTCAATGTTTGATGTGCCACAAAGTACAAAATATCCCGTGGTACATGGCTATACCTACCGTATTTTACGGACTATAAGGCGCACTGGACTATAAGCCGCATTGCCCATGAGCGCCTTATAGTCCATCTCGGTTCATATATAAGGCGCACCGGACTATAAGCCGCAGTCCGGTGCGCATTATATGTTCTTGAAAGCGGCGGCAGGCAGACTTTGCCAGCGGCCGCTTAACCCCCCGCGTGCCAGCCGCTTCTATTGGAAGCGCTCGGCAGGCGAGGAGGGGCTCTATCAGCAAAATCATGCTGATAGAGCCCAACCGTAATGTTGTGAAACTTACCGAGCGGTGCAGGGTGGGCGGGCATTCAGGCCTCCTCTTCCTCCGATGTTCCGTCCTCCTCCTCCGCCGCTTGCTGATAATGGCCTGGGCGCATGCGCAGTAGTAGAAGCATTATGATATTGCGCATGCGCCCCGGCCATTATCAGCGAGCGCCGGAGAAGGACGGAACATCGGAGGAAGAGGAGGCCTGAATGCCTGCCCGCCCGCCCTGCACCGCTCGGTAAGTTTCACGTTCTGTTTCAGCGTGACAGCAGGGCTGCCGGACACTTCCCATTCATTTCTATGGGAGCCGGCATGCGAGCGCTCCCCATAGAAATGAATGGACTGCTTTTTTCCATTCATAGAGCGCTCGCATGCCTGCTCCCATAGAAATGAATAGGAAGTGTCCGGCAGCCCTGCTGTAACGCCGGCGTGTACTGCTGTGATACACGCCGGCGTTCCGTACTGTGAATGCACCCTTACGGTGCCTTTTATGTATGTATGGAAGCGGCACGCAGACTTTGCAGCCGCTTCCATCCATATATAAGCCGCACCGGACTATAAGCCGCACTTACGATTTCTGAGGAAATCGTAGGTTTTTATGTGCGCCTTATAGTCCGGAAAATACGGTATTCTATTATTCATTCATGATATGTGGGATAGATAAGATAGATAGATAGATAGATAGATAGATAGATAGATAGATAATAGATGGATGGATAATGGATGGATGGATGGATGGATGGATGGATGGATGGATGGATAGATAGATAGATAGATAGATAGATAGATAGATAGATAGATAGATAGATAGATAGAAGATAGATAGGAGATAGATTAGACAGATAGAAGATAGATAGATAGATAGATAGATAGATAGATAGATAGGAGATAGATAGATAGATAGATAGATAGATAGATAGATAGATAGATAGGATAGATAGATAGATAGATAGATAGATAGATAGATAGATAGATAGATAGATAGATAGAAGATAGATAGGAGATAGATTAGACAGATAGAAGATAGATAGATAGATAGATAGATAGATAGATAGATAGATAGATAGATAGGATAGATAGATAGATAGATAGATAGATAGATAGATAGATAGATGGATGGATGGATGGATGGATGGATGGATGGATGGATGGATGGATGGATGGATAGATAGACAGACAGACCACATTCCCTTTGTGTCCACTTACACCTAACAAAGGATATCATCAAAAAGCATTGGCCAGTGAGAGGCGCTGTCTATCTGATGTGCCCAAGTTAATTAATCCACCATTGTTTTCATATAGGTAATCTAAAAATATTGGTAATCAATTGGTTCCTTATAATATTGTCCCAATTAAATCTTTGGTCTAGATGGGACTTCATGGGCATCCTTGGAAGGGCTGTTACCCATGCTTGGGATGTTTGAAAACCTGAGCATCCTTGCAACACCCAGCATCCCGATGGCCTCTTCCAGTGTATGGCTAATGTGTCATTCCCTGGGGTCAATGCTTAGGCTTGTGATTGGGAACATGAGGCTCGCCAATGTCATGATGCTTTAACACAAGGCGAGGTGAGTATAGACCACAGAGTATAATCATGGTACTTATGGCTCGTGACACACAAGTTTGGCCCAAAACGGATCAGATCTCGTAAGCTTTGCCCACCTCTAGTTGAGAGTAGTAGTCGAAGTCAGTCACAGTCAGGTTCACATTGGCTGTAGTTGGCTCAACCTTCCAGTGATCCTCGGGGCTGACACAGGGGCCTACAGTATGGATAATGGTGGTAGCGGTATCCCTAGGGCGCCTCCATGTAGTAAGCCTCCCAGAGCCTGATGGTGGCTGGAGTGCCTTTGATGGTGAATACTGGATGGATGGAGGACTCAGAAGACAACAGTGAACAATGTAACAACTCACCATTTTCTTGATGTAAGGCAAGTAACCAAGAGCAATCTTCAATGTAATTGAGGTCACATGTCTAGCTGAGGCTGACTGATGGTTCAAGGGTCTCCCTTGTTGGGACAATCCTTGCCACAAAAAATTTGCTCTAATTTTCTCACAAAAGTTTCAAAAATACCTGAAATGCCCTAGTGTGGAGTACAGGTTCCTAAAAGGGTATCCAACATGGACTATGGATCATAGGTTGTATGGTAGCTATGAAGTCCACCCAAATTACTTTTTCCTCTGTCACACATACTGGTTCCTAATAGTGAGCAGGGCAATGGCCCATCTCCTGACTGCAACAATGCCATGTCTTAGCTGTCAGCCTAACCAGGTACTTCTTCTTACACCTCCGCTCTCCTCGCCCGGGGAGGAGGAACTAGTTGTCTCCTCCTAAGGAAGGGGTGGGGCGGTTCATGGTTGTGGTTGGTTTATTTCAGCCAATCATCCTCTTACAAATTCATCACATGTTTCCCAGGTAGCCCACAGGTAGTCATATTCTCTCCTACTGCTCGAAGGAGTTCCTGACACATTTGCTATGCAGTGAGCTCCCCCTAGTGGCACATGCAATTAGCCAATCTTTTATTACTTTGCCACGTAGGGCCGATTCTGAGTTTTGACCCTACAGCCCTTTTCCATCTCTTGTCTGACTAAATATATTCCACTGTAATAAAATATTATGTAGAACAAGCAGATCGTTTCTGGCAATGAGGAGAATCAGATCTGCCCCTCCCTCGCAGGAAATATTAGATAAATAGAAGATGTTGTCCAAACCCCCATCTCCATGAAAGTGACTTTTCGCAAGCTGTTGTTTTTTGGGGTTTATTTTAGACAGATGAGCAGATGGTGCAACGTGCAGGTACATTAAATTAAATCACTCTTCTAGGTTACATTGCGCCATAGCAAGAAGTTAATTTACCATGAAATAAAACAAATTGCTGTGAATTTCTGGTCACTGAGAGCACAAAACCATATCCTGCATCTACATTATCACCCTAAGGACTTGGAATAACATTTCTACCTCAACAAAGTTGTTTTCCTGTAGGTATATACATTATGTCTCTGCAGCTTTTTATATTTGGCAGTTGTCCTTAAAGTGACATTCCAGACGGGTTTTAGCTATTCAAGATAGTCATCAAAGTAGATTCAGAATCTTCTACTACTGATGGATAGTACCTGTGCCCCTACCCATGCCTAGCACCTATACCCATTTCCAGTACATGTACCCATGCCTAATACCTGTACCCATGTCTAATACCTGTACCCATGTCTAATACCTGTACCCATGTCCAGTACCTGTACCCATGTCTAATACCTGTACCACACATGTCTAGTACCTGTACCCATGTCTAATACCTGTACCACACATGTCTAGTACCTGTACCCATGTCTAATACCTGTACCACACATGTCTAGTACCTGTACCCATGCCTAATACCTGTACCCATGCCTTACACCTATACCCATGTCCAGTACATGTACCCATGCCTAATACCTGCACCCATGTCTAATACCTGTACCCATGTCTAATACCTGTACCCATGTCCAGTACCTATACCCATGTCTAATACCTGTACCCATGCCTAGTACCTGTACCTATGTCCCATACCTGTACCACACATGTCTAGTACCTGTACCCATGTCTAATACCTGTACCCATGTCTAATACCTGTACCCATGCCTAGCACCTATACCCATGTCCAGTACATGTACCCATGTCTAATATCTGTACCCATGTCCAGTACCTGTACCCATGTCCCATTCCTGTACCACACATGTCTAGTACTTGTACCCATGTCTAATACCTGAATCCATGTCCAGTACCAGTACCCATGCCTAATACCTGTACCCCTGTACCCATGTCTAATACCTGTACCCATGTCTAATACCTGTACCCATGTCCAGTACCTGTACCCATGTTGTCCCATACCTGTACCACACATGTCTAGTACTTGTACCCATGTCTAATACCTGAATCCATGTCCAGTACCTGTACCCATGCCTAATACCTGTACCCATGTCCAGTACCTGTACCCATGCCTAGTACCTGTACCCGTGTCCCATACCTGTATCACACGTCTAGTACCTGTACCCGTCTAATACCTGAATCCATGTCCAGTACCAGTACCCATGTCTAATACCTGTACACTTGTCCAGTACCTGTACCCAGACCTAGTACCTGTACCCATGTCCAGTACCTGTACCCATGTCTAATGTCTGTACCCTTGTCCAATACCTGTACCCAGACCTAGCACCTCTACCCATGTCTAGTACCTGTACCCATTTCTTGCACATATACCCATGTCTAGTACATATGCCCAAGCCTGATACCTGTACCCATGTCCAGTTCCTGTACCCATGTCTAGTACTGGTGCCCCTCTCTGGCACCTGTATCCTTGCCCAGTACCTGTACCCATGCTTAGCATCTGTAACTATGTCAGGTACCTTTACCCATATCCAGCACTTGTACTCATGTCTAGTATTTGCACCCATGCCTAGTATCTGTACACATGTCCGGTACCTGTACCCATGCCTTGTACCTACACACGTCTATTTCCTGTTTCTGCAAAACACTTCAGAACTAATACTAAAATTAACCTTCCTGGACCTTAGACTGTGAGGAAGATGTCCGCAAAGGTCCTGGAAGCTGCACCAACTGCTGCTGATAACACTGGGGAAAGTAATGGCGGCATAAAGACCTGACTGTAAAAGATGAGGGAACTATGGGTAGTATGTGAGAGCGGGGGCTATAGGGAGCAGGTTTTGTGAGAGGCAGAGGAGGCATTTTTACAAAAGAGGTAAGACAGAAGAACACAAGAGGAGGATGAATCTGAGATCACATGGTAGAGCGTGATTTCTTGTTTGCACAACAATATTAGGTTACGGTATTATTTTTACTTGTTCTGCAACAATTGCAAGAACTGGAACCCGCTAAAATTCCTGCGATTTGGTCACCACTTTTTCTTCCCCATCGGGAAGCTTTTCAAGGTTATGTGACTTTTATCATGACCGTTGCTCTACTAGTAGCTGTTTTGTCGCCCTGGCCTACGGCTGCAGGGTTAAGCACTAAGTAAATTCTTAAAAATTGCCCTTTTAAGTTCATTAAATGTAATTCCCCACAAATAAGACGTGCTTGGAGTGCCGGCTGATAATTGAGTATCGCTCTCCTCCTGCAGCTGCGGACTGTGACATATTATCGTACACGTGCAGGGCTCGGCACTCCATTGTGTTAGTAATGTGCGCTGACCTTTACAGGCCCAATAATTGCCGTGGCATTTGGAATGATTTTTTTTTCATTCCCATAAGATGTCACATCTTAATTTTGAGTAGGAACAAACTGTGATATCCCAATGTGGCCGAAAAAAGTAATTATATAGGAGGCAAAAAGAAATAAGAGTTTCAGAGTGTTAGGCGGGGACAAGTACAAATGCCCAGCCAAAAAATTTCGGCATGAAACTTAATGATAAGGATTTACTCCAAATAAATTATTGTTTACAAGCAAATGGATGGATTTGCAGTCTAGCAATCCCTTCTGGAGGAAACAAGCTGGCCATACACCTGGAATAGATGTCAGCTGAACAATGTTCCCCAACGACCTCCCAATATACAAGCAAACTTGGATGAGCCAAGAATACATGGGATGAGCAGATGTCATAGACTTCAAGTACCTCCAAGAGGTAGCGGCCTGGTAGCCTCCCAGCAGCAAAGTTAAAAGTGAATACCATGGAGGCTACTTAGACAATACTCCTAGGAGTGGCCCAAAATCAAACCAGATCGATAGCACAGTGCGTCCATATCCACCTGTTCACAATAGTCTGTGGCTTTGGTTCACATTGTGCATTGTATACAATGACTAGAGATTAGTGAACCTCACAAAATCCATTTGGACAAGTTCAGTCCTCCAGTTCATTGTTCAACACAAACCAAAAGTGCTATTATATTCTGAGAATAATAAGTGGAGACCAAGGGGAGATGCAGAGATATAACAAACCCTGATTCTTACCTTCCCTTGCTTTTCCTTGGCCCCCTGATGGCATCTCGCACTCCATTGCAGTCCTCTTCAGCAACTTCTGGCCTCTTGTGATTAGGCATCAGCGGTCACGTGGGGGAATTGTTGATGTTATGATGTTGGGTCAAAGTGTGACCACTGAGACCCAATTATAGGATTGAGCATTGCCTGTTGTCAGCCAGAGGTCAGAAGAGGACTTTAGAGCGGTGTCGGATCTTGCTGGACCTGGAGAGGTTAGACAAGGTGAGTATACCTGGGCCTCCACTTATAATGCTCTTAAGAGTCCCCAGAGTACAATATTGTTTCATGGGTGCCGAAATTTTTCAGTTCACTTCGAGCCCAAAACTTTTGGAAAATGTAAACAGAATCTGGTTCAATTTTGCTCAACTCTAATTTTAACCACGTCCTCTAAATCCTTCACGCAGATACTTTAATTAAAATAAAATATTTTATCCTATGACATTAAGATATTAAGAAGACTTCTGTAAATACAATAATTGTTACAATGTAAATCCGGAGCGCACGGCTGGTGATTATGATCAGGCCGAGGTGGGTAATTATCACAAGAAGGCGTTAATGATCTCACTTTCAGGTAATACAATACGCTCCACTTCACTCCGAGCATTCAGACATTGACGGTAACCTTCTTCTCCTCCAATTAAAAGTTTACAAGTGATGAATTTACTTCTGATCTTCTTGAAGGAAAATAGAAAGGTTCATAAGTGAGATCTTCATTGAAGTGTTGTCATCGGAGAACTGCTTACGTTCTTTAAGTGGCGAGCTGTAATTTGCCGATAACAGTCTTCTTCTCGACAACTTAATCTTCAATAACTTCTTAGGCCAATTATGCTGTTTAGTTTCCTCACCGCTGAAAGACTTATGGTCCACGCCGTGTAGACTAGAAATTAAAGAAACAAAAATTATCAAATTCAAAAAATGTCAGACTTGGTATAGTGCGGTGCAAAGGTTTGCAGAAACCGTAGCCAGTAATTACTGTATGTCCCTGAAGCAGCCACCCAACCTGGTCAAGAGCTGCCAAATATGTGTATATGGGGGTGGCCTGTTGCATTATACAATGGGGGGAAAAATTTTAAGACACAGGTCCTCGCCACAGATCAGCAACGTTCCACCTATCATGTGGACACGGTATTACTACTTCACGCTAGAATACCCCTTAGGGCTAAGGCCCCACATTGTGGCCAATTGGAGCCAATGCAAGGATTGGATTGAGCTGAAGGTAGAAGTGTAAGAACTTCCTATATATTTCCCATTCCTTTTGTAGCCATTCTTGGCTTTGAAAACGGCAGCAAAATCTGCAACAACAAAAGCTGCGTTTTTCGCAACGTGGGGCCTCAGTCTTAAGGAAAAACTAAAGTTATAAAGCAGCGCACACTACTTGTGAAGGCTCCTATCAGCAGTCCTAGTCTCCATAGTCTTCATGCTACCCTGGTTTCACTGATGTCCAACTGGTCAAGATACCTCATGGCAAGCCCAATCCAGAATCTGGCACATGTATGACGAAGCAAGAGATGTAAGGTGCCCGACTTCATTTTAGTTTGTAAGTTATCATATCCTTTCTGGTCCTTAGCTGTGTCACGTGACCAACACTCTGATTCTTCAAGTGACTCAACATCTTACATGTGGGCAGAAAGTCAATTTCTCCTTTCATTCCTTTCACAGCCATGATGTGTGTATCATATGAATGAATGGAAACAATAACTTCCTGTCCACACATAAGAAGTCTTATTTCTGATCACATGACACAGCTGAGGACCCAAGGAGTGAATAAGCCAATGGTAAGAAGATACAATATACATCAGGTGCCTTTCTAATGGACAAGAGGATACAATCCATGTCGGAGTGCTACCTTTATTTCATTGACTGCAGAGGCGTAACTACCACCATAGCAGCAGAGGCAGATGCCACAAGGCCCGGGACATTAGGGGCCCGGTGACAGACGCTACCGTTGCTATCATTATACTCGGGGGTCTTTTCGGACCCCCGAGTATAATGATTGGTGGATCGGGAGAGGTAAGAAACATAAAAAACACTGTTACTTACCTCTCCACGATCCGTGCAGACTTTGGCCTAGTCGTTTGACGTCTCATGACCCCGGCCTGCGTCCTGGGTCATGTGACGTCTGACATCATTGAAGATCGACTACTTCGGAGGCCGACAGCATAGGAGACGGGAGATAGGTGAATAACAGAGTTATTCTCTGATTATTATACTCTGAGGTCTGAAAAGAACCCAGAGTATAATAATTGTTTATGGGTGTCCACAGTGGGGTATAATACTGTGTGCAGGGGCAACTATGGGGCATAATACTGTGTACAAGCAGCGCCGCACCTCCCATGAGGCGACCTGAAGCGAGCGCTTCAGGCAGCGCTATGCCAGGGCCTCAGGGAGGGCGGCATTTTTGCTAACCTAAGCCAGCCCAGGACAAGCTGTCCTGGACTGGCTTAGCACCGAGCGGTGGTTTGGGGAGGCCACTGGAGCAGCGCTGCTCCAGCAGCCTCCCCTCACGCTCAAGCAGAGCGCAGGCAGTCTCCGGGCCTGCTCTCTGCCGGCGAACGGCGCTAAGCCCCGCCCCCTTCGAGGCGCTACGCCCCTCCGCTAAGCCACACCCCGCTCCGCCCCCTTCGAGTCGCTACGCCCCTCCGCTAAGCCACACCCCCGCTCCGCCCGCTTTCTGTAGTTCGCCTCGGGCGGCGAAAGGGGCAGGATCACCCCTGAGTACAAGGGTCACTATGGGTCATAATACTGTGTGCAGGGGCCACTATGGGTCACAATACTGTGTGCAGGGGCCACTTTGGGGCATAATAGTGTGTGCAGGAATGCAGGGTACGGTGGGGATTGATCGGTTAGGGTCTTCGGGAGGAAGGGGGGGGCATGTCAAAAGTTCTCCAAGGGGCCCCGTCATACCTAGTTACGCTATTGACAAAGGGGGCAGCCATTAGTGATTCATTGCACCCCCAACGTGTGCTAGCCTAATGATTGCACCCTCATGTGCTGCCCCTGATAGTATTAGATGAAGCACATGTGGGGGTGGCAGAGGTAAACATAAAAAACTGATTCACATCTGTTAACGGATCAGTTTTTTGATGAATGAATTGACATCAGTTTGCATCAGTTTTTTTTTTTTAATTAAAAAAAGGATCCGTTGACATGAGCCTAATACTGCGTCTGACGTATACAAAAAGTTGGCAAGTTTAGTTATCGCTGGGTTCACACCAGCGTTCGATCTCCATTATCAGGTTTCCATCTTCTGAAATCAATGGGTGCGGGTCAGGTGTTTTTTCCTGAGAGCCAGTTTGTGCCATTTCCTGGAAAAAGAAGCGAGGTGCTCATTTTTCAGGCCGTTTTGCCTCGCGATTCGGCCTGAAGACACTCCCTCCTCCCGACTAGGCCCATTCATTGGGCCTAATCTGGTGTGGAGTGCGCAACTGGAAGCCGGTACAAAAAATCCCGTGTGAACTTACCCTTAGACTCCATAGAATTTAGGAGTTTATGGAGCCATGTTTTATTGAGCCGCACTTTATATTTTTTACAATAACAGATTTGGGTTATTTATGGGTCATTTGGATAAGGCCTCGGTCAGTCTAGGATAGGGTGGCGGCATTGTGGGATTTTGAAAAGTGGTTACGGTACTATTCCGTTATCGGGCCAGCAGCAGCGCAGTTCAGCAGCAGCTTTCGGGACAGCAGTTCAGCAGCGGGAATTACAATGACATCCGAGGACTGCTGGCCCGATGCTTGTGCCCAGTAACCAGTACATCGATGACCCCCCTCCCCCATCCTTCTCCTCCTGCCAGTGCTGCCCCCCAGCTCTCCTTACATCTTCCCCGTACCCTCTCCCCGCCACACGACTAGGCCTCACCTCAGCGCTAGTACCGAGACCGAAAGGAAAGACACCGGGGCTCAATCCAGGCCCTGACAAGAAACACGCCGACTATAGGAACGGTGAGCTACAGCGAGCCGGAGGGACAAACTTTCTGCAGCGTCCGGCGGCTATCTAGTAGCATTCATTGCTCAAGATTTACGGTGAGGCCTATTACAGGGAGAGGGTACGGGGCAGATGTAAGAAGAGCTGGGGGGCAGCACTGGAAGGAAGAGGAGGATGAGGGCATCGATCGATGTACTGCCTACTACACACAAGCACGGCCTCTATCATCGGGCCAGCATCGGCTTAGTCATGTGGCGGGGAGAGGGTACGGGGTAGATGTAAGGAGAGCTGGGGGGCAGCACTGGAAGGAGGAGGAGATGGAGGGGGGGTCATTGATGTACTGGCTACTGGGCACAAGCATCGGGCCAGCAGTCCTCGGATGTCATTGTAATTCCCGCTGCTGAACTGAACTGCTGTCCCGAAAGCTGGTGCTGAAATGCGCTGCTGCTGGCCCGATAACGGAATAGTACCGTGGTTACTTGTAGAGATGAGCGAACACTGTTCAGATCAATCGATCCGAACAGCACGCTCCCATAGAAATGAATGGAAGCACCTGGCATGTACGCTTTGCTGGTTGCCGGTCACTTAACCCCCCGCGTGCTGGCCGCTTCCATTCATTTCTATGGGAGCGTGCTGTTCGGAACAGAATCCCTGATGAACCCATGTCAAAAGTTCGCCATTCCTAGTTCCACCACTGGCCTCATATATTACTGTGGGGCCCTGCAGAGAGGGCTTCATGGCCATGCTGGCTGCTTCTCTATTTGTATCAATTTCTATCTTTCTCTGTTCATTTATTGTGTTGAAATTGACAATTATATCACCGTATTTAGGATCCCATACTTTAATGAATAGCAATAAAATTTAGTTTTATTTTGCCATTTACTAGCGAGCTGTTAGTACACGATACGTTTCTAGTTGAGTCAGTATTCATAGAACAACAGTGGCAGCTATGACGACATGACAAGGCTGCTGACATCACACATTCCGCATGACATCACAATCAGAATGGAGTGTGTAACGTTGTGCACTGACACCATCTTGGGTCACTTGAGCTTAATAGCTTGAAGAGGACAGTATGAGCAGGTAGACCAGGCTGAGGCTTGCGTGGTGCGGCACAGAACTGAACCATTAGCCCCCCAAAATCTTGCTGACATTAGGTTCATACAAGCGTT
Organism: Leptodactylus fuscus; assembly: GCF_031893055.1. NCBI lineage: Eukaryota > Metazoa > Chordata > Amphibia > Anura > Leptodactylidae > Leptodactylus > Leptodactylus fuscus. The sequence continues at coordinate 80,356,547 of NC_134272.1, forward strand.
GTTCTCTTCGTTACTCAGGACGCCGGCGGACCTGAACAACAGAGGCTGGATCACTGATTCTACGGTAACAAAGGCACATGGGCAGACCCCATTGACTATAATGGAGTCCACTGGGTGTCTGTCAGGTGACCATGCGGACCCCATTATAGTCTTTGGGGTCTTAATGCCTGCCAGCGCTTTGTGATTGTGATTAACCACTTCAGCACCGGGCCAATTTGTGGTGCAGGACCAGACACATTTTTGGGATTTTTGTATGTGCGGTTTTGAGGGCTGTAACATTTTTCTCGTATGTCTCCTTCAGCTAATTTTTGCGTCTTTTTTCGGGGACACATAGGGCTTTATTTTTATGTTGTTTTTACTTTCGAATGTGTTTTAATTTTTTTTATATCCGGGAAAATATAAAAAAAAATAGGAGGGAAATTGTGTCTGGTTTTCACTTTATGATTATTTTTAATTTAATAACACAAAGTACCACTGAAAAACTTTATAAAATAGTTTTTCCTCTCCATTACGATAATTTTTATTTTGCATGTTGTGGTCGGGGGTGGGGCTATAACTTTTCATAACGGTGTTTTATTAGTGTATTATTTTATTTATTTTTTTAAATTATTTAATTTTAATTTTTTAATTTTTTTTTTTTTTTTTTTTTTTTTTTTCAGATTGTGTCCCCATAAGGTCATAAGAGACCTTTGGGGACATCTGATCACTTTTTTTTTTCTTAGGGAGGCTGATTTCCCCTGTAACTGAGGCTGCTACATTTAGCCTCAGTTGCAGGAAGAATCCAGCCTCCTGCACACTGCTTTTTACACTTACAGAGCTGATCTGGGTCCTGTAGGACCCAGCAGCTCTTGTAAGACACTGAGCCCGGCAGAACACGTGACCGCCGGGTCAGAGGGCAGCCGCATCATGGCGGCGCCCATAGTCGTGTGTACAGCGCTCATTGAGCTCTGTATACACGGCGATCGAGAATGCAGGGAAGTGGTTATATAGTCATATAGTCTATGGGCGGTCCGGAAGTGGTTAACATAATTAATATCATATCATTATGTATTGTATTAGATTGTAAGCTGTTAAGGGCAGAATGTGTATTGTATTAGATTGTAAGCTCCTAGGAGCAGGATGTCTCTTTCTTTCCTTACAGGGTCAGATCTTCAAAACAAAAAAAAAATATACAAATATAAAGCAGTATGCAGCAGGACAGTTTGGATCCAGGGAGATATCCGATCGCCACACGTGGGGTCAGGAAGGAATTTTTTGCCCCCCTGAGGTATAACGCTCCGGGGAGTTCGTTTCGCCTTCCTCTGGATCCTTTGGGTCAGATGGCTTTCATCTCAGGACATGGTGGTCAGAATGCAGCGAGCTCCATGGTATCCACCGGCCTGACCTCTCAGTCAGTGACCCATTTATTCTATGTTAAAGGTCCAGTAATAACTTTATTACAATGTTGCTACTCAATAAAAAAAAAAAAAAAAAAAATCTATATGGTGTTTTTTGTCTTTTATTTGGATCTGTCTTTACATACTAGCCGTGATGGGAGTGGTCGCCGCCGCTAAGTAATCCAGAACTAGGTTCAGCTGCTGATCCAAGTGTACATGGTGGCAGGATTGGGGACTATGGGAGGTGCCATATACCAAGAGTACATCACACATAAATCCTGTCCTAAGTGTTATGGGGGTCAGTCTCTGTGATGGGGACAATAACATTGCGCGGCCTCTCTTCTATACACAACATATTACCTCAAAGAAGACTGAAGACTGAGTCATCAAAAGCCACCGAATATAGAAGACACCAGGGGTCATATCTTGAATCTCAAGTACTTTTGGTATAAGTAAAGGGGACTGAGCTTGTAGCAGGGGCGTAACTACCGGGGTAGCAATGGTAGAAACTGCCACAGGGCCCGGCCTCAGATAATGATTGGAGGCCCAGGACAGATGAGGGAACATAAAAATCACTGTTACTCACTTCTTCTGGCTCCAGAAGGCTTTGGGCCTACTCGTGGCATACTTGTGCACTGCGATGCAAGCCCCAGCTCAAGTGATGTCTCTTCCATCATTGAAGATGGCCGACATCAGGCGGGAGTGTGCTGGAGCTCAGGAGAGGAACGTAACAGCTTTTTTATGTTTGTATCCTCCCCTGGGTTTCTGATTATTATAATCTGGGGTCTGAAAAGACTGTGTGCAGGGGCCACTATGGGACATAATACTGTGTACAGGGGCCACTATGGGGGATAATACTGTGTACAGGGGCCACTATGTGGCATAATACTGTGTACAGGGGCCACTATGGGGCATAATACTGTGTACAGGGGCCACTATGGGGTACAATACTGTGGTCAGGGGCCACTATGGGACATAATACTGTGTACAGGGGCCACTATGGGGCATAATACTGTGTACAGGGGCCACTATGGGGCATAATACTGTGTAAAGGGGCCACTATGGGGGATAATACTGTGTACAGTGACCACTATGGGGGATAATACTGTGTACAGGAGACACTATGGGGGATAATACTGTGTACAGAGGTCACTATGGGACATAATACTGTGTGCAGTGGCCACTATGGGACATAATACTGTGTGCAGGGGCCACTATGGGGTATAATACTGTGTACAGGGACCACTATGGGGGATAATACTGTGTACAGAGGTCACTATGGGACATAATACTGTGTACAGGGGCCACTATGGGGGATAATACTGTGTACAGGGACCACTATGGGGGATAATACTGTGTGCTGGGGCCACTATGGGACATAATACTGTATACAGGGGCCACTATGGGGGATAATACTGTGTGCAGGGGCCACTATAGGACATGATACTGTGTGCAGGGGCCACTATGGGGGATAATACTGTGTACAGGGACCACTATGGGGCATAATACTGTGTGCAGGGGCTACTATGGGGCATAATACTGTGTGCAGGGGCCACTATGGGGGATAATACTATGTACAGGGGCCACTATGGGGGATAATACTGTGTACAGGGGCCACTATGGGGGATAATACTGTGTGCAGGGACCACTATAGGAGATAATACTGTGTGCAGGGGCCACTATGGGGCATAATACTGTGTACAGTGGCCACTATGGGGCATAATACTGTGAACAGGGGCCACTATGGGGCATAATACTGTGTACAGGGGCCACTATGGGGGATAATACTGTGTGCAGGGACCACTGTGGGACATAATACTGTGTGCAGGGGCCACTATGGGGTATAATACTGTGTGCAGGGACCACTATGGGGCATAATACTGTGTGCAGGGACCACTATGGGGGATAATACTGTGTGCAGGGCCACTATGGGGCATAATACTGTGTGCAGGGGCCACTATGGGGCATAATACTGTGTGCAGGGGCCACTATGGGGCATAATACTGTGTGCAGGGGTCACTATGGGGGATAATACTGTGTGCAGGGGCCACTATGAGGCATAATACTGTGTACAGGGGCCACTATGGGGGATAATACTGTGTACAGGGGCCACTATGGGGGGGTAATACTGTGTACAAGGACCACTATGGGGGGTAATACTGTGTGCAATGGCCACTATGGGGAATAATACTGTGTGCAGGAGCCACTATGGGGCATAATACTGTGTACAGGGGCCACTATGGGGCATAATACTGTGTACAAGGGCCACTTTGGGGCATAATACTGTGTGCAGGGGCCACTATGCGGCACAATACTGAGTACAAGGGCCACTATGGGGCATAATACTGTGTGCAGGGGCTACTATGGGACATAATGCTGTGTACAGGGGCCACTATGGGGCATAATACTGTGTGCAGGGGCCACTATGGGGCAAAATACTGTGTACAGGGGCCACTATGGGGAATAATACTGTGTGCAGGGACCACTATGGGGCAAAATACTGTGTACAGGGACCACAAAGGGACAAAATTTTGTGTACAGGGGCCACTATGGCAGATAATACTGTGTGCAGGGGCCACTATGGGGGATAATACTGTGTGCAGGGACCACTATGGGGGATAATACTGTGTGCAGGGGCCACTATGGGGCGTAATACTGTGTGCAGGGGCCACTATGGGGCATAATACTGTGTACAGGGGCCACTATGGGGCATAATACTGTGTACAGGGGGCACTATGGGGGATAATACTGTGTGCAGGGGCCACTATGGGGCATAATACTGTGTACAGGGGTCACTATGGGGCAAAATACTGTGTGCAGGGGCAACTATAGGACATAATACTGTGTGCAGGGGCCACTATAGGACATAATACTGTGTGCAGGGGCCATTATGGGACATAATACTGTGTGCAATGGCCACTATGGGGCATAATACTGTGTGCAGGAGCCACTATGAGGGATAATACTGTGTGCAGGAGCCACTATGGGGCATAATACTGTGTACAGGGGCCACTATGGGGCACAATACTGTGTACAAGGGCCACTTTGGGGCATAATATTGTGTGCAGGGGCCACTATGCGGCACAATACTGAGTACAAGAGACACTATGGGGCATAATACTGTGTGCAGGGGCCACTATGGGGCACAATACTGAGTACAAGGGCCACTATGGGACATAATTCTGTGTGCAAGGGCCACTATGGGACATAATACTGTGTAGAGGGGCCACTATGGGGCATAATACTGTGTACAGGGGCCACTATGGGACATAATGCTGTGTGCAAGGGCCACTATGGGGAATAATACTGTGTAGAGGGGCCACTATGGGACATAATACTGTGTGCAGGGGCCACTATGGGGGATAATACTGTGTACAGGGACCACTATGGGGGATAATACTGTGTGCAGGGGCCATTATGGGGCATGATACTGTGTACAGGGGCCACTATGGGGTACAATACTGTGTGCAGGGGCAACTATGGGGGATAATACTGTGTGCAGGGGCCACTATGGGGCATAATACTGTGTAAAGGGCCCACTATGGGGGATAATACTGTGTGCAGGGGCCACTATGGGGGATAATACTGTGTGCAGGGGCCACTATGGGGTACAATACTGTGTGCAGGGGCCACTATGGGGGATAATACTGTGTGCAGGGGCCACTATGGGACATAATACTGTGTACAGGGGCCACTATGGGGGATAATACTGTGTGCAGGGGCCACTATAGGACATGATACTGTGTGCAGGGGCCACTATGGGGGATAATACTGTGTACAGGGACCACTATGGGGCATAATACTGTGTGCAGGGGCTACTATGGGGCATAATACTGTGTGCAGGGGCCACTATGGGGGATAATACTGTGTACAGGGGCCACTATGGGGGATAATACTGTGTACAGGGGCCACTATGGGTGATAATACTGTGTGCAGGGACCACTATGGGAGATAATACTGTGTGCAGGGGCCACTATGGGGCATAATACTGTGTACAGTGGCCACTATGGGGCATAATACTGTGAACAGGGGCCACTATGGGGCATAATACTGTGTACAGGGGCCACTATGGGGGATAATACTGTGTGCAGGGACCACTGTGGGACATAATACTGTGTGCAGGGGCCACTATGGGGTATAATACTGTGTGCAGGGACCACTATGGGGCATAATACTGTGTGCAGGGACCACTATGGGGGATAATACTGTGTGCAGGGCCACTATGGGACATAATTCTGTGTGCAAGGGCCACTATGGGACATAATACTGTGTAGAGGGGCCACTATGGGGCATAATACTGTGTACAGGGGCCACTATGGGACATAATGCTGTGTGCAAGGGCCACTATGGGGAATAATACTGTGTAGAGGGGCCACTATGGGACATAATACTGTGTGCAGGGGCCACTATGGGGGATAATACTGTGTACAGGGACCACTATGGGGGATAATACTGTGTGCAGGGGCCATTATGGGGCATGATACTGTGTACAGGGGCCACTATGGGGTACAATACTGTGTGCAGGGGCCACTATGGGGGATAATACTGTGTGCAGGGGCCACTATGGGGCATAATACTGTGTAAAGGGCCCACTATGGGGGATAATACTGTGTGCAGGGGCCACTATGGGGATAATACTGTGTGCAGGGGCCACTATGGGGTACAATACTGTGTGCAGGGGCCACTATGGGGGATAATACTGTGTGCAGGGGCCACTATGGGGGATAATAGAGCGTGCAGGAATGCATAGGAGGGGGTCGGTCGAGGTCTTCGGTGTCGGTGTTGGTCGGGGTGGGGCCCATGTCAAAAGTCCACCACGGGGCCCCGCCATTCCTAGTTACGCCACTGATTGACTGCACAGTTAGACAAGGTTCTTATAATGGCTGACCCATAAAAAAAACTGCTAAACTTTGGATTGGATGAAAGAGATTCCCCTACATGTTGCTCTAGCATCTGCCGCTGACAACATTGTACTCTTAAACCAGCAGGTGCTCTCTATGGCTCATTTATGGACTACAAGTCTTTATACTTAACCTACTTTCCTACGCCTTCCATTTACAATCAGCGGTGGATTTGCTCGGCGGTGGCTGCTCTGTCGGAATTATGTAAGTTACCAGGTGCGCATCACAGCAAGTGTTTCAAGCACATCTAAATGTGAGCAAAGGGTCCTCCGCTGAAATCTGACCTGCTCTAATATTGATTTTCCTGGGGGTTGAGCAAAGCGCTCTTATTAATACTGTATGGTGTGTAAGAGGTTTTCCTCTGGGCAAATAATTCCACAGGCACAAAGAGTCAAATTCACTCCAATAGAGAATGAGGGCATAACCACAATGGAGAATAGCTAAATATGAGGACATAGGGCACTTATATTCTTACAATTGGGCCAATAAATCCAGGATATCATTAGGCTATCATCATCACTGTTTCTTCTCTGGGCATGGAGCTGCCATATTGAAGGACGTGGCGTCTCACGCTGGTTTTTGCACTCCTCAAGCATTACTCTGGTTACTGAAGAGTTAATCAGCCATTCCTATGGAAGTTTTCTATAAGGCGGGTGGAAATAGCTTAGTCTTTGGACAGCGTTTGGTCTTGTTTTAATTAGTTGGTAACCATCTACAGTTGAGGGCACCAGCTTGTGAGAGAGCATCGTAAGTAGAGATGAGCGAACAGTGTTCTATCGAACTCATGTTCGATCGGATATTAGGCTGTTCGGCATGTTCGAATCGAATCGAACACCGCGTGGTAAAGTGCGCCATTACTCGATTCCCCTCCCACCTTCCCTGGCGCCTTTTTTGCTCCAATAACAGCGCTGGGTAGGTGGGACAGGAACTACGACACCGGTGACGTTGAAAAAAGTAGGCAAAACCCATTGGCTGCCGAAAACATGTGACCTCTAATTTAAAAGAACAGCGACGCCCAGCTTCGCGTCATTCTGAGCTTGCAATTCACCGAGGACGGAGGTTTCCGTCCAGCTAGCTAGGGCTTAGATTCTGGGTAGGCAGGGACAGGCTAGGATAGGAAGGAGAAGACAACCAACAGCTCTTGTAAGAGCTAAATTCCAGGGAGAAGCTTGTCAGTGTAACGTGGCACTGACGGGCTCAATCGCCGCAACCCAGCTTTCCCAGGATCCTGAATGGAATACACTGTCAGTGTATTCCCGTATACCCGATATATACCCCGATACCCGTTCCAACGGTGTGCCCCCCCACCTTCACCCCAGAAATACCCTGCAAGTCCCCTAGCAATAGAATTGGGGCTATATACACCCACAATTTTTACTACTGGTATACAGTGCCATTGTCTGACTGGGAATTCAAAGAATATATTGGGAATACAAATACCCTCATTTCTTGCTACTGCCATATAGTGCCAGTTTCTGACTGGTAATTCAAAGAATATATTGGGGTTACGTGCACCCACAATTTTTACTACTGGTATACAGTGCCATTGTCTGACTGGGAATTCAAAGAATATATTGGGAATACAAATACCCTCATTTCTTGCTACTGCCATATAGTGCCAGTGTCTGACTGGGAATTCAAAGAATATATTGGGGTTACGTGCACCCACAATTTTTACTACTGGTATACAGTGCCATTGTCTGACTGGGAATTCAAAGAGTATATTGGGAATACAAATACCCTCATTTCTTGCTACTGCCATATAGTGCCAGTTTCTGACTGGGAATTCAAAGAATATATTGGGGTTACGTGCACCCACAATTTTTACTACTGGTATACAGTGCCATTGTCTGACTGGGAATTCAAAGAATATATTGGGGTTATAAATACCCTCATTTCTTGCTACTGCCATATAGTGCCAGTTTCTGACTGGTAATTCAAAGAATATATTGGGGTTACGTGCACCCACAATTTTTACTACTGGTATACAGTGCCATTGTCTGACTGGGAATTCAAAGAGTATATTGGGAATACAAATACCCTCATTTCTTGCTACTGCCATATAGTGCCAGTGTCTGACTGGGAATTCAAAGAATATATTGGGGTTACGTGCACCCACAATTTTTACTACTGGTATACAGTGCCATTGTCTGACTGGGAATTCAAAGAGTATATTGGGAATACAAATACCCTCATTTCTTGCTACTGCCATATAGTGCCAGTTTCTGACTGGGAATTCAAAGAATATATTGGGGTTACGTGCACCCACAATTTTTACTACTGGTATACAGTGCCATTGTCTGACTGGGAATTCAAAGAGTATATTGGGAATACAAATACCCTCATTTCTTGCTACTGCCATATAGTGCCAGTTTCTGACTGGGAATTCAAAGAATATATTGGGGTTACGTGCACCCACAATTTTTACTACTGGTATACAGTGCCATTGTCTGACTGGGAATTCAAAGAGTATATTGGGAATACAAATACCCTCATTTCTTGCTACTGCCATATAGTGCCAGTTTCTGACTGGGAATTCAAAGAATATATTGGGGTTACGTGCACCCACAATTTTTACTACTGGTATACAGTGCCATTGTCTGACTGGGAATTCAAAGAGTATATTGGGAATACAAATACCCTCATTTCTTGCTACTGCCATATAGTGCCAGTTTCTGACTGGGAATTCAAAGAATATATTGGGGTTACGTGCACCCACAATTTTTACTACTGGTATACAGTGCCATTGTCTGACTGGGAATTCAAAGAGTATATTGGGAATACAAATACCCTCATTTCTTGCTACTGCCATATAGTGCCAGTTTCTGACTGGGAATTCAAAGAATATATTGGGGTTACGTGCACCCACAATTTTTACTACTGGTATACAGTGCCATTGTCTGACTGGGAATTCAAAGAATATATTGGGGTTATAAATACCCTCATTTCTTGCTACTGCCATATAGTGCCAGTTTCTGACTGGGAATTCAAAGAATATATTGGGGTTACGTGCACCCACAATTTTTACTACTGGTATACAGTGCCATTGTCTGACTGGGAATTCAAAGAGTATATTGGGAATACAAATACCCTCATTTCTTGCTACTGCCATATAGTGCCAGTTTCTGACTGGGAATTCAAAGAATATATTGGGGTTACGTGCACCCACAATTTTTACTACTGGTATACAGTGCCATTGTCTGACTGGGAATTCAAAGAATATATTGGGGTTATAAATACCCTCATTTCTTGCTACTGCCATATAGTGCCAGTTTCTGACTGGTAATTCAAAGAATATATTGGGGTTACGTGCACCCACAATTTTTACTACTGGTATACAGTGCCATTGTCTGACTGGGAATTCAAAGAATATATTGGGGTTATAAATACCCTCATTTCTTGCTACTGCCATATAGTGCCAGTTTCTGACTGGTAATTCAAAGAATATATTGGGGTTACGTGCACCCACAATTTTTACTACTGGTATACAGTGCCATTGTCTGACTGGGAATTCAAAGAGTATATTGGGAATACAAATACCCTCATTTCTTGCTACTGCCATATAGTGCCAGTTTCTGACTGGGAATTCAAAGAATATATTGGGGTTACGTGCACCCACAATTTTTACTACTGGTATACAGTGCCATTGTCTGACTGGGAATTCAAAGAATATATTGGGGTTATAAATACCCTCATTTCTTGCTACTGCCATATAGTGCCAGTTTCTGACTGGGAATTCAAAGAATATATTGGGGTTACGTGCACCCACAATTTTTACTACTGGTATACAGTGCCATTGTCTGACTGGGAATTCAAAGAATATATTGGGGTTATAAATACCCTCATTTCTTGCTACTGCCATATAGTGCCAGTTTCTGACTGGTAATTCAAAGAATATATTGGGGTTACGTGCACCCACAATTTTTACTACTGGTATACAGTGCCATTGTCTGACTGGGAATTCAAAGAGTATATTGGGAATACAAATACCCTCATTTCTTGCTACTGCCATATAGTGCCAGTGTCTGACTGGGAATTCAAAGAATATATTGGGGTTACGTGCACCCACAATTTTTACTACTGGTATACAGTGCCATTGTCTGACTGGGAATTCAAAGAGTATATTGGGAATACAAATACCCTCATTTCTTGCTACTGCCATATAGTGCCAGTTTCTGACTGGTAATTCAAAGAATATATTGGGGTTACGTGCACCCACAATTTTTACTACTGGTATACAGTGCCATTGTCTGACTGGGAATTCAAAGAGTATATTGGGAATACAAATACCCTCATTTCTTGCTACTGCCATATAGTGCCAGTGTCTGACTGGGAATTCAAAGAATATATTGGGGTTACGTGCACCCACAATTTTTACTACTGGTATACAGTGCCAATTTCTAACTAGGAATTCAAAATGCGCAAGGCTCCCGGAAAGGGACGTGGACGAGGCCGTGGGCGAGGTCGGGGGAATGGTTCTGGGGAGCAAGGTAGCAGTGAAGCCACAGGGCGTCCCGTGCCTACTCCTGTGGGGCAGCAAGCATTGCGCCACTCCACAGTGCCAGGGTTGCTTGCCACATTAACTAAACTGCAGGGTACAAACCTTAGTAGGCCCGAGAACCAGGAACAGGTCTTGCAATGGCTGTCAGAGAACGCTTACAGCACATTGTCCAGCAGCCAGTCAGACTCTGCCTCCTCTCCTCCTATTACCCAACAGTCTTGTCTTCCTTCCTCCCAAAATTCCGAAGCTTTACAGAACAATAACCCAAACTGTCCCTGCTCCCCAGAGCTGTTCTCCGCTCCTTTCATTGTCCCTCAACCTGCCTCTCCACGTCACGATTCCACGAACCTAACAGAGGAGCATCTGTATCCAGATGCTCAAACACTAGAGTCTCCTCCATCTCCGTTCGATTTGGTGGTGGATGACCAGCAACCCACCCTCATCGACGATGATGTGACGCAGTTGCCGTCAGGGCATCCAGTTGACCGGCGCATTGTGCGGGAGGAGGAGATGAGACAGGAGTTGGAAGAGGAAGTGGTGGATGATGAGGACACTGACCCGACCTGGACAGGGGGGATGTCAAGCGGGGAAAGTAGTGTGGATGTTGAGGCAGGTGCAGCACCAAAAAGGGTAGCTAGAGGCAGAGGCAGAGGTCAGCAGCTTAGGCGAAGCCAGGCCACACCCGGAATCTCCCAAGATGTTCCAGTTCGTACCCAGCCCCGAAAAACTCCCACCTCGAGGGCACGTTTCTCGAAGGTGTGGAGTTTTTTCAAGGAATGCGCCGAGGACAGATATAGTGTTGTCTGCACAATTTGCCTCTCGAAATTGATTAGGGGCTCTGAGAAGAGCAACCTGTCCACCACTTCAATGCGCCGTCATTTGGAATCCAAGCACTGGAATCAGTGGCAGGCAGCAACGGCAGGACAAAGGCCGACTGCCGTTCACGCCACTGCCACTGCCTCTGCCTCTGCCTCTGCCACTGCCACTGCTGACTGTGCTGGCGATGCACTCCAGAGGACGAGCCAGGACACCACTTCATCTGCCTCCGCCACTTTGTTGACTTCTACCTCATCCTCCCCTGGTCCTGTCTTATCTCCTTCTCCTGCACCATCAAAGGCACCATCAGGCGTTTCTTTACAACAACCCACCATCTCTCAGACATTGGAGCGGCGGCAGAAATACACTGCTAACCACCCACACGCGCAAGCCTTGAACGCCAACATCGCTAAACTGCTGGCCCAGGAGATGTTGGCGTTCCGGCTTGTTGAAACTCCCGCCTTCCTGGACCTGATGGCAACTGCGGCACCTCGCTATGCCGTCCCTAGCCGTCACTACTTCTCCCGGTGTGCCGTCCCCGCCTTGCACCAGCACGTGTCACTCAACATCAGGCGGGCCCTTAGTTCCGCGCTTTGCACAAAGGTCCACTTGACCACCGACGCGTGGACAAGTGCATGCGGACAGGGACGCTACATTTCACTGACGGCACACTGGGTGAATGTAGTTGAGGCTGGGACTGCTTCCCAAACTGGCCCGGTGTACCTCGTCTCCCCGCCTAACATTCCTGGCAGGGACACGAGAAGAACACCCCCCTCCTCCTCCTCCTCCTCTACCGCCTCCTCCTCCGCCACCGCCTCCTCCTCCGCCACCGCCTCCTCCTCCGCTGTTAGATTGACCCCAGCTACGAGTTGGAAACGTTGCAGCACTGGCGTTGGTAGACGTCAGCAGGCTGTGCTGAAGCTGATCAGCTTGGGGGACAGACAGCACACTGCCTCCGAGGTGAGGGATGCCCTCCTCGATGAGACGGCAATATGGTTTGAGCCGCTGCACCTGGGCCCAGGCATGGTCGTTTGTGATAACGGCCGGAACCTGGTAGCAGCTCTGGAGCTTGCCGGACTCCAACATGTTCCATGCCTGGCCCACGTCTTCAACCTAGTGGTGCAACGTTTCCTAAAGAGCTACCCCAATGTTCCAGAGCTACTGGTGAAAGTGCGGCGCATGTGCGCCCACTTTCGCAAGTCGACAGTAGCCGCTGCTAGCTTAAAATCTCTCCAGCAACGCCTGCATGTGCCACAACACCGGCTTTTGTGCGACGTCCCCACACGCTGGAACTCAACGTTTCAGATGTTGAATAGAGTGGTTGAGCAGCAGAGACCTTTGATGGAATACCAGCTACAAAACCCTAGGGTGCCACAAAGTCAGCTGCCTCAGTTTCACATCCATGAGTGGCCATGGATGAGAGACCTTTGTGACATCCTACGGGTCTTTGAGGAGTCCACAAGGAGGGTGAGCTCTGAGGATGCGATGGTGAGCCTTACAATCCCGCTCTTGTGTGTTCTGAGAGAATCCCTGATTGACATCAGGGATAACTCAGATCACACAGAGGAGTTAGGGATAGCATCCGATCCGTCACAGCTGGAGAGTAGGTCCACACATCTGTCCGCTTCACTGCGTTTAATGGAGGAGGAGGAGGAGGAGGAGGAGGAAGAAGAGTTGTCCGATGATGTGATGGTGATACAGGAGGCTTCCGGGCAACTTCGAATCGTCCCATTGTTGCAGCGCGGATGGGTAGACATGGAGGATGAGGAGGAAATGGAGATTGAACTTTCCGGTGGGGCCAGAGGAGTCATGCCAACTAACACTGTGGCAGACATGGCTGAGTTCATGTTGGGGTGCTTTACAACCGACAAGCGTATTGTCAAAATCATGGAGGACAACCAGTACTGGATCTTTGCTATCCTTGACCCCCGGTATAAAAACAACATCTCGTCTTTTATTCCGGTAGAGGGGAGGGCCAATCGCATCAATGCTTGCCACAGGCAATTGGTGCAGAATATGATGGAGATGTTTCCAGCATGTGACGTTGGCGGCAGGGAGGGCAGTTCCTCCAGTAGGCAACCAAGTTCTCACCGGTCCACACAAACGAGGGGCACACTGTCTAAGGTCTGGGACACCTTGATGGCACCCCCTCGCCAAAGTGCCGCCACGGAGGGTCCTAGTGTCACCAGGCGTGAGAAGTATAGGCGCATGTTGCGGGAATACCTTTCCGACCACAGCCCTGTCCTCTCCGACCCCTCTGCGCCCTACACGTATTGGGTGTCGAAGTTGGACCTGTGGCTTGAACTTGCCCTATATGCCTTGGAGGTGCTGTCCTGTCCTGCCGCCAGCGTCCTATCTGAGAGGGTGTTCAGTGCAGCCGGTGGCATCATCACTGACAAGCGCACCCGTCTGTCAGCTGAGAGTGCCGACCGGCTCACTTTGATAAAAATGAACCACCACTGGGTAGAGCCGTCATTTTTGTGCCCACCTGTGTAAAGCACCCCAACATGAAACTCCATGTCTGTACTCAACCTCTCCAATTCCTCCGCATCCTCATACTCATCCACCATAAGCGTTGCACAATTCTGCTAATACTAGGCTCCCTCCACCCTGATTTCCCCCAACTCTGCTGGTTAGAGGCTCCCTCCACCATGAATTTGCCCAAACTGGGCTGTTTAGAGGCTCCCTCCACCATGAATTGGTCCAAACTGGGTTTTTTAGAGGCTCCCTCCACCATGAATTTGCCCAAACTGGGCTGTTTAGAGGCTCCCTCCACCATGAATTGGTCCAAACTGGGGTGGTTAGAGGCTCCCTCCACCATGAATTTCCCAAAACTTGGCTGTTTAGAGGCTCCCTCCACCATGAATTTGCCCAAACTGGGCTGTTTAGAGGCTCCCTCCACCATTAATTGGTCCAAACTGGGCTGGTTAGAGGCTCCCTCCACCATGAATTTGCCCAAACTGGGGTGGTTAGAGGCTCCCTCCACCATTAATTGGTCCAAACTGGGCTGGTTAGAGGCTCCCTCCACCATGAATTTCCCAAAACTTGGCTGTTTAGAGGCTCCCTCCACCATTAATTGGTCCAAACTGGGCTGGTTAGAGGCTCCCTCCACCATGAATTTGCCCAAACTGGGCTGTTTAGAGGCTCCCTCCACCATTAATTGGTCCAAACTGGGCTGGTTAGAGGCTCCCTCCACCATGAATTTGCCCAAACTGGGCTGTTTAGAGGCTCCCTCCACCATGAATTGGTCCAAACTGGGGTGGTTAGAGGCTCCCTCCACCATGAATTGGTCCAAACTGGGGTGGTTAGAGGCTCCCTCCACCATTAATTGGTCCAAACTGGGCTGGTTAGAGGCTCCCTCCACAATTAATTGGTCCAAACTGGGCTAATTAGAGGCTCCCTCCACCATGAATTGGTCCAAACTGGGTTTTTTAGAGGCTCCCTCCACCATTAATTGGTCCAAACTGGGCTGGTTAGAGGCTCCCTCCACAATTAATTGGTCCAAACTGGGCTAATTAGAGGCTCCCTCCACCATGAATTGGTCCAAACTGGGTTTTTTAGAGGCTCCCTCCACCATGAATTTGCCCAAACTGGGCTGTTTAGAGGCTCCCTCCACCATGAATTGGTCCAAACTGGGCTGGTTAGAGGCTCCCTCCACCATGAATTGGTCCAAACTGGGGTGGTTAGAGGCTCCCTCCACCATTAATTGGTCCAAACTGGGCTGGTTAGAGGCTCCCTCCACCATTAATTGGTCCAAACTGGGCTGGTTAGAGGCTCCCTCCACCATGAATTTGCCCAAACTGGGGTGGTTAGAGGCTCCCTCCACCATTAATTGGTCCAAACTGGGCTGGTTAGAGGCTCCCTCCACAATTAATTGGTCCAAACTGGGCTAATTAGAGGCTCCCTCCACCATGAATTGGTCCAAACTGGGTTTTTTAGAGGCTCCCTCCACCATGAATTTGCCCAAACTGGGCTGTTTAGAGGCTCCCTCCACCATGAATTGGTCCAAACTGGGCTGGTTAGAGGCTCCCTCCACCATGAATTTCCCAAAACTTGGCTGTTTAGAGGCTCCCTCCACCATGAATTTGCCCAAACTGGGCTGTTTAGAGGCTCCCTCCACCATTAATTGGTCCAAACTGGGCTGGTTAGAGGCTCCCTCCACCATGAATTTGCCCAAACTGGGGTGGTTAGAGGCTCCCTCCACCATTAATTGGTCCAAACTGGGCTGGTTAGAGGCTCCCTCCACCATGAATTTCCCAAAACTTGGCTGTTTAGAGGCTCCCTCCACCATTAATTGGTCCAAACTGGGCTGGTTAGAGGCTCCCTCCACCATGAATTTGCCCAAACTGGGCTGTTTAGAGGCTCCCTCCACCATTAATTGGTCCAAACTGGGCTGGTTAGAGGCTCCCTCCACCATGAATTTGCCCAAACTGGGCTGTTTAGAGGCTCCCTCCACCATGAATTGGTCCAAACTGGGGTGGTTAGAGGCTCCCTCCACCATGAATTGGTCCAAACTGGGGTGGTTAGAGGCTCCCTCCACCATTAATTGGTCCAAACTGGGCTGGTTAGAGGCTCCCTCCACAATTAATTGGTCCAAACTGGGCTAATTAGAGGCTCCCTCCACCATGAATTGGTCCAAACTGGGTTTTTTAGAGGCTCCCTCCACCATTAATTGGTCCAAACTGGGCTGGTTAGAGGCTCCCTCCACAATTAATTGGTCCAAACTGGGCTAATTAGAGGCTCCCTCCACCATGAATTGGTCCAAACTGGGTTTTTTAGAGGCTCCCTCCACCATGAATTTGCCCAAACTGGGCTGTTTAGAGGCTCCCTCCACCATGAATTGGTCCAAACTGGGCTGGTTAGAGGCTCCCTCCACCATGAATTTCCCAAAACTTGGCTGTTTAGAGGCTCCCTCCACCATTAATTGGTCCAAACTGGGCTGGTTAGAGGCTCCCTCCACCATTAATTGGTCCAAACTGGGCTGGTTAGAGGCTCCCTCCACCATTAATTGGTCCAAACTGGGCTGGTTAGAGGCTCCCTCCACCATGAATTTCCCAAAACTTGGCTGTTTAGAGGCTCCCTCCACCATTAATTGGTCCAAACTGGGCTGGTTAGAGGCTCCCTCCACCATGAATTTGCCCAAACTGGGCTGTTTAGAGGCTCCCTCCACCATGAATTGGTCCAAACTGGGCTGGTTAGAGGCTCCCTCCACCATGAATTTCCCAAAACTTGGCTGTTTAGAGGCTCCCTCCACCATGAATTGGTCCAAACTGGGCTGGTTAGAGGCTCCCTCCACCATGAATTGGTCCAAACTGGGGTGGTTAGAGGCTCCCTCCACCATTAATTGGTCCAAACTGGGCTGGTTAGAGGCTCCCTCCACAATTAATTGGTCCAAACTGGGCTAATTAGAGGCTCCCTCCACCATGAATTGGTCCAAACTGGGTTTTTTAGAGGCTCCCTCCACCATGAATTTGCCCAAACTGGGCTGTTTAGAGGCTCCCTCCACCATGAATTGGTCCAAACTGGGCTGGTTAGAGGCTCCCTCCACCATGAATTTCCCAAAACTTGGCTGTTTAGAGGCTCCCTCCACCATTAATTGGTCCAAACTGGGCTGGTTAGAGGCTCCCTCCACCATTAATTGGTCCAAACTGGGCTGGTTAGAGGCTCCCTCCACCATTAATTGGTCCAAACTGGGCTGGTTAGAGGCTCCCTCCACCATTAATTGGTCCAAACTGGGCTGGTTAGAGGCTCCCTCCACCATTAATTGGTCCAAACTGGGCTGGTTAGAGGCTCCCTCCACCATGAATTTGCCCAAACTGGGCTGTTTAGAGGCTCCCTCCACATGAATTGGTCCAAACTGGGCTGGTTAGAGGCTCCCTCCACCATGAATTTCCCAAAACTTGGCTGTTTAGAGGCTCCCTCCACCATTAATTGGTCCAAACTGGGCTGGTTAGAGGCTCCCTCCACCATGAATTGGTCCAAACTGGGGTTTTTAGAGGCTCCCTCCACCATGAATTGGTCCAAACTGGGGTTTTTAGAGTCTCCCCTCCACCATGAATTGGTCCAAACTGGGGTTTTTAGAGTCTCCCCTCCACCATGAATTGGTCCAAACTGGGGTTTTTAGAGGCTCCCTCCACCATGAATTTGCCCAAACTCTGCTGGTTAGAGGCTCAATCCACCCTGATTTTCAAAACAAATGTTGGTGCCAACCTCAACTTACTACAAGGGCCAAATTCACTGCTGGTGACAAGCTCTCCTCACTGCAAGTGCCAAATACACATGTTTCAAGGTGTTTTCCTACTGTCAGAGAGGTGGTATTGAGTGTGTAAAGTGTGTAGTTGTTAGGCTGTGATGTTGGGGTAATAGAGGGTCTTTGGTGTGTTAGATGCCCCCAGACATGCTTCCCCTGCTGTCCCAGTGTCATTCCAGAGGTGTTGGCATCATTTCCTGGGGTGTCATAGTGGACTTGGTGACCCTCCAGACACGGATTTGGGTTTCCCCCTTAACGAGTATCTGTTCCCCATAGACTACAATGGGGTTCGAAACCCGTTCGAACACACGAACATTGAGCGGCTGTTCGAATCGAATTTCGAACCTCGAACATTTTAGTGTTCGCTCATCTCTAATCGTAAGCTCTTTAGGTTTAGTTAGTAGAGATGAGCGAACAGTGTTCTATCGAACTCATGTTCGATCGGATATTAGGCTGTTCGGCATGTTCGAATCGAATCGAACACCGCGTGGTAAAGTGCGCCATTACTCGATTCCCCTCCCACCTTCCCCTGGCGCCTTTTTTGCTCCAATAACAGCGCTGGGTAGGTGGGACAGGAACTACGACACCGGTGACGTTGAAAAAAGTAGGCAAAACCCATTGGCTGCCGAAAACATGTGACCTCTAATTTAAAAGAACAGCGACGCCCAGCTTCGCGTCATTCTGAGCTTGCAATTCACCGAGGACGGAGGTTTCCGTCCAGCTAGCTAGGGCTTAGATTCTGGGTAGGCAGGGACAGGCTAGGATAGGAAGGAGAAGACAACCAACAGCTCTTGTAAGAGCTAAATTCCAGGGAGAAGCTTGTCAGTGTAACGTGGCACTGACGGGCTCAATCGCCGCAACCCAGCTTTCCCAGGATCCTGAATGGAATACACTGTCAGTGTATTCCCGTATACCCGATATATACCCCGATACCCGTTCCAACGGTGTGCCCCCCCCACCTTCACCCCAGAAATACCCTGCAAGTCCCCTAGCAATAGAATTGGGGCTATATACACCCACAATTTTACTACTGGTATACAGTGCCATTGTCTGACTGGGAATTCAAAGAATATATTGGGAATACAAATACCCTCATTTCTTGCTACTGCCATATAGTGCCAGTTTCTGACTGGTAATTCAAAGAATATATTGGGGTTACGTGCACCCACAATTTTTACTACTGGTATACAGTGCCATTGTCTGACTGGGAATTCAAAGAATATATTGGGAATACAAATACCCTCATTTCTTGCTACTGCCATATAGTGCCAGTGTCTGACTGGGAATTCAAAGAATATATTGGGGTTACGTGCACCCACAATTTTTACTACTGGTATACAGTGCCATTGTCTGACTGGGAATTCAAAGAATATATTGGGAATACAAATACCCTCATTTCTTGCTACTGCCATATAGTGCCAGTTTCTGACTGGGAATTCAAAGAATATATTGGGGTTACGTGCACCCACAATTTTTACTACTGGTATACAGTGCCATTGTCTGACTGGGAATTCAAAGAGTATATTGGGAATACAAATACCCTCATTTCTTGCTACTGCCATATAGTGCCAGTTTCTGACTGGGAATTCAAAGAATATATTGGGGTTACGTGCACCCACAATTTTTACTACTGGTATACAGTGCCATTGTCTGACTGGGAATTCAAAGAATATATTGGGGTTATAAATACCCTCATTTCTTGCTACTGCCATATAGTGCCAGTTTCTGACTGGTAATTCAAAGAATATATTGGGGTTACGTGCACCCACAATTTTTTACTACTGGTATACAGTGCCATTGTCTGACTGGGAATTCAAAGAGTATATTGGGAATACAAATACCCTCATTTCTTGCTACTGCCATATAGTGCCAGTGTCTGACTGGGAATTCAAAGAATATATTGGGGTTACGTGCACCCACAATTTTTACTACTGGTATACAGTGCCATTGTCTGACTGGGAATTCAAAGAGTATATTGGGAATACAAATACCCTCATTTCTTGCTACTGCCATATAGTGCCAGTTTCTGACTGGGATTCAAAGAATATATTGGGGTTACGTGCACCCACAATTTTTACTACTGGTATACAGTGCCATTGTCTGACTGGGAATTCAAAGAGTATATTGGGAATACAAATACCCTCATTTCTTGCTACTGCCATATAGTGCCAGTTTCTGACTGGGAATTCAAAGAATATATTGGGGTTACGTGCACCCACAATTTTTACTACTGGTATACAGTGCCATTGTCTGACTGGGAATTCAAAGAGTATATTGGGAATAAATACCCTCATTTCTTGCTACTGCCATATAGTGCC
Source organism: Leptodactylus fuscus (assembly GCF_031893055.1). Taxonomy (NCBI): domain Eukaryota; kingdom Metazoa; phylum Chordata; class Amphibia; order Anura; family Leptodactylidae; genus Leptodactylus; species Leptodactylus fuscus. The sequence continues at coordinate 80,376,709 of NC_134272.1, forward strand.
AGTTTCTGACTGGGAATTCAAAGAATATATTGGGGTTACGTGCACCCACAATTTTTACTACTGGTATACAGTGCCATTGTCTGACTGGGAATTCAAAGAGTATATTGGGAATACAAATACCCTCATTTCTTGCTACTGCCATATAGTGCCAGTTTCTGACTGGGAATTCAAAGAATATATTGGGGTTACGTGCACCCACAATTTTTACTACTGGTATACAGTGCCATTGTCTGACTGGGAATTCAAAGAATATATTGGGGTTATAAATACCCTCATTTCTTGCTACTGCCATATAGTGCCAGTTTCTGACTGGGAATTCAAAGAATATATTGGGGTTACGTGCACCACAATTTTTACTACTGGTATACAGTGCCATTGTCTGACTGGGAATTCAAAGAGTATATTGGGAATACAAATACCCTCATTTCTTGCTACTGCCATATAGTGCCAGTTTCTGACTGGAATTCAAAGAATATATTGGGGTTACGTGCACCACAATTTTTACTACTGGTATACAGTGCCATTGTCTGACTGGGAATTCAAAGAATATATTGGGGTTATAAATACCCTCATTTCTTGCTACTGCCATATAGTGCCAGTTTCTGACTGGTAATTCAAAGAATATATTGGGGTTACGTGCACCCACAATTTTTACTACTGGTATACAGTGCCATTGTCTGACTGGGAATTCAAAGAGTATATTGGGAATACAAATACCCTCATTTCTTGCTACTGCCATATAGTGCCAGTGTCTGACTGGGAATTCAAAGAATATATTGGGGTTACGTGCACCCACAATTTTTACTACTGGTATACAGTGCCATTGTCTGACTGGGAATTCAAAGAGTATATTGGGAATACAAATACCCTCATTTCTTGCTACTGCATATAGTGCCAGTTTCTGACTGGTAATTCAAAGAATATATTGGGGTTACGTGCACCCACAATTTTACTACTGGTATACAGTGCCATTGTCTGACTGGGAATTCAAAGAGTATATTGGGAATACAAATACCCTCATTTCTTGCTACTGCCATATAGTGCCAGTGTCTGACTGGGAATTCAAAGAATATATTGGGGTTACGTGCACCCACAATTTTTACTACTGGTATACAGTGCCAATTTCTAACTAGGAATTCAAAATGCGCAAGGCTCCCGGAAAGGGACGTGGACGAGGCCGTGGGCGAGGTCGGGGGAATGGTTCTGGGGAGCAAGGTAGCAGTGAAGCCACAGGGCGTCCCGTGCCTACTCCTGTGGGGCAGCAAGCATTGCGCCACTCCACAGTGCCAGGGTTGCTTGCCACATTAACTAAACTGCAGGGTACAAACCTTAGTAGGCCCGAGAACCAGGAACAGGTCTTGCAATGGCTGTCAGAGAACGCTTACAGCACATTGTCCAGCAGCCAGTCAGACTCTGCCTCCTCTCCTCCTATTACCCAACAGTCTTGTCTTCCTTCCTCCCAAATTCCGAAGCTTTACAGAACAATAACCCAAACTGTCCCTGCTCCCCAGAGCTGTTCTCCGCTCCTTTCATTGTCCCTCAACCTGCCTCTCCACGTCACGATTCCACGAACCTAACAGAGGAGCATCTGTATCCAGATGCTCAAACACTAGAGTCTCCTCCATCTCCGTCGATTTGGTGGTGGATGACCAGCAACCCACCCTCATCGACGATGATGTGACCGCAGTTGCCGTCAGGGCATCCAGTTGACCGGCGCATTGTGCGGGAGGAGGAGATGAGACAGGAGTTGGAAGAGGAAGTGGTGGATGATGAGGACACTGACCCGACCTGGACAGGGGGGATGTCAAGCGGGGAAAGTAGTGTGGATGTTGAGGCAGGTGCAGCACCAAAAAGGGTAGCTAGAGGCAGAGGCAGAGGTCAGCAGCTTAGGCGAAGCCAGGCCACACCCGGAATCTCCCAAGATGTTCCAGTTCGTACCCAGCCCCGAAAAACTCCCACCTCGAGGGCACGTTTCTCGAAGGTGTGGAGTTTTTTCAAGGAATGCGCCGAGGACAGATATAGTGTTGTCTGCACAATTTGCCTCTCGAAATTGATTAGGGGCTCTGAGAAGAGCAACCTGTCCACCACTTCAATGCGCCGTCATTTGGAATCCAAGCACTGGAATCAGTGGCAGGCAGCAACGGCAGGACAAAGGCCGACTGCCGTTCACGCCACTGCCACTGCCTCTGCCTCTGCCTCTGCCACTGCCACTGCTGACTGTGCTGGCGATGCACTCCAGAGGACGAGCCAGGACACCACTTCATCTGCCTCCGCCACTTTGTTGACTTCTACCTCATCCTCCCCTGGTCCTGTCTTATCTCCTTCTCCTGCACCATCAAAGGCACCATCAGGCGTTTCTTTACAACAACCCACCATCTCTCAGACATTGGAGCGGCGGCAGAAATACACTGCTAACCACCCACACGCGCAAGCCTTGAACGCCAACATCGCTAAACTGCTGGCCCAGGAGATGTTGGCGTTCCGGCTTGTTGAAACTCCCGCCTTCCTGGACCTGATGGCAACTGCGGCACCTCGCTATGCCGTCCCTAGCCGTCACTACTTCTCCCGGTGTGCCGTCCCCGCCTTGCACCAGCACGTGTCACTCAACATCAGGCGGGCCCTTAGTTCCGCGCTTTGCACAAAGGTCCACTTGACCACCGACGCGTGGACAAGTGCATGCGGACAGGGACGCTACATTTCACTGACGGCACACTGGGTGAATGTAGTTGAGGCTGGGACTGCTTCCCAAACTGGCCCGGTGTACCTCGTCTCCCCGCCTAACATTCCTGGCAGGGACACGAGAAGAACACCCCCCTCCTCCTCCTCCTCCTCTACCGCCTCCTCCTCCGCCACCGCCTCCTCCTCCGCCACCGCCTCCTCCTCCGCTGTTAGATTGACCCCAGCTACGAGTTGGAAACGTTGCAGCACTGGCGTTGGTAGACGTCAGCAGGCTGTGCTGAAGCTGATCAGCTTGGGGGACAGACAGCACACTGCCTCCGAGGTGAGGGATGCCCTCCTCGATGAGACGGCAATATGGTTTGAGCCGCTGCACCTGGGCCCAGGCATGGTCGTTTGTGATAACGGCCGGAACCTGGTAGCAGCTCTGGAGCTTGCCGGACTCCAACATGTTCCATGCCTGGCCCACGTCTTCAACCTAGTGGTGCAACGTTTCCTAAAGAGCTACCCCAATGTTCCAGAGCTACTGGTGAAAGTGCGGCGCATGTGCGCCCACTTTCGCAAGTCGACAGTAGCCGCTGCTAGCTTAAAATCTCTCCAGCAACGCCTGCATGTGCCACAACACCGGCTTTTGTGCGACGTCCCCACACGCTGGAACTCAACGTTTCAGATGTTGAATAGAGTGGTTGAGCAGCAGAGACCTTTGATGGAATACCAGCTACAAAACCCTAGGGTGCCACAAAGTCAGCTGCCTCAGTTTCACATCCATGAGTGGCCATGGATGAGAGACCTTTGTGACATCCTACGGGTCTTTGAGGAGTCCACAAGGAGGGTGAGCTCTGAGGATGCGATGGTGAGCCTTACAATCCCGCTCTTGTGTGTTCTGAGAGAATCCCTGATTGACATCAGGGATAACTCAGATCACACAGAGGAGTTAGGGATAGCATCCGATCCGTCACAGCTGGAGAGTAGGTCCACACATCTGTCCGCTTCACTGCGTTTAATGGAGGAGGAGGAGGAGGAGGAGGAGGAAGAAGAGTTGTCCGATGATGTGATGGTGATACAGGAGGCTTCCGGGCAACTTCGAATCGTCCCATTGTTGCAGCGCGGATGGGTAGACATGGAGGATGAGGAGGAAATGGAGATTGAACTTTCCGGTGGGGCCAGAGGAGTCATGCCAACTAACACTGTGGCAGACATGGCTGAGTTCATGTTGGGGTGCTTTACAACCGACAAGCGTATTGTCAAAATCATGGAGGACAACCAGTACTGGATCTTTGCTATCCTTGACCCCCGGTATAAAAACAACATCTCGTCTTTTATTCCGGTAGAGGGGAGGGCCAATCGCATCAATGCTTGCCACAGGCAATTGGTGCAGAATATGATGGAGATGTTTCCAGCATGTGACGTTGGCGGCAGGGAGGGCAGTTCCTCCAGTAGGCAACCAAGTTCTCACCGGTCCACACAAACGAGGGGCACACTGTCTAAGGTCTGGGACACCTTGATGGCACCCCCTCGCCAAAGTGCCGCCACGGAGGGTCCTAGTGTCACCAGGCGTGAGAAGTATAGGCGCATGTTGCGGGAATACCTTTCCGACCACAGCCCTGTCCTCTCCGACCCCTCTGCGCCCTACACGTATTGGGTGTCGAAGTTGGACCTGTGGCTTGAACTTGCCCTATATGCCTTGGAGGTGCTGTCCTGTCCTGCCGCCAGCGTCCTATCTGAGAGGGTGTTCAGTGCAGCCGGTGGCATCATCACTGACAAGCGCACCCGTCTGTCAGCTGAGAGTGCCGACCGGCTCACTTTGATAAAAATGAACCACCACTGGGTAGAGCCGTCATTTTTGTGCCCACTGCCCACCTGTGTAAAGCACCCCAACATGAAACTCCATGTCTGTACTCAACCTCTCCAATTCCTCCGCATCCTCATACTCATCCACCATAAGCGTTGCACAATTCTGCTAATACTAGGCTCCCTCCACCCTGATTTCCCCCAACTCTGCTGGTTAGAGGCTCCCTCCACCATGAATTTGCCCAAACTGGGCTGTTTAGAGGCTCCCTCCACCATGAATTGGTCCAAACTGGGTTTTTTAGAGGCTCCCTCCACCATGAATTTGCCCAAACTGGGCTGTTTAGAGGCTCCCTCCACCATGAATTGGTCCAAACTGGGGTGGTTAGAGGCTCCCTCCACCATGAATTTCCCAAAACTTGGCTGTTTAGAGGCTCCCTCCACCATGAATTTGCCCAAACTGGGCTGTTTAGAGGCTCCCTCCACCATTAATTGGTCCAAACTGGGCTGGTTAGAGGCTCCCTCCACCATGAATTTGCCCAAACTGGGGTGGTTAGAGGCTCCCTCCACCATTAATTGGTCCAAACTGGGCTGGTTAGAGGCTCCCTCCACCATGAATTTCCCAAAACTTGGCTGTTTAGAGGCTCCCTCCACCATTAATTGGTCCAAACTGGGCTGGTTAGAGGCTCCCTCCACCATGAATTTGCCCAAACTGGGCTGTTTAGAGGCTCCCTCCACCATTAATTGGTCCAAACTGGGCTGGTTAGAGGCTCCCTCCACCATGAATTTGCCCAAACTGGGCTGTTTAGAGGCTCCCTCCACCATGAATTGGTCCAAACTGGGGTGGTTAGAGGCTCCCTCCACCATGAATTGGTCCAAACTGGGGTGGTTAGAGGCTCCCTCCACCATTAATTGGTCCAAACTGGGCTGGTTAGAGGCTCCCTCCACAATTAATTGGTCCAAACTGGGCTAATTAGAGGCTCCCTCCACCATGAATTGGTCCAAACTGGGTTTTTTAGAGGCTCCCTCCACCATTAATTGGTCCAAACTGGGCTGTTTAGAGGCTCCCTCCACCATGAATTGGTCCAAACTGGGCTGGTTAGAGGCTCCCTCCACCATGAATTGGTCCAAACTGGGGTGGTTAGAGGCTCCCTCCACCATTAATTGGTCCAAACTGGGCTGGTTAGAGGCTCCCTCCACCATTAATTGGTCCAAACTGGGCTGGTTAGAGGCTCCCTCCACCATGAATTTGCCCAAACTGGGGTGGTTAGAGGCTCCCTCCACCATTAATTGGTCCAAACTGGGCTGGTTAGAGGCTCCCTCCACAATTAATTGGTCCAAACTGGGCTAATTAGAGGCTCCCTCCACCATGAATTGGTCCAAACTGGGTTTTTTAGAGGCTCCCTCCACCATGAATTTGCCCAAACTGGGCTGTTTAGAGGCTCCCTCCACCATGAATTGGTCCAAACTGGGCTGGTTAGAGGCTCCCTCCACCATGAATTTCCCAAAACTTGGCTGTTTAGAGGCTCCCTCCACCATGAATTTGCCCAAACTGGGCTGTTTAGAGGCTCCCTCCACCATTAATTGGTCCAAACTGGGCTGGTTAGAGGCTCCCTCCACCATGAATTTGCCCAAACTGGGGTGGTTAGAGGCTCCCTCCACCATTAATTGGTCCAAACTGGGCTGGTTAGAGGCTCCCTCCACCATGAATTTCCCAAAACTTGGCTGTTTAGAGGCTCCCTCCACCATTAATTGGTCCAAACTGGGCTGGTTAGAGGCTCCCTCCACCATGAATTTGCCCAAACTGGGCTGTTTAGAGGCTCCCTCCACCATTAATTGGTCCAAACTGGGCTGGTTAGAGGCTCCCTCCACCATGAATTTGCCCAAACTGGGCTGTTTAGAGGCTCCCTCCACCATGAATTGGTCCAAACTGGGGTGGTTAGAGGCTCCCTCCACCATGAATTGGTCCAAACTGGGGTGGTTAGAGGCTCCCTCCACCATTAATTGGTCCAAACTGGGCTGGTTAGAGGCTCCCTCCACAATTAATTGGTCCAAACTGGGCTAATTAGAGGCTCCCTCCACCATGAATTGGTCCAAACTGGGTTTTTTAGAGGCTCCCTCCACCATTAATTGGTCCAAACTGGGCTGGTTAGAGGCTCCCTCCACAATTAATTGGTCCAAACTGGGCTAATTAGAGGCTCCCTCCACCATGAATTGGTCCAAACTGGGTTTTTTAGAGGCTCCCTCCACCATGAATTTGCCCAAACTGGGCTGTTTAGAGGCTCCCTCCACCATGAATTGGTCCAAACTGGGCTGGTTAGAGGCTCCCTCCACCATGAATTTCCCAAAACTTGGCTGTTTAGAGGCTCCCTCCACCATTAATTGGTCCAAACTGGGCTGGTTAGAGGCTCCCTCCACCATTAATTGGTCCAAACTGGGCTGGTTAGAGGCTCCCTCCACCATTAATTGGTCCAAACTGGGCTGGTTAGAGGCTCCCTCCACCATGAATTTCCCAAAACTTGGCTGTTTAGAGGCTCCCTCCACCATTAATTGGTCCAAACTGGGCTGGTTAGAGGCTCCCTCCACCATGAATTTGCCCAAACTGGGCTGTTTAGAGGCTCCCTCCACCATGAATTGGTCCAAACTGGGCTGGTTAGAGGCTCCCTCCACCATGAATTTCCCAAAACTTGGCTGTTTAGAGGCTCCCTCCACCATGAATTGGTCCAAACTGGGCTGGTTAGAGGCTCCCTCCACCATGAATTGGTCCAAACTGGGGTGGTTAGAGGCTCCCTCCACCATTAATTGGTCCAAACTGGGCTGGTTAGAGGCTCCCTCCACAATTAATTGGTCCAAACTGGGCTAATTAGAGGCTCCCTCCACCATGAATTGGTCCAAACTGGGTTTTTTAGAGGCTCCCTCCACCATGAATTTGCCCAAACTGGGCTGTTTAGAGGCTCCCTCCACCATGAATTGGTCCAAACTGGGCTGGTTAGAGGCTCCCTCCACCATGAATTTCCCAAAACTTGGCTGTTTAGAGGCTCCCTCCACCATTAATTGGTCCAAACTGGGCTGGTTAGAGGCTCCCTCCACCATTAATTGGTCCAAACTGGGCTGGTTAGAGGCTCCCTCCACCATTAATTGGTCCAAACTGGGCTGGTTAGAGGCTCCCTCCACCATTAATTGGTCCAAACTGGGCTGGTTAGAGGCTCCCTCCACCATTAATTGGTCCAAACTGGGCTGGTTAGAGGCTCCCTCCACCATGAATTTGCCCAAACTGGGCTGTTTAGAGGCTCCCTCCACCATGAATTGGTCCAAACTGGGCTGGTTAGAGGCTCCCTCCACCATGAATTTCCCAAAACTTGGCTGTTTAGAGGCTCCCTCCACCATTAATTGGTCCAAACTGGGCTGGTTAGAGGCTCCCTCCACCATGAATTGGTCCAAACTGGGGTTTTTAGAGGCTCCCTCCACCATGAATTGGTCCAAACTGGGGTTTTTAGAGTCTCCCTCCACCATGAATTGGTCCAAACTGGGGTTTTTAGAGTCTCCCTCCACCATGAATTGGTCCAAACTGGGGTTTTTAGAGGCTCCCTCCACCATGAATTTGCCCAAACTCTGCTGGTTAGAGGCTCAATCCACCCTGATTTTCAAAACAAATGTTGGTGCCAACCTCAACTTACTACAAGGGCCAAATTCACTGCTGGTGACAAGCTCTCCTCACTGCAAGTGCCAAATACACATGTTTCAAGGTGTTTTCCTACTGTCAGAGAGGTGGTATTGAGTGTGTAAAGTGTGTAGTTGTTAGGCTGTGATGTTGGGGTAATAGAGGGTCTTTGGTGTGTTAGATGCCCCCAGACATGCTTCCCCTGCTGTCCCAGTGTCATTCCAGAGGTGTTGGCATCATTTCCTGGGGTGTCATAGTGGACTTGGTGACCCTCCAGACACGGATTTGGGTTTCCCCCTTAACGAGTATCTGTTCCCCATAGACTACAATGGGGTTCGAAACCCGTTCGAACACACGAACATTGAGCGGCTGTTCGAATCGAATTTCGAACCTCGAACATTTTAGTGTTCGCTCATCTCTATTAGTTAGTGGTAGACAGGACACAACAGGCAGTCCCATGCCAACAAATCCCATTACTGACAGAAAAATCCTTAAATGTAACTGAACATCTCCACTACAATACCCAAGAGGAAACCTTGGTATGTATGGCCAAAAAGTCTCCTGTTTTTCCAATAGTAGCTGAGAGAGACCAAGTCCCACATACACCATGGTGGAAAGGAAGAGAGGACTAAATAAGATGCTGAAAAGCAAACATCACTTATGGACTGTGTCTCCATGTTATTCTGTGGCTGGAAGAAACCTACTAAGTTTAATAGTGACCCTAACCCCTTCTGGTGACAGTAACCTATCTATCTGCAGGGCTGGGGTGATATGCTGGTTCTGGTGACAGTAACCTATCTATCTGCAGGGCTGGGGTGATATGCTGGGTCTGGTGACAGTAACTTATCTATCTGCAGGGCTGGAGTGATATTCTGGTTCTGGTGACACTAACCTATCTATCTGCAGGGCTGGGGTGATATGTGGGGGTCTGGTTACACTAACCTATGTATCTGCAGGGCTGGGGTGATATGTTGGTTCTGGTGACAGTAACCTATCTATCTGCAGGGCTGGGGTGATATGTGGGGGTCTGGTTACACTAACCTATGTATCTGCAGGGCTGGGGTGATATGTTGGTTCTGGTGACAGTAACCTATCTATCTGCAGGGCTGGGGTGATATGCTGGTTCTGGTGACAGTAACCTATCTATCTGCAGGGCTGGGGTGATATGCTGGTTCTGGTGACACTAACCTATCTATCTGCAGGGCTGGGGTGATATGCTGGTTCTGGTGACAGTAACCTATCTATCTGCAGGGCTGGGGTGATATGCTGGTTCTGGTGACACTAACCTATCTATCTGCAGGGCTGGGGTGATATGCTGGTTCTGGTGACACTAACCTATCTATCTGCAGGGCTGGGGTGATATGCTGGTTCTAGTGACAGTAACTTATCTATCTGCAGGGCTGGGGTGATATTCTGGTTCTGGTGACACTAACCTATCTATCTGCAGGGCTGGGGTGATATGTGGGGGTCTGGTTACACTAACCTATGTATCTGCAGGGTTGGGGTGATATGTTGGTTCTGGTGACAGTAACCTATCTATCTGCAGGGCTGGGGTGATATGCTGGTTCTGGTGACAGTAACCTATCTATCTGCAGGGCTGGGGTGATATACTGGTTCTGGTGACAGTAACCTATCTATCTGCAGGGCAGGGGTGATATACTGGTTCTGGTAACACTAACCTATCTATCTGCAGGGCTGGGGTGATATGCTGGTTTTGGTGACAGTAACCTATCTATCTGCAGGGCTGGGGTGATATGTTGGTTCTGGTGACAGTAACCTATCTATCTGCAGGGCTGGGGTGATGTGCTGGTTCTGGTGACAGTAACCTATCTATCTGCAGGCTGGGGTGAGATACTGGGTCTGGTGACAGTAACCTATCTATCTGCAGGGCTAGGATGATTTGCTGAATTCTCGTGCAGTGGACTCCTTGTCCATTACAATGCCATGTGTATGGACCCTAACAGCGATTTCCCTGCAGTGTATCTTCCGTCCAGCCTGTACAATTTCTCTTATTCTCACAAAAGGCAGGTTTAAAGTACTGAGCCCTTTAATCAATAGGAGCGGATCTCATTGTGTGGATATGAAGAGCTTGAGCCGGCTATTATTATGGAAATGAAATCCGTAAGATTATCACATTCCTGCAGAGCGGAGAGGGTTTCACTGGTACACAATTAAGGAGACTTGAAAGAAGCACATTTCCTTTAATGTCTCCGATGATGCATTAGAAGACGACCAAATGACTCTATAAATCCGACCAAGTAGCAAAAAATATCATTAATGATGCAAATCAAAGATATTCGTGTTTATCCTTTGGCATGTATTTAAGATGAGAGCACCAAAGGCTAATATTATTTTCACAACGGTCTTGGCAAGGATCTCAAGGATGGAGAGTTTTACAACTGCTTTCATGAAGGTTGGGGAATATACTGGGCTCTCAAGGAGCTGATTTAATGCTGTGTCTATGGAGGGGGAAATAAAGCTACATTAAAGACGTGCAAGCTTTGGAGTTATTCCCATTATAGTATGTTGTGTCATGCAAGTACCAAGAGCATTACTGTATATAACAATACATGAAAATCAGGTTCTTGGTTAAAAATTTGATCAAACTGTATGAGCCCATCTGCTAAACAGAAAGGACCCTACACTATAATGACAAGTGTATCTTACGCATAGTTTCCTGTCTCTGGACCAGACTAAATGAATTAAAGGGATCCTATCATTGGATACCGACTAACATGTAGGAATAACCTTAAAGGGATTCTACCATTAAAAATCTTTTTTCTGTGGATAACACCTCAGAATAGCCTTTAGAAAGGCTATTCCTCTCTTACCTTTAGATGGGATCTCCACCGCGCCGTTCCTTAGTAATACCAGTTTTTACCGGTATGTAAATTCGTTCTCTGGCAGCGATGGGGGCGGGCCCCTGTGCTGAAAATGCGATGAGGGCGTCCCCACCGCTGCCCGAGAACAGGATCCTGCGCTGCCTCTATCTTCTGCTGGATCCTCCCCTTCTTTCTTCGTATTTCTTCTGACGTCTGCGCAGTTGGCTCTGCCACTGAGACACTAGTAGAGCCGACGGTGCATACGCGTAATTGCGGCCTCGGAACTATGGCCGCGCATGCGCAGTCGGCTCTACTAGTGTCAGTCGACAGAGGTGAAGCCACCGAAGAAAGACGAAGAAAGAAGGGGAGGATCCAGCAGAAGATAGAGGCGGCGCAGGATCCTGTTTTCAGGCAGCGGTGGGGACGCCCTTATCGCATTTTCAGCACTGGGACCCGCCCCCATCGCTGCGAGAGAACTAATTTACATACCGTTAAAAACCGGTATTACTAAGGAACGACGCGGCGGAGATCCCATCTAAAGGTAAGAGACGAATAGCCTTTCTAAAGGCTATTCTGACGTGTTAGCCACAGAAAAAAGATTTTTAACGGTAGAATCCCTTTAAGAAAGACTATTCTTCTCCTACCTATATTCAGTAGAAATATGGGTTTTCTTTGGTATGCAAATGAGTTCTCTCACGGCACTGGGGGCGGTCCCCAGCACTCAACACCATTTTCTTGTGGCCGCGGGTATGCACAGTCGGCTTTGCCTGAGGCATAGAAGATTGAAACCCAGGACGGAAGAAGACGCAGGGAGAGGGCGTTCCAGAAGAAGATGGAGGCTGCGCTAGAGAGTTCTCTTGCAGCATTGGGGACACCCCAGTGCTGTTTAATTGCTGGGGACCACCCCCAGTGCTGCGAGAGAACTCATTTGCATACCGAAGAAAACCGAGATATCTACTGAATGGCGGCGCAGAGAAGACATCTAAAGGTAGGAGACGAATAGCCTTTCTTAAGGCTATTCCTACGTGTTAGTCAGAAAAAAAGGGTATCCAATGATAGATCCCTTTAAGACTATTTTTGTGTGTTTGTTGCATCGTACATTTTTAGGGTATGGCTGACTTGTATTTTAGTAGAGTTCACCTCTCATTTGGAGACTCCACTGCATTGTCTGCCTAAATATCGGTGGAGGGTAAAGTCCTGCACGGTGAACTTCTTCTTCTGCCGGTTTCCGTTTTAAGACGACATATACCCAACAGATTCTATTATAATCAAAAAGGTTTGTCGGACTCCATATGTAACCTCTTTTTTTGTAATCCATTTATCCATAGTTCAGATCTCCATTGGACCTGAACAACGGTTGGGCAATGCTAGTGTGATCATAGCGTCAAAGAAGCCACCTTGTCCTGGCAGATGGGCTTATACAATTTGATCAAAATATTATCCAAGAACCTCATTTTCATGTTCCTATTAATACAATAGGGGGGCAGATTTCGGCCAGAATTTGAAGCATCAAAATCAGATGCAAATTCCTTCATGTGAACGGTCCCTGATATTCAATTCTACAGCCGTAAATGGGATTTGGAGCTCCGTATCAGGAGGAACATTCGACTACTTTAACCACAGCACTTGTCATGTACTTGGTTTCTACTTGACGGTACGTCACGCTACCCTTGTCATTACGAGGCTCTCAATCTAAACCTAATATATAATATTATTTCTGATATTTGATGAGCTGTCCCAGGCCAAGACTATTTTTCTTAACAGAATTACCAAAGTATATTCTATTAAAAGTGTTTTAAACTCCGCTATATAATAGAATGCAATTACAATCACTTGGATGGTTTGGCGGCTTAATTTCATCACAAGCCTTGCGGTACTTGGATTACCGTCCTCATAAATTCTATTTAGCCGCGCATTAAATCAAGGACGTGATGAGATGATTGTGTGTCCATTTTCATTTGGTGATGGAATTAGAGAGAACGCCATGTTCAAGGTGAAAGTGATGTAAGATGGCTCCCTGCTGGGGTGTTACATGGGTAACAAGATTTTGTGATGTGGAAGGAAAGTTTTTATCTCATGGCCGTTGCTCGCTTTAAATGGAAGCAAACGTCACTTTATGTAAGCTGGTGCATAATGGAAACAGTCATGGCCAAGTTGTATGGGACTAGAACATGCTCCATAGAGGAGTAATGGATACATAAATCCTGAATATATCTCAAGGAGGAAAAGTACTACCAGCCCTGCAGGTAGATAGGTTAGTGTCTCCAGAACCAGCATATCACCCAAGCCCTGCAGATAGATAGGTTAGTGTCCCCAGAACCAGCATATCACCCCCGCCCTGCAGATAGATAGGTTAGTGTCACCAGAACCAGCATATCACCCCAGCCCTGCAGATAGATAGGTTAGGGTCACCAGAACCAGCATATCACCCCAGCCCTGCAGATAGATAGGTTACTGTCACCAGAACCAGCATATCACCCCAGCCCTGCAGATAGATAGGTTACTGTCACCAGAACCAGCATATCACCCCAGCCCTGCAGATAGATAGGTTAGGGTCACCAGAACCAGCATATCACCCCAGCCCTGCAGCTAGATAGGTCAGTGTCACCAGACCCCAACATATCCCCAGCCCTGCAGATATATAGGTTAGTATCACCATAACCCAACATTTCACCCCAACACCAAAACCAGCATATCCCTCAGCCCTGCAGATATATTTGTCAGGGTCACCATAACTGAACATATCACCCCAGCCTGGCAGATAGATAGGTCACGGTCATCTGAGTCAAACAGAAAGATTATAATGGATCATATGTATGTAAGAACTATAACGGAACAGCTGATAAGACTTTGCATTTTTCATTTCCCTTGTCTAGTCACCGTCAGCCTTACAATTCATATCTGTGTTATTTTCCAGCAATATCTTGGCCCACAGAGCCTATGCCTCCTGTCATACAATAAGAAGGTGGCCTTCAACATACAATACAATGTCTCTGTGCTCCGTTCCTTCTGCCCGGATCAGCAGGTGATGTTCTGTATCTCATCTCTCACATCTGTAGTTATATGTGCAAACAGGCATATAAACTAATACGGCATTGTCTAACCATCATATTACGGCGTTACTTATGTAAATATAAAGGTTTACTAACCACAATATAAAAAAATCAACAAAGCTGAGCATTGTGATATAGTATAACTGGTGTCTCACTTATATAAGCCTCGGCTTCTTCTGGGCTTTGGAGCTTGATGGACATTCCTACTCAATGATTGACAGGTGTCTCTAGATATATGCACAGGAAATGCTATTATTCCATGATTAGGACCGCCCACTGGACTCCTAAATTCAGAATTAGTTGAGGCTTAATTGAAAAAAATACAAGTTATATTGAAACTTTAATGGTAATGGTGGTCGGAAGGGCGATTGACAGTATGTGCAGGAATGACGCATGAGACAGTGGTTGCAGTTAGGGTTGAGCAATCGGGTTTGGAAAAGATCAGATCCCGAGCAAATTTCACGATCGGGATCGGCTTGAAAATGATCGGAAATCAGATTTTAAAATCGATCTCAAGATTGGCTCAAACCCAGTTGCAGTTGAACAACAGGTTAACTTTACTGAATATGATGGAACAGGGTTTTTTAAGTGGATTAGGTTCTCCGAATAGAAACCCGAACTCAGGTGTGAACCTAGCGTAAACGGAATATTTTTTAAAATTAAGCTTATGATAAATGGCTCCCCTGGAATATCTCCTTCTAGTTATGGATATGCTGTACATTACTTCCTGCAGAGATGTTGCGCCTTGCAGCGGCGCTGGATTTTTAAGGGGGAGCCTGTTGTCTTTCTCTGACAGTGTAATATTTTATTTTTACACAAATCAGCAAGTGCTAGCCGCCCTGACAAGCGTGCAATGCTATGATACAGAATGAAATATAACTCTTTATTCTCCTCCCAGGCTTTGTGGTTTACACAGATAGAAAATCCATTAGCTGAAAGAAGCTGCGGGCAATTTGCGCTCCATGATGATCTGCTCCTGTCAAATACTGAAGGAACATGCTTGCTTGTCAAATATTTTTGCAAGCTCATTAGCAAAAATACAATAGCCATTTGTGCTAGATAAATGACGGCTGTGAGTAATGGGCGACTTTAAGGAAGAGGCCGCGCGTTTCCGCGCTCTGGCAGGATCCATTGTCGTTCAATTAAGAACTTGCTTGAAATGTTTTGCGCAGATGCTGGATGTAGGGGGTGGCTTAGAGGGTGACGGGGAAAAGACGTTTCTGAAGGAATATTCTATGTTATGGATGATCAAGCGCAATATTCTTAGAGGGAGACAACCGATGAAAAGTTCCCAGCGTTCTTGTTGAGGTGTGTATGTGCTTATGGTTTACTGAATCACATCTACTGTAAGGAAATATAGTATAAAGTATATTTTTTAAGGTTTTGGGTTGTGTTTGTGTTCTCTAGTATCATCCTATCAGCAGTGTAGTGGTGTAGTCTGGACCGCCCCCTCTATAACCGCACCCATAAGAGCAATCTGTCCTGTAGGGAGAGAATCTGAATATGTAACCTAAATCTCCACCTATAACAGAAGTCTGATAGTATAGTCTGGAGTTCCCCCGTAAAGGGATTCTATCATTAGAATCCCGTTTTTAGCTAAACCTACGTAGGAATAGCCTTAAAGGGATCCTATCATTAAGAGTAATTTTTTTGTCCCTAATACGTAGGAATAGCCTTAGGAAAGGCTATTCTTCTCCTACCTTTAGATGTCTTCTCTGCGCCGCCATTCGGTATATAATCAAGTTTTCGTCGATATGCAAATGAGTTCTCTCGCAGCACTGGGGGCGGTCCTCAGCGCTCAAACAGCACTGGGGGTGTCCCCAATGCTGCGAGAGAACTCTCCAGCACCGCCTCCACCTTCTTCAGGAATGGCTCTTCACGTGTCTTTTTCTGGCGGTGGCTTCAAACTTGGGCAAAGCCAATTGTGCATGCCTGCTGGCCAAAGGAAAACGGGCACTTAAAATACTGTGTAAGCGGCCATTTTCTTGTGGCCGTGGACATGTGCCGTCAGCTTTGCCCTAGGCCTGAGGCCTAGAAGTTTGAAGCCACCGCCAGAAGAAGACACAAGGAGAGACCATTCCTGAAGAAGATGGAGGCGGCACTGCCGAGTTCTCTCGCAGCATTGGGGACACCCACAGTGCTGCAAGAAAACAAATTAGCGTGTGGACGAAAACAGGGATATCTAAGGAACGGTGGTGCGGAGAAGATATCTAAAGGTAGGGGAAGAACAGTCTTTCTTAAGGCTATTCCGACGTGGGTTTAGCTTAAAACGGGATTCTAACTATAGAATCCCTTTAACAGCAGACTGGTTGAGTAGTCTGGACCTCCCCCTGTACTCTGGAGCACCCCTTTAACAGTATATCTGGTGCTAGACACTTTACGAAACTTACGGCACCTGATCTTGCTTTAGTATTCTGGAATCTTCTACCGTTTTACACAAGGCAAGATGTCTTAGAGGTTTGTGTACACAGCATGCTTTGTCAACTCATGAAGTGGATGTGAGGTGAGGGGTAAGAAGCATAAAATATTTGGAGTCTGGAATGCGCGGCATCCTATATTGGACATGGCAGGAGCGCTCGCTGTGTCTTCTAATTAAAATTTTAGCTTAGTGAACCAGGATGAAGTGTTTACACAGCACGGGTGGGAGGTTTACCCATGGTGGCCGCCACAAGCTGCAGGACCAATATCAACAGTGAGTCATGAAGAAACCTGTTACGGGGCGACTGCCCACCGCTCAGGGGACGATAAACAAGGACAATGTGGAGAGATGGGAAAATCCTCACAGATTACTGGAAAAAGTCTACTTATTATAATCAGAAAATGAATCGATTACTTTTTTTTAAAATCTGTTTTTCTTTACTGTAGATTTTTTATTCTATTTTCTATTCATGATTATGGGGGCGGCCATCTTGTCTGAGCCACTCTGTTTCTCTTTTACAGCATTTAATGATATGCTTTACTGCAGTCTTATAGCCACAGGCAGGAATAGTCTGACAGCGATTCATTGAGGTCTAGGGGAGAATAGATAAACTATGATCTAATGTATTGTCAGTAGTGGATGCAATGATGGGGCAGTGGTGTTATCTATAGAGGTGTTATCTACCGCAAAGAAAACTTCTACCTCTAGGCATACGTGCGTAAAAATGCTGTAAAAAAAAAAAAGATTAAAAAAAATAGAAGGGTTGATAGTGTATTTTTGTCAATTACAAAATGAAGAAAAGTTTCTCTCCTCTATCATATAACCCTATATATCACAGAGCTCAGCCTCTCTCCTCTATCATATAACCCTATATATCACAGAGCTCAGCTTCTCTCCTCTATCATATAACCCTATATATCACAGAGCTCAGCTTCTCTCCTCTATCATATAACCCTATATATCACAGAGGTCAGCTTCTCTCCTCTATCATATAACCCTATATATCACAGAGCTCAGCCTCTCTCCTCTATCATATAACCCTATATATCACAGAGCTCAGCTTCTCTCCTCTATCATATAACCCTATATATCACAGAGCTCAGCCTCTCTCCTCTATCATATAACCCTATATATTACAGAGCTCAGCTTCTCTCCTCTATCATATACACCTATATATCACAGAGCTCAGCTTCTCTCCTCTATCATATAACCTATATATCACAGAGCTCAGCTTCTCTCCTCTATCATATACACCTATATATCACAGAGCTCAGCTTCTCTCCTCTATCATATAACCTATATATCACAGAGCTCAGCTTCTCTCCTCTATCATATAACCCTATATATCACAGAGCTCAGCTTCTCTCCTCTATCATATAACCCTATATATCACAGAGCTCAGCTTCTCTCCTCTATCATATAACCTATATATCACAGAGCTCAGCTTCTCTCCTCTATCATATACCCCTATATATCACACAGTTCAGCTTCTCTCCTCTATCATATAACCCTATATATCACAGAGCTCAGCTTCTCTCCTTATATCATATATTGCTTTGCAGCAGGAGTCACCTGACATGTTCGCTTTAAGGGCATTCCTTGCATTAAGTAACTAGTACAACACTTCCATAGCTAATCCGGTGGATGCTGAGGATAATAGTGAATGACATTTATTGTAACTTAAATACGTTGAGTCAAAGTAAAGTAAAGTTTGTATTACTTATTGTTAATATGGCAGCTCCAGCAGTTCTGACAGCCATGATGTTCAAAGGAAGTGAAGTGCTGATGTGGAGCTGAGAATGCTTGCACTGCAGAATACACTGTGATGTCTAGCAGAGCATCAGATAATTGATCAGACTTGCTCTAGACCTCGGGGCTCTTGTCAGTAAAATTATCTGGCACATGAGAGCACAATAAATGGAAGTGCATGACGGCTAAAATAAGAGAACCGTGCACACAACTAATGATGGGCGGATGAATGGAAACTCTTTTTACACATACAGATGGGAATCTTTTTCTTTTGCCCACACTAGAAACCAAGTGTCAGAAAAGAGAAAAAAGTAAATGTATACTGCCTGAAATAATACGCCAGGCTGAGAGATGAGGGAATGTGCTCATAGTTATTGAATCTCATGGCTATGTTCACCTTTCAACATCTTCTATTGAGATGGTCAAAAGATTCTACTGGAGACGGTCCATGAACTGAGATCCCCGTAAGACATTGACTGCCCTGCGGTACACCGTGACCCTATAAGATATATATATATATATATATATATATATATATATATATATATATATATGATCATTGTCCACTTCATTCAGAATTTTCCATAAGTGAACTTGACAGAGAATTACTATCCCATTGATCCTTTACGTGTCAATAACTGGTAAGGATCTTCACCTCTGGAACCCCTTCCTCCATCAATAATATCATTGCAAAGCACACTAACCTATCTATTTGCAGGGCTGCTGTGATATGCTGGTTCTGGTGACAGTAACCTATCTATCTGCAGGGCTGGGGTGATATGCTGGTTCTGGTGACAGTAACCTATCTATCTGCAGGGCTGGGGTGATATGCTGGTTCTGGTGACACTAACCTATCTATCTGCAGGGCTGGGGTGATATGCTGGTTCTGGTGACACTAACCTCTCTATCTGCAGGGCTGGGGTGATATGCTGGTTCTGGTGACAGTAACCTATCTATCTGCAGGACTGGGGTGATATGCTGGTTCTGGTGACACTAACCTCTCTATCTGCAGGGCTGGGGTGATATGCTGGTTCTGGTGACAGTAACCTATCTATCTACAGGGCTGGGGTGATATGCTGGTTCTGGTGACACTAACCTATCTATCTGCAGGGCTGGGGTGATATGCTGGTTCTGGTGACACTAACCTATCTATCTGCAGGGCTGGGGTGATATGCTGGATCTGGTGACAGTAACCTATCTATCTGCAGGACTGGGGTGATATGCTGGTTCTGGTGACAGTAACCTATCTATCTGCAGGGCTGGGGTGATATGCTGGTTTTGGTAACACTAACCTATCTATCTGCAGGGCTGGGGTGATATGCTGGTTCTGGTGACATTAACCTATCTATCTGCAGGGCTGGGTGATATGCTGACTCTGGTGACACTAACCTATCTATCTGCAGGGCTGGGGTGATATGCTGGTTCTGGTGACATTAACCTATCTATCTGCAGGGCTGGGTGATATGCTGACTCTGGTGACACTAACCTATCTATCTGCAGGGCTGGGGTGATATGCTGACTCTGGGTATACACTCCCTTTAACTCCAAGTCACTGCTCTGGGACCTTACAATGTATCTCTCTTTGCTTCCAGTCTTCTGTATCTCAGTGTAACCTTCCTTAATGGCCGTCTCTGGGATAAATGACTCATCTGCGTTCCATTCGCCACTGTAACAATTAAAGACGACACGTTCTGTTTCACCTCATTTCCCTCACTGTAAAGTCCATTGTTTCCAATACTTTGGTGAAACGTTGAAACATTCTTGTCAAGATTTCCTTCCCTTTGCGTTTCATGTGTATACCACGCTGTCAAGAAAAATCAG
Organism: Leptodactylus fuscus; assembly: GCF_031893055.1. Lineage (NCBI taxonomy): Eukaryota > Metazoa > Chordata > Amphibia > Anura > Leptodactylidae > Leptodactylus > Leptodactylus fuscus. The sequence goes on from NC_134272.1 coordinate 80,396,698, forward strand.
ATAATCCTCATATAAAGAATGACCTTTAGTTAGTTCTGTAACAGTTTAAGCCTCGCGTTGAATCTCATGAATTTCGGTGGATATAAAACGTCAGTCAGCCGCCTCAGTCCTGTCAGTCCTCTGGATAATAACACAAAGTAAGCGGCATACATACTTTATAGTGGAGACTTCTATCGGCCCGGGTAATAAATAATGCAACCCTAGAAAAACAGGGGACAAGAGTTTAACTCATGCCGCCAGCCTGGAATATTGGAGATAGGAGATGTCATCTGGGTAATACAGGTATATATTATACACGGGGGGGGGGGGGTTTATCATGGGTGCTCCAAAATCAATCTTCACCTTTTAACACCAAAGGTCACTGCAGTAAGTTTGTATCAGTCACATTGCAGTATACGGAGCTCCAAATCTCCTGCATAGATGTAAATTTATAGGTAATTTTAATAGGGTATGGCTATATACTTGGAAGAGCCCAGCTACTAGGATCACAAGAACAAGGGTCCTCTGTATCAATGGAGCAACTGCTCATCGATGCACGACTGCCATATTCACTTTTATGGAACAGGATAGGTCATCTGTATGAGATTGGTTGCGATCAGATACTTAGACCCCTCACCGATCAGCTCTGCTCCTATTCAAGTGCAGCAGTTCCCAGTGCCACTGCTACAGTGTGAAGACAGTAAGCTGTATACAATGTGCAGACTTATATTGTGCGGGTTTCCCCTTGACATGCTTTATCTGTAGTTTGCAGTTGTCCCTGAACTGATGGGTAGAGACTGGCTGCCATATGCTGCATACAGTATGTAAAGGAGAATCTGCTCTATAGCTACCCCATGCAAGACATATATAGAGAATTACTGGCCTGCACTGATGTGAGTAAGTTGCTTTGCCTATAAGAGAAAGCCCTAGGATCAGACTAAAATCAGTCTGTCATGTATTATCTTCCTCTCCCCTCTCCATAGACTTCTATAGAGATGAATGCTGTGACCTAGTGGTGAAAGGTCTTATTTAGCAGCACCCAAGATTGGAGATCCCTTTCTTGAGTATATGTAGCTGACTCTTGGTTGTGATCAGCACTTGGACAGTTCCTTCTTCTGGTATAGCTGGGACGTCTGGTTCTGTAAACTGTTTACTGTGCTTTATGGCTTCTGTGTGCCTGTCAGCGGACAGCTTTATCGGTAGGGCTCATCTGCTCCTTTTATGTCATGCCAGCTATGTTACTAGACAATATTTGCTTGCCAAGATTTCTCTTTGTTTCCTTTTATAGTAGTCTGAGACGCTTAATACTATTTGCATAATCCCCTTGTCACAGATCAGGACACGACTTTGTAGCTACCGGAGTCATCATAAAGATACAACAAATTTATGGGTTTTAATAAATATCAAAGGGGCTGTGCAAGATTGGAAAAACATAGCGGCTTTCTTACAAAAACAGCGCCACACTTGTGTACAGGTTTAGTGGGGTATTGCAGCTCAGCCCTTTTCACTCATACATAGATAAACAGGGAAAGGGGGAAACAACAGCGCACTCACGGCACTTGGGACCTCCAGAATCCAAAACAACGTTGCTTCTCCGGAGTTCCTTCTGCTTATAAAAGCCTTGAATCAGAGCAGTGAACGTCTTATGTTTCTTGTCTTCTGTTTCTCGGTCCCCATGGTAGAACGTCCACTTTTAATTAGAATTATTATTCAGAGCCTTCAAAATATGCAAATAAGAGGACAAAAATAAAATTATCATCAGCAATAAAGCCATGAGATAAAAACTTGGCAGCTGAGCCAATGACCCATGGCACGCGCTCCGTGACCCTCAAATAACATTCAACTCCCAATACATGGTGCTTACAAGGTTAGTTTTATCTCCCGCATGCTCCTCCCGGATTTCTATGTAATATTTGCACAATGAAATTCTGAATAGAGTGAAATATTGTCTTTGAAGCTATGAAGGACTAGACTAAGTTTATAGCAAGTTCAGAAAGTGCAGGAATAGTCAATAAGGATATTATAAAGAATATGGAGGGACTAGTGGAGGATAACAGGGATGGTTTTATTGCTCCAGTGCATGATGTCATATGTGCAGTGCAAAATGAAGCAGCTTTGCAAATGTAATTGAAAATTTCCCCCTGTTGGGTGGCTCAGTGGTTAGCACTGGAGTCCCGGGTTCAAATCTATCTGCAAGGAGTTTGTATGTTCTCCTTGTGTTTGCATATGTTTCCTCCTACACTCAATAGATAGATAGATAGATAGATAGATAGATAGATAGATAGATAGACAGACAGACAGACAGACAGATAGATAGATAGATAGATAGATAGATATGAGATAAATAGATAGATAGATAGATAGATAGATAGATAGATAGATAGATAGATAGACAGACAGACAGACAGACAGATAGATACAGTGGGGCAAAAAAGTATTTAGTCAGTCACCAATAGTGCAAGTTCCACCACTTAAAAAGATGAGAGGCGTCTGTAATTTACATCATAGGTAGACCTCAACTATGAGAGACAAAATGAGAAAACAAATCCAGAAAATCACATTGTCTGATTTTGTAAGAATTTATTTGCAAATTATGGTGGAAAATAAGTATTTGGTCACCTACAAGCAATCAAGATTTCTGGCTCTCACAGACCTGTAACTTCTTCTTTAAGAGTCTCCTCTTTCCTCCACTCATTACCTGTAGTAATGGCACCTGTTTAAACTTGTTATCACTATAAAAAGACACCTGTGCACACCCTCAAACAGTCAGACTCCAAACTCCACTATGGCGAAGACCAAAGAGCTGTCAAAGGACACCAGAAACAAAATTGTAGCCCTGCACCAGGCTGGGAAGACTGAACCTGCAATAGGCAACCAGCTTGGATTGAAGAAATCAACTGTGGGAGCAATAATTTGAAAATGGAAGACATACAAGACCACTGATAATCTCCCTCGATCTGGGGCTCTACACAAAATTTCACCCCGTGGGGTCAAAATGATCACAAGAACGGTGAGCAAAAATCCCAGAACCACGCGGGGGGACCTAGTGAATGAACTGCAGAGAGCTGGGACCAATGTAACAAAGCCTACCATCAGTAACACACTACGCTACCAGGGACTCAGATCCTGCAGTGCTAGACGTGTCCCACTGCTTAAGCCAGTACATGTCCGGGCCCGTCTGAAGTTTGCTAGAGAGCATTTGGATGATCCAGAAGAGTATTGGGAGAATGTCCTATGGTCTGATGAAACCAAACTGGAACTGTTTGGTAGAAACACAACTTTACGTGTTTGGAGGAAAAAGAATACTGAGTTGCATCCATCAAACACCATACCTACTGTAAAGCATGGGGGTGGAAACATCATGCTTTGGGGCTGTTTCTCTGCAAAGGGGCCAGGACGACTGATCCGGGTACATGAAAGAATGAATGGGGCCATGTATCGTGAGACTTTGAGTGCAAACCTCCTTCCATCAGCAAGGGCATTGAAGATGAAACGTGGCTGGGTCTTTCAACATGACAATGATCCAAAGCACACCGCCAGGGCAACGAAGGAGTGGCTTTGTAAGAAGCATTTCAAGGTCCTGGAGTGGCCTAGCCAGTCTCCAGATCTCAACCCTATAGAAAACCTTTGGAGGGAGTTGAAAGTCCGTGTTGTCAAGCTACAGCCCCAAAACATCACTGCTCTAGAGGAGATCTGCATGGAAGAATGGGCCAACATACCAACAACAGTGTGTGCCAACCTTGTGAAGACTTACAGAAAACGTCTGACCTCTGTCATTGCCAACAAAGGAGAGAGAACAAAGTATTGAGATGAAATTTTGTTACTGACCAAATACTTATTTTCCACCATAATTTGCAAATAAATTCTTACAAAATCAGACAATGTGATTTTCTGGATTTGTTTTCTCATTTTGTCTCTCATAGTTGAGGTCTACCTATGATGTCAATTACAGACGCCTCTCATCTTTGTAAGTGGTGGAACTTGCACTATTGGTGACTGACTAAATACTTTTTTGCCCCACTGTATGAGAGATAGATAGATAGATAGATAGATAGATAGATAGATAGATAGATAGATAGATAGATAAATAGATATTGGGGATGGGAGGACAAAAAAATTAGGGCTTACAAGAAGTTAGTAAGAACATATTAGAAGTGTCTTGTGTATCAGACTACAGTTTGTAGTCTGTTACCATAGAGACAAATGTATAAAACAGAAATATTTCAATAAGACCATTGGCAACTTTTTTTTAACTTTATTTCAGACTAGCTGGTACCCGCGACTTCGTCTGCGGTGATTGTAGTAGTGGGTATATACAGGCGCGGGTAAGGTTTTCGTACTGTGTATAAGGGATGGGATATGAAATGTAACTGTGTATCTTGTTGTTTTTGCTGTAATTCTGAGAATACGTGAGACTTTTGTGTTGAATGTAATTTGTATTTCAGCCGCTATACGGTGTTGGTATAAACTGTACATAGTGTCTTTGGGACAGAAGTATTTCAGGTTAATATACTTTGATATACGACATTGTATGAGTTGTTATTTTGCGCCAGTACATGTAAGTTTTGGGCACAGGATACTCTTGAGTAAGCAACATAAAGTCTGGCCCTGTGCATGACAGTTTAGTAACTCCAAGCGCCTCTAATTAATAGCAATTAACCCCATCATGTCCCTCACATTAACCCCAGTGTAAGAGTTACTGATAGAGATGAGCGAGTACTGTTGGGATCAGCCGATCCGAACAGCACGCTTGCATAGAAATGAATGGACATAGCCGGCACGCGGGCGTTAAGCGCGCTGGCTACGTCCAAGCGGAAGTACCAGGTGCATCCATTCATTTCTATGGAGCGTGCTGTTCGGATCGGCTGATCCCAACAGTACTCGCTCATCTCTAGTTACTGATATGTGAGAGACTTGGAGGTAATAATTAAGTATCTTCATTACTGAGGTCTTTTATTAGTCCCTCCATATGTCTCACATATTAGTAATCTTTATATGGGGCACACAAGGGTTAATATGAGGGACATGATGGGGTTTATTCCTATTAATGTGAGGCACATGGAGTTACTAACACTAAACTAATAACCCCAAATGCCTGACATTAATGAGAATAGGAAGTAAAGGAAGGGAGCTGTGTGTTTCTTACTTTCAGTTTGCTAGCAACTTCGGCAGGAGCTATCACTATAGCAGGCAGAGACCTGAGCGATTAAGCTCCACCCCCTGGGTTTCCTGCACCCCTCTCAAAGGGGAGTGTCCTTATGCCTTAGCTCTAGCAGAGACTTCATTTAACTCTTGCAGGTCCTGTGCTGCTGGCGTGCCAGTGAAATATGGCAGGAGTGCCACTCTTGGCATGTGTGCCAGGGGTTGCTGACCTCTGCTGTAGGGGGTAATATGAATTTTGTGGCTTGCTATGGTCCAAAGTGTGTGAGATTGCAGAGATAGTGATCTGAGTTTGGATTTTGTGGGGGTCCTGGGAAAAACGTATGTGCGCTATTGTGACAAAAAGTAGCCTATTGCGCAATCGAGTGTAGTGACTATGTTTGTGGAAAATTTCAGCCAAATCGGTGGAGCGGTTTTTGCGTGATTGACCGCCAAACATCCGAACATCCAAAGTCACAAACTCACAAACATTTCACATTTATAATATTAATAGGATGCACTGGAGAAAAAATGGTTGCTCCTCCTCCATCCATATCTATGTCCTCATCCATGGGACATCTTGTGTTAACATAAAAAAAAACTATATACAACATAACAACTTCTTGACCCGTAATGGGTGAAAGACAACCATTGGTCCTGTTCCGATTGCCCATTTCCGTCTTGTTCCCATTTACCGTCCTGTTTCCATTGCCAATTCCCCGTCCTGTTCCCTTTGTCAATTTCCATCCTGTTTCCATTGCCAATTCCACGTCCTGTTTCCATTGCCCATTTCCCGTCCTGTTCCCATCGCCCATTCCCCGTCCTGTTTCCATTGCCCATTCCCCGTCCTGTTCCCATTGCCCATTCCCCACCCTGTTCCCATTGCCCATTCCCCATCCTGTTTCCATTGCCCATTCCCCGTCCTGTTCCCATTGCCCATTCCCCACCCTGTTCCCATTGCCCATTCCCCATCCTGTTCCCATTTACCGTCCCGTTTCCATTGCCCATTCCCCATCCTGTTCCCATTGTCAATTTCCATCCTGTTTCCATTGCCCATTTCCCATCCTGTTCTCATTGCCCATTCCCCGTCCTATTCCCATTGCCCATTCCCCACCCTGTTCCCATTTACCGTCCCGTTCCCATTGCCCATTCCCCACCCTGTTCCCATTTACCGTCCCGTTTCCATTGCCCATTCCCCACCCTGTTCCCATTGCCCATTCCCCATCCTGTTCCCATTGCCCATTCCCCATCCTGTTCCCATTGCCCATTCCCCGTCCTGTTCCCATTGCCCATTCCCCACCCTGTTCCCATTGCCCATTCCCCGTCCTGTTCCCATTGCCCATTCCCCGTCCTGTTCCCATTGCCCATTCCCCGTCCTGTTCCCATTGCCCATTCCCCATCCTGTTCTCATTGCCCATTCCCCGTCCTGTTCCCATTGCCCATTCCCCACCCTGTTCCCATTGCCCATTCCCCGTCCTGTTCCCATTGCCCATTCCCCGTCCTGTTCCCATTGCCCATTCCCCACCCTGTTCCCATTGCCCATTCCCCGTCCTGTTCCCATTGCCCATTCCCCACCCTGTTCCCATTGCCCATTCCCCACCCTGTTCCCATTGCCCATTGGTATTTTTGGCTTCTATGTATAAAATGGTATGACATCTTCCCCATGGGTTATGTCTGGTACGGCAGCTCATCACCATTCGCCCATTCACTCCCCCAGTCCACATTTAGCTCTGCCTTCTAATAGTTGGGCGACTATGAACGGAATAGGATATACAATATATCTTGTTAAAAAAGTTCTTTCGGCTCACAAGTCAGTCTTCATTATTTTCCTTTCTGGGAAGTTAATTCCCTCTTCTCAGATAATAAAAAAAGTTTCCAGAACTGATGACATGTTAAAGAATTGCGATGGGTGGACAAGGTGCCATAAATCAGGTGCTGTAGTCTACCTCTTGTCTAATGATGGTAAAAGTCAGACAGATGTGATGGATCTAGGTGCTGACTGTCCCGAGCCGTAGTCTCACCTTACATGTTTCTCTCTGCTAAATAGATTAAATGTCTCCCAAAGAGACAGAAAATGGGATCACATATCCTTGAACTTTAGACATGAGCCTTCATCCAGGACAATTGAAGCTTGTTATAAACCTTGCAATATGATTTAATGACTTACAAGGGAACTGTAAAGTTTAGAGACTTGGCCGGGGCTTTGTATTTTCAATGCCTGACCTTGGATGAAGGAAATCTCCATGTACATAATTCATACCCCACACAACCTAAGTCAGACTTGTAGCTATAAACAGCTAATCTTCAAGTGGAAATAACTTTGGGGCATTGGTCCAAAATATATACTCAGACTAGGATAAACTTTGTGCCTCGGTGACAAAGCTACTCTGCAGACCTTGAACTTTCATGGGTCAAGTTTGTTGACCGAATGCTACCTAACCTGGGTTGAAATGAGGTTCTTCGGGCCCACCATTTTGGGATTCCCTCTCCATCTAGGACAAAGACTATAGTAGCCTTCACATTTGGAGATATTCTGCTCGACCATTATTTTGATAACGCCTAGACCACTGGAGAATCTTCTGGTACTTTGGTAGACCAGTCCAATATTGCTCCCAACCCAAGGTTTGGCTTGGCCAAGCATATCTATGTTCTTATCCTTCCTGAGAACAAAAGGATTGGACATGTTTTAATCCCTCTGCCCATTGCTTTAGCTGATAGCGGAGTGTTGGCCAACAATCATCTAATGGGGGTTTGTCAACAGTCATGTATTGTGTATCAACAGCTATAGTCTGAAGCTTCGGAGAACTGATATCATCAAGGAACTTTGTATGAAGTCGACCCTCCTGTGCCTTTAGACATAAGATAGGGGTGCAATGAATGTGTACGTTAGATAATTCCTTCCTCATGGGCGTGACTACCAGAGTAGTAGGCATAGTAGCTACTTTTGGACTGAGCAGTTCAGGGTGTCCACCTCCAACAAAGCACGGAAGGAGTACAAAGAATACAATAGAGACCACTAAGAAAAGTAGACTGAGTAGATGACCATCAGGACTATGTTAGGCCAAAGCACCAACTCCAGCTCCTCTATGTCTCCACAATCCAACCCTAACACCTACTCCGACTTCGAATCCTCCGTAGCTGACCGCCATAGTCAGATAGAAGCGATTGGAAAGTATAATAAGTTCTCAGAACACGACAAATGTTCCAAATCATCTTGGCAACGTTTTTAAAAAATATCTAAAGATAAGAATACGGTAACTCATGAATATGGGCAGAAGTCCACAAAAATTGTGTAACAGTTAAAAATAGTCCAAGAGGAACTCACTTTATACAAAACTCTAATATTAAGTCATGTGTAATTCAATAGAGTAAGGAACTGGAAGGAATTCAGCAAACTGTGAAGTGACCCGGGGTCGGCTCAAGTCCAAACCGAGACAAATTATTTCGCTTTGAAATGTATTCATTTTGATGTTCTCCCCGGAAGACGTATCCTTGACCTGGAGTTCAGATGGATGGCACAATTAAACAAAAAACTGAACAATCATCCAATAGATACAACTGACCGGGTAAGTAAATGAGAGGTTCACCCACCATGGAGCAGACAGAGCTGTGAAGCCCGGTAATTGGTATCGCTCGGCTCAAAAGTTACAGATTTACAATTATTATTCTTGGAAAATGTTGTATAATGGCTGCAAAACTGCAAATAATGAGACAACCACATGTCAGGGTAGAGGAAAGGTGTCCAGGACGTCTCTATCTATTTACCTGGACATGATTCTAAGGATCAAGGTGTTTCCTCCCTATAACTGTGCTAAGTGAGCCGGACCATCCTGGCAGAGGGTCTGAGAGCTGTGCTGTGAGCCCGGACCATCCTGGCAGAGGGTCTGAGAGCTGTGCTGTGAGCCCGGACCATCCTGGTAGAGGGTCTGAGAGCTGTGCTGTGAGCCCGGACCATCCTGGTAGAGGGTCTGAGAGCTGTGCTGTGAGCCCGGACCATCCTGGCAGTGGGTCTGAGAGCTGTGCTGTGAGCCCGGACCATCCTGGCAGTGGGTCTGAGAGCTGTGCTGTGAGCCCGGACCATCCTGGTAGAGGGTCTGAGAGCTGTGCTGTGAGCCCGGAACATCCTGGTAGAGGGTCTGAGAGCTATGCTGTGAGCCCGGACCATCCTGGTAGAGGGTCTGAGAGCTATGCTGTGAGCCCGGACCATCCTGGCAGTGGGTCTGAGAGCTGTGCTGTTAGCCCGGACCATCCTGGCAGTGGGTCTGAGAGCTGTGCTGTGAGCCCGGACCATCCTGGTAGAGGGTCTGAGAGCTATGCTGTGAGCCCGGACCATCCTGGTAGAGGGTCTGAGAGCTATGCTGTGAGCCCGGACCATCCTGGCAGTGGGTCTGAGAGCTGTGCTGTCAGCCCGGACCATCCTGGCAGTGGGTCTGAGAGCTGTGCTGTGAGCCCGGACCATCCTGGTAGAGGGTCTGAGAGCTGTGCTGTGAGCCCGGACCATCCTGGTAGAGGGTCTGAGAGCTGTGCTGTGAGCCCGGACCATCCTGGCAGTGGATCTGAGAGCTGTGCTGTGAGCCCGGACCAGTATCAGATATGCAGAGTCACACAGATTGCAGCATCATCCCCTTCAGGAAAAGTGGGTTTACTCTGCATTCCGCCGTTCCTCTGTTACTCCTCCTGAAAATGTCTAAATAAATTGACAACTGGGCGCTACCATTACCCTTTTCAATAGGGTGTGTTCCTATAGAAGTAATTGTGTAGCTAACATGTGACATCACCTATTGTGACTGCTGGATTCTGCGTCTTATCTACATAGACGTGATCGCTGTGATCACCAGTGTGCTGTAAGTGAGGTCACTGCTGCAAAGAGATCTACAGAAAATCATGTCTCAGCCTATTATTTGGCTTAGTGGCCAAAGTCTGAAATGCAAGATTTTTAGTCATTTTTTTTCAAATATAGATGGAAAAATGGAAATTGAAAAAAACAACAAACCTCGTCAAAAAATTTTTTTTTTAAGTTTTACATAAAGCTTGATAAAAAAAAGTAATTCTCCATAAATGTTTAAATCTACAGAAGATCAAATAGGAAATGTAATGTGAAAAAAAACAAAACATCACGATAACGATATATCATTGTGACCATGAAATTGGGGGTAGGACAGGTCGGGCCTCTAGGTGCCATTTATTTGCATACATCTTGTTCATGGAAAATAACATGCAGCACATAGAGACATGTATGATACATATGTATGTGATGAATGTGTATGATGTATCGGTGTATATGATGTAAGTCATGTATGGTGTATGATGTATACTTTGTATAGTTTTATACACTTGGGGTGTCAGCTTCAGTCTTCTTCTGCTTGTGTAATATATAAGGGTTATTTCCAGGATACATTTGCTGAGAACAAGCTGTTTTACACGTCCTGGTAAGACGGTAATGGAGTATTGTATTTCTGCTGCCTGCTGTGGATGATAATAAGGATTGTTGGGTCCAGAGCTGTATGGGGCCCGGGGCTCCAATATCCAGAACTGGCAGACACCCTCTTATGAGCAGGAGGCACGCTCAGTGATGGCGGTATAGCTTGCAGATAACCCACATTCACAGTGAGGTTGGCAATACTATAAGGCATCAGAAGCTCCCATTGAAGTTGCCCACATACTTGGAGAGTCTATAGCAGGGGTAGGGAACCTTCGGCTCTCCAGCTGCTGTGAAACTACAACTCCCAGCATGCTCCATTCACTTCCATGGGAATTCCAAGAACAGCAGAGCCAGTATGCATGCTGGGAGTTGTAGTTTTGCAACAGCTGGAGAGCCATATGTTCCCTCCCCCTGGTTTATAGGGTTCGGATGACATACTCTGAAATCTCATATTGATGGTCTACCCTTTCCTTCAGTCCCAGAAAACCAGATATCCCTATGGAAAGGGAGAACTGTCAGATCACTGGGGGTCCGACTGCTGACCTTGGCAACAGGGGACTTTCACCCCCGTTCTGAATGGAGCAGTAGTCTGGAAGTCTTAACCCCTTCTGTTCAGACGTTTATGGCATAACTTATCGCTTCTAATGGTAAACCCCTTTAAGACTGAATTTCCATCATAGATATTCAGCTACGTGTTTTTGGCCACTCCTGTAACCTCGGCGGTTTTTAGCCTTGCATTCGATACCGTACAACACAGCGGTCAGCCGGCGGCGAGTTCATGGCTGCTAACCTGCTGCGTGTACGTCCTGTGTGATCCCTGACCCACATTCTGTTCTAGGCTTAGATTTTGTGTTTTGTAGTTTTTTATCACTTTTAGAACTTTTGATGACTTTTTTTGACTGTTTTATAGATCAAAAAAGTTTGTAAAATGTTACAAAAACATTGACAAAGGAAACCAGATATTTTATAGGTCCGAGGTCCTCGTAATGTTCTCCTATCGTAATAACGGGATTTACAGGGCAAGAAAAAGCAATAAACATAAAGACAATTTACAATAAACTGCAGAGCCGACCGGCCGACATAATGGCCTGGTGTAAGTGTAGCCGACAAACAAGTTTTCTTTGTTTCCGTGTTACAATTAACCTGCAATCCTGCAGAGATCCCAGAGATGTCCAGTGAGAGCCGCCGTGTGCAGCCTCCAAGTACTTTACATTCCCATCGCATCGTAAGTGGCCGGGAAGCGAGTTATATTGACCACAAACAAGATTAGTCCATTGCCAGCCCCGGTGGATGAATGTATCAGAGTCAATGTCTCCGTCGTGTTTACTGAACACATCATTACATTAAGAAATTACATTTACAGATTGAGATGCCAAGAGTGTCAACAGCAATATATCATCTTACATTGGGAAGCATAATATTCCGGAAAGGAGCGAATATGCATTAAAGTGTGCGGCGTCTTAAAGGGTACGACCAGTTATCTAGGAGGGGGAAGATGTCATTTTGCAGAACCCAGATGAAGGCACAAGGTAGCTGTGTCTGTAGAGAGTAGATTCCCATGTGAATGAGGGCGCCTTATCAGGGCAGATGGGCTCTCACAATATGATCAAAGTGCGCGCTAAGAACCTTGCATTCATATTCATAGGTCATGACTATGGAAGTGATGCAGAATTCACATTGTCCAGGTCTGGGAGGTGTAAAATAAAAAAATAAAGCATGTCCCGGAGCTCAATTGTCCACCGTGGGTGTCCCTTCGGACTGCCAGAAGGCCTCAGTCTCACCTAACTGTAGAGACCAATCAGTATCGTCAGTGGTGACTGAGAAGGACCTAGTGATATCACTTACATACGTCAACCGATCCTTGCCGGCAACCACTGAAGCTCCTGATTGGTCACTGGGGAGGACCTGTTGATATCACTTACATACAGTCCTATGAAAAAGTTTGGGCACCCCTATTAATCTTAATCATTTTTAGTTCTAAATATTTTGGTGTTTGCAACAGCCATTTCAGTTTGATATATCTAATAACTGATGGACACAGTAATATTTCAGGATTGAAATGAGGTTTATTGTACTAACAGAAAATGCGCAATATGCATTAAACCAAAATTTGACCGGTGCAAAAGTATGGGCACCTCAACAGAAAAGTGACATTAATATTTAGTACATCCTCCTTTTGCAAAGATAACAGCCTCTAGTCGCTTCCTGTAGCTTTTAATCAGTTCCTGGATCCTGGATAAAGGTATTTTGGACAAACAATTCAAGTTCAGTTAAGTTAGATGGTCGCCGAGCATGGACAGCCCGCTTCAAATCATCCCACAGATGTTCAATGATATTCAGGTCTGGGGACTGGGATGGCCATTCCAGAACATTGTAATTGTTCCTCTGCATGAATGCCTGAGGATTTGGAGCGGTGTTTTGGATCATTGTCTTGCTGAAATATCCATCCCCGGCGTAACTTCAACTTCGTCACTGATTCTTGAACATTATTCTCAAGAATCTGCTGATACTGAGTGGAATCCATGCAACCCTCAACTTTAACAAGATTCCCGATGCCGGCATTGGCCACACAGCCCCAAAGCATGATGGAACCTCCACCAAATTTTACAGTGGGTAGCATGTGTTTTTCTTGGAATGCTGTTTCTTTTTGGACACCATGCATAACGCCTTTTTTTTTATAACCAAACAACTCAATTTTTGTTTCCAAAATGAAGCTGCCTTGTCCAAATGTGCTTTTTCATACCTCAGGCAACTCTATTTGTGGCGTACGTGCAGAAACGGCTTCTTTCTCATCACTCTCCCATACAGCTTCTATTTGTGCAAAGTGCACTGTATAGTTGACCGATGCACAGTGACTCCATCTGCAGCAAGATGATGCTGCAGCTCTTTGGAGGTGGTCTGTGGATTGTCCTTGACTGTTCTCACCATTCTTCTTCTCTGCCTTTCTGATATTTTTCTTGGCCTGCCACTTCTGGGCTTAACAAGAACTGTCCCTGTGGTCTTCCATTTCCTTACTATGTTCCTCACAGTGGAAACTGACAGGTTAAATCTCTGAGACAACTTTTTGTATCCTTCCGCTGAACAACTATGTTGAACAATCTTTGTTTTCAGATCATTTGAGAGTTGTTTTGAGTAGCCCATGATGCCACTCTTCAGAGGAGATTCAAATAGTAGAACAACTTGCAATTGGCCACCTTAAATACCTTTTCTCATGATTGGATACATCTGGCTATGAAGTTCAAAGCTCACTGAGGTTACAAAACCAATTTTGTGCTTCAGTAAGTCAGTAAAAAGTAGTTAGGAGTATTCAAATCAATAAAATGATAAGGGTGTCCATACTTTTGCACCGGTCAAATTTTGGTTTAATGCATATTGCGCATTTTCTGTTAGTACAATAAACCTCATTTCAATCCTGAAATATTACTGTGTCCATCAGTTATTAGATATATCAAACTGAAATGGCTGCTGCAAACACCAAAATATTTAGAACTAAAAATGATTAAGATTAATAGGGGTGCCCAAACTTTTTCATAGGACTGTAACTCAACCGATCCTTGCCGGCAACCTCTGAGGCTCCTGATTGGTCTCAGCTTTTGGGGGTGAGGTCAAGGACTTCTGCCATCGAAATCGACCAAATCGACACCAGCAGTGGAGCGCCAGAGACAGCTGAATATGTTTTATTTTTTATTGCACACCCTTTTTGACCTCCTACTGGGTTGCTCCAATTCCTGGACAATCCTTTTAATGTTTGCATATGTTATAGCGCCCTCTGCAGACTGCTTCTGAATTTTTTGAATTTGTGCACCTGTCTACATTTTCTTTACTATGGCGTTGATGTCTGATTATATTTGTCTTGTGCATGTGGAGGATGCAGCTTCTTCCATGTTGCTGAGGCTGTGACCCAGGCGCATGACATCCTCAAGAGAACGCTAGATGTCATGAAGAGGCCCAAAAAAGGTGAGATAATGTGAGTATAATTTTTTTTTTTTTTACACCTCCTTTGGTCCTCCACCTATCATACCCTGGAATCAGAGTAGACAATAGAGTATAATAATTTGCATTGACCGCTAGATCTAACACATTATCCGGCCCAGACTGGAGCAATCATGTGTTAAATGATGGACATTTTCTACAAAGATGGACTTAGAAATGCAAATTCCACAAACGTAAGATCCGATACGTTCCATAACCGTTTCTGACATGGATGACTGGTGACTACACGGTTGTCAGGTGAAGGTGAAAACCATTGTCAGTCTATTTCACGGCTATGCATTGATTTCCAGATGCTTGTCATTTAGTCTTGCACACTGTCCCTGATACCGGTAAGCGGTAAGGATATAATGAGGCATCGGAAGATTTCGTTATATGGATGAGCGAATACCTGACAACACGGGCGCTAGATGTAGACGCCGCTCACAGACGCCTCAGGCATTCGCTTCACTTACTATTAATGTTATGGTAATATTATAAAATCAATGCTTTATAATACAGAATATGTCACATCTATAGGGGGTTGTCATCTCATATCCTTCCGGATGGGGAGATCTCACGCCAAATTAGAAGGTGGAATAAATATATTTCACATTATACAGGAGATTTCTATTATGTATTCTGCATTGTGTCCTCCAAAATGTCTTCTGTGTTATCTAATGCAAAATAGCTGATCCTAAATATTCCTTAGGGGCTTTGTCCCCATCCTGATCTTTTAGAAAACATGGCGGGATGTCGCTTCCTCTACGTGATAACAATGGATGGGCTTATAGGGGTTACACCTCCAAAAATGAAATGGGTCCATGACCCCTGTTTTGCAATCCTGATGCTCCAGATAGCAAGCCATGTATAACATAGATACAGCAGACATCACCAGCTCGCCCCAAATATTTGCAACTGCCTTGGATTGCAAAACAGGTCAAGGGCCCCATTCTCCTGCTAGGAGGAAGTACAACTGTGGGACGCCCCATTATTGGATATGTATGATTAGGTCGCGAATGTCAGATTGAAATAATCCATTTGGTGATATATATTGGCCATATATCTACAGCCATTGTTGGACTGACCCACCAGACTAGCAGAAGATCCTCTGGTGGGCCCAGGACTAACACAGTAAGGATCTAGCAGAAGACACCCAAATTTGAAGTCTACTATGATCTATTTCCTGTGGGTTGTTGGAGAGTGGGCTCTCCATATCATCATATCTGGAGGGCCCAAGGAACCTCAGTCCAATACAATATATAGCTGGCAATGGTTAGCATGTCTATGGGCCCATGATGGTACTGGCTCAGTAGCTGACCTCACTCCAGCAGTAGAGTATATGTCTGCTGCAACAGCTGAGGCTGGACATAACCCTAAAACTGAGCATTAACCCATTAGATTCTGCAGTCAATAGAGACCGTGGCACCTAAGGGGTTAGACAGAGGGAGTGGTCTACCTGTACCACCCCACCACTGGATTGCTCATAATTGCTGTGTTGGTGGAGGCCACTGACCACTGACACCCCAGTCAGTCATTACAATGGGGTCCCTTGTCCCCCTTCCCCCTCCATGGTAAGACTTTGAGTACAGTTTCTACATGAGTACCACCACAGTCTAGCTGCTCCGGAAGGAAGGGGGCGAAAGGGTTCCTCATTTTGGTAAGTGGAGGAGGGTTCCAGTGATCAGACTCCCACTAATTTAGCCCCGATCCAGTAGATATATAATAAGTTTCCAGAATACCCCTTTAAAGAGGACTTTTTACCACCTCCAACTCCTTTATTAGCCCCGCTCCACTGATTGCTATTTTTTTTCTCTAGCCCCCACCATTCCTGAGCCATCAGTTTTGTTAGTTTCAACATCCAATATGCTAATTAGGCTCTCTACTGCCCTCTGCTGGAGCAGATATTTTGGGACCACCCACCTAATTAGAATATTGAGTGCTGAAACTAACAACACCAATTGCTCAGGAATGGTGGGGGCTAGAAAAAAAATTCCAACAGCTGTGGAATCAGCGGAGCGGCTTCTATTGAAGGATGCAAAGAGGTGGATGTGGGGAAAGGTTCTTTTTAAAACACAATGCAGCGCATTTAGCAATATCATATCTAATATATATATATATATATATATATATATATATCTATATCTATATATCTATATATATATATATATATATATTCTGTCTTATACTTGCAGAACATAGGCATATAGTCATCTACGTTGCTGAATGCCTTGCATTTACCTTGGTTTCTTCATTATAAGTCTACTCCTGCCTATGCCATTAGTATATTTGGCTTCTATTATGCTACAATAAACTGTAATATTAGGTTTCTTGGGTACATTGCTGTCAGTACCCGGCGTTCTGCAATTTCATGTAATTGGCGGAGTAGTCATGCTTTCATTACATAACTGTGCATCTTTATAAATAGCCTATATATTGTATATACGATGGCACTATTCAGCCACTTCATTTAGTCAATAGCCCAAGACCATTATCTAATGCAGCCTCTCCATTAGAGAACATCTGAAGGTGTGGAACGTCTATAAAACCTTCAATCCAGACACTTGTATGCAAAGCACAACTTGCCAATCAATTAAACAATACAGACTCGGCGATAAACTGGGATTTGCTGCCGCTCCGTAGTCTCAATTTCAAGCTACATCTGTTCAGGAGACGCAGTAATAAAAGTCACTTTATTAGAAAAGCAATGTGGGATTTACAGCACGGATTTGTTTTCTGTGACCTACTGTCTACTTTGCCACCAGGGTTGTTAGCTTAGGCTGCACATCAAAGATATTATTGCCCCGGCGCGTTGTTCGCGGTGTATAGGGAATGCGATGTTATGTTATTTTCACAGCGAATAGAAAAAAGTAGGGGAAAAGAAGAACTTTTGTGTCTCGAAGCTGGAAGAACTGAAAATTCATCATCTTTCAGCAGTTGTTAAGGGATAAGGAAGGAACCGCGGTGGAAAGAAGTCGTATTTTGATTCTAGGTCTATAATTTAGTGACGGCCATCTTGTCAGCCATATGTGACCTCATATGTGAAGATCCTATAAATCAACCAAAAAGTATACAGTCTCATGAATGTGATAGCTCCGGGAAGACAGCAAGGTCAATTGGAATAAAAGGGTCAAAAGGCAGTGAAGTATGGGTTGTTTTATCTCTCTTCCATGGTTAACCTTTAAGATCACTCCACTGGAACTGCCATTTTAGAAAACAAGGGAAAAGAGGGTAATATGGCCCTTCACTACCAAAGACCATCCTTGCCAATGATGGAAAGAGGGTAACATGACATTTCTCTACCAAAGACCATCCATGAGAACAACATGATCCATTCCTACCAATCACTTTACTCTCCAATGACTGGAAGAAGAGGGTAACATGGCCATTCTCTACCAAAGACCATCCTTACCAATGATGGAAAGAGGGAAACATGACATTTCTCCACCAAAGACCATCCATGAGGCCAAAATGATCCATTTCTACCAATGACTTTCCTCTCCAATGACTGGAGAAGAGGGTAACATGGCCCATCTCTATCAAAGACCATCCTTGCCAATGATGGAAAGAGGGAAACATGACATTTCTCCACCAAAGACCATCCATGAGGCCAAAATGATCCATTTCTACCAATGACTTTCCTCTCCAATGACTGGAGAAGAGGGTAACATGGCCCATCTCTATCAAAGACCATCCTTGCCAATGATGGAAAGAGGGTAACATGAAATTTCTCTACCAAAGACCATCCATGAGGCCAACATGATCCATTCCTACCAATGACTTTCTTCTCCAATGACTGTAAGAAGAGGGTAACTTGGCCCTTCTATATCAAAGACCCTCCTCTTCAATGCCTAAGAGAAGAGGGTAACATGGCCCATTTTTACCAATAACTTTCCTCTCCAATAACTGGAAGAAGAGGGTAACATGGCCCTTCTATATCAAAGACCCTTGTCTCCAATGAGTGGAGAAAAGGGTAGCATGGCCCTTCTCTACCAATGACTTTCCTCTCCGATGTCTGGGAGAAGTGGCCATTCTCTACCAAAGATCCTCCTAACCTCTGACTGGGAAAATAAGGTATCTTGGCACATATCTACCAAAGATGCTCCTAAAATTCCACTAATTCACTAATTTTGGCAATCCCCCCCCCCCCTTCCCGTGCCACAGAAATCTATGGGGAGGGGATAATATTAGCTTGCTTTATTTTTCCAAATTTTCCTCAATTTGGAGATAAGATTAACCTAAATCGCATTAACTTTTCCAGGACTCATTTCCAAAAAGGCCAAAAGCTCAGCATTTACCCCATATGTAGCCTCATCCTTTGGTTACTTTTTGCAGTAGAAGGGTCTGCAGCAGAATTTCAGAGCTGGACGTCTTGCAGCGAACCTGACACATAGAGCTAAGCTTAAAAGAGTTTATCGTATTGCTTCACTTACACCTTGGACATTGTAGTGCTGCCGCGGATGAACGTCTGGTCTGTGAATTGACGTAATCGGAATAATGTTCCAGTTAATAAAGCAAACCCTGCAGTTTATCAGGGAGCAGGTGGACTAAATGGTGTAATGAGAGGGCAGGGTCCTCCATAAATTACACATCTTATGCGCTAATGTCGCCTTCAGACATGTAAAGAAGTGCAATATATCATGATGTCACCTTTCCACTAATGAACACAAGACCTTTTCGTGGTCCTGCTCACTGCTTGGACAACTGAGTCTTTGCGATTTACCAGAATCGATAGACATGATCAGAGGTTACCCACTGCCAGGTCAGGTGATTTATTCTCACTTTTGTTTCAATCGATTTTCTATGTTTTATCTTTTTAGAAGATTAAAATAGCTCCAAAAATAAAATAAAAAAATCAATGCACTTACCGTGCCAAGGTATTCAGAGATAGTAAAGGATTGATTCTCGCATAAAACCTCTTTAATCTGGAACAAGAAGATCCTGACTTCCTGCTAATGTGACATTCCACAGAAATAGTGCCAACGTTATATAGCAGGAGGAACTGAAGACCGGCCAGAAATCTAGTACTGGAGAGTCCACTCGTGGAGAGGTTGTAGAGCTTTAAAGGGGACCTGTCAAGAGGTGTGGGTCCACTAAATATCCAGCATGGCCGTAAGCAGCTCCAAACCTTTGTATCCCGGTATCCTTAGCAGTCAGAGGTTGAAGATGATGGTGATGTCACAGTACAGAGATAATACACACAGTGATGTCACAGTACAGGGATAATACACACAGTGATGTCACAGTACAGAGATAATACACACAGTGATGTCACAGTACAGAGATAATACACACAGTGATGTCACAGTACAGAGATAATACACACAGTGATGTCACAGTACAGGGATAATACACACAGTGATGTCACAGTACAGGGGTAATACACACAGTGATGTCACAGTACAGGGATAATACACACAGTGATGTCACAGTACAGAGATAATACACACAGTGATGTCACAGTACAGGGATAATACACACAGTGATGTCACAGTACAGGGATAATACACACAGTGATGTCACAGTACAGAGATAATACACACAGTGATGTCACAGTACAGGGATAATACACACAGTGATGTCACAGTACAGAGATAATACACACAGTGATGTCACAGTACAGGGATAATACACACAGTGATGTCACAGTACAGAGATAATACACACAGTGATGTCACAGTACAGGAATAATACACACAGTGATGTCACAGTACAGGATAATACACACAGTGATGTCACAGTACAGGGATAATACACAGTGATGTCACAGTACAGAGATAATACACACAGTGATGTCACAGTACAGAGATAATACACACAGTGATGTCACAGTACAGAGATAATACACACAGTGATGTCACAGTACAGAGATAATACACACAGTGATGTCACAGTACAGGATAATACACACAGTGATGTCACAGTACAGAGATAATACACACAGTGATGTCACAGTACAGGGATAATACACACAGTGATGTCACAGTACAGGGATAATACACACAGTGATGTCACAGTACAGAGATAATACACACAGTGATGTCACAGTACAGAGATAATACACACAGTGATGTCACAGTACTGGGATAATACACGCAGTGATGTCACAGTACTGGGATAATACACACAGTGATGTCACAGTACAGGGATAATACACACAGTGATGTCACAGTACAGAGATAATACACACAGTGATGTCACAGTACAGAGATAATACACACAATGATGTCACAGTACAAGGATAATACACACAGTGATGTCACAGTACAGGATAATACACACAGTGATGTCATAGTACAGGATAATACACACAGTGATGTCACAGTACAGAGATAATACACACAATGATGTCACAGTACAAGGATAATACACACAGTGATGTCACAATACACAGATAATGCCCACTTTATATGTTCTCCCCATGTTTCCGTGGGTTTCCTCTGGGTACTCGGGTTTCCTCCCACACTCCAAAGACATACTGATAGGGAATATAGATTGTGAGCCCTATATGGGACAGTGACTACAGCATCTGTAACGTGTTGTGGAATATGATGGCGCTATACAAGTAAGAGAAATAAATAATGTCAGATGCATTTATTATGATGTCCACAGTCAGTCCACATCCCCCATCATCCATAGTTATCACTCTCTGCTCCCTAGGTCCCTTATTTGTCAGGCCACATAGCAGCTGCTTTGTCTACTACCCTGGTAGTTATACCCGTGTATACAGGAGCTATCAGGAGGGGGCGCTGTCACTCTTACAGCAGTTTCCTATTGTCTATTAGATTGTATGCAGCAGAATGAGCTAATGGATTTCATGGCTCACATTATACGGTACATATATACCCTTCTTTACGATAAAATCCAGGGGGACGTATAGTGTTCATGTACATAGGCTCGATGCTGTCTTTGTCTGCTCCTGGTCAGGATACTTGTAATTAATTCTATAAGATAAACATTTGGCTGTTTGTACCATATAATTTAGGATGAGGGTGAGGGTTGAAGAGCGCTGCTGACTCAAGTCAGAGGTCGGCAAGCAAGGGGGCAAGTTATTAATAAGGGCACATTATATAAACTAATAGGTGGCACACCGAGCGTCCAATCTCCTCTGATTTCCTCCCCTTGCGCTGAGCATAATTTGCCACATATCACGGGTCTGCTTACAACCCTATTATCACACGTTTTCCATCTTTCACAAGACTTCCTTACTCTTACATTACTGTACGGCGGTAATTAGCACATCACTTCTGACGCTCTCATTTGCAAGCTCGCGCCGAGGAATATTTTCTGCAGACACATAAAATGCATAATTTTGAATATATTGAATTTATTTTCAGACGCGCAATATGGTTATTAATAAGTAGTGACTAATACAGCGAGATCATTGGTGATCTAGAGGGGAGAAATGATAGTAGAATCATTATGAGCGGTATGGCGGCTGGGCGAAAAATAAGAAGATAAACCCAGGCTATGTGCCCCATTATAAGGGTCAGCCACCTTCGGCACGCCAACTCCCAACGTGTTCCATTCACTATCATGGGAGTTCCAAGAACGGCAGAGCAAGTATGCATGCTGGGAGTTGTAGTTTTACAACAGCTGGAGTGCCGAAGGTTGCCTATCCCTGCTCTTAATACATTGCAGAGGGTGTTCAGAATTAGAGATGAGTGTATTAGTTACAGTCTCATTATGAATTTTTCAAAAATTTTGGATTTGTCCATACCCTGAAATATTTGGGGTTCACCACCCCTGAATCAATATTATACTCCGGGGTCTTGCCAGGCTCAGGGGAAGTGCGGAGACACTGATACTCACCTTCCCCCACCTCTCCAGGGCTCCTTTGCAGTCTTCTATGGTCATTTTCAGGGGCTTTATGTGACATTACAGGGTCCCAATGGACTGCTGAGACTCAATCACAGGTCTCTGCTGTTCTCCATGGCCTGTGATGTCACCCAGGAGGCCGGAAGAGGTTGTAGGACAACTGAAGAAGACCTCAAGGGAGCGCTGGACATTCCGAGGGAGCCCAAGTGTTTTTGTAATGTTTTTGCTTCTCCCTTGGGCCTCCACTTATTATCGGGATCTTAAGACCCCGAAGTCTAGTAATCCAGTTGGGACTGGACAATTTCATCCCCAAACAAAACAGGCTGCAAAACTTGAGAATATTTATGAAGTGAATCTAGACGTTCATCCATTTCTACCCAGAACCCTATGAGCTCTGCCAGACTCTAGTCTATACTTGACCACTTTGTTGACCGAGATCTGGGAGACGCAGTGACATTTTTTTACATAACCATGTCTCCTTTTATTAATCTTCTCCCCTTTGTGGGGGTGTCCATGTCACATATACTATGACCAAGGGCATAGAAGATACAGAAGCATTCTGCCAGGCCTGGGATATTCTCCCACTCTTCTGGGATGACAGGAGGTCACCCCATTTTGCAAGAGCCTCACGGACATTTCAAATTGTTGGCATCCATGTGTTATGTAGACTCCATGTAATACTATATCTCACCTACAGTGGCGCTGTTTGACCTCAGCTTGCCCAATCAAAATCAGCTGATCGCTAGATTAGATTGGCTGATCATGTTATTGGCTACAGAGTATCTCATCACCGTCTTCATTTACATGATCTGATTGGCTGCAGGGTTTACTGGCCCTGCCCACTCCATAACGGATCTCTACTGCTGTGATCCATTCCTATACTTGGTCCTTCCATTATAAAACTGAGACTATCCCAGATATGGTGGATATGATAAAATATAAAAAAGAATACAAGAAGGTTCTCTGTCCCCGGTCACGTCGTGTTATAGATGATCTAATCCATATAAATAAAATGCCCGATTCCACCATCTGAGGTCACCTCCCGAGGGTCAAGAATAATAACAGAAGTTATTAAAAGTCATTTGTACTTACTAACATGTCCTTGATGTATGAATCACCCCCGAGCCACAGGCAGAGCCGCAACTGCTAAAAATATAGAGTTTAGGTTTAATCAAAGTTTATTGAAAAAGAGAATTTTCAGGTATAAAAGAAACAAATAAAATAAGGATGTGCAGGCTCAGAATGTGGAACAAGCAGGTAATGCTAGAGGGGTACTACAAGTACAGCTCAGTCACTTACTCTCTGGACCACGGGTCCACGGAAGGTCGTGGAAGGTTATTAGGAGGGCACAGACTGGGTCAAACCCAAAGGAGAGTCATCGATCTAGGAAAGAGTACCGGAGATGGTGCCTAGGGGGGCCCAAAGACGGTACAGTTAGGAAAGGAAGGCAGCAAACAATTGGGCAAGGAGGAAGGTTGACAGTGGGAGAAGAGGCGGTAAGAAGGAGGAACGGGAAGGTGGGAACATGCCAAGGCTTCAGTTGGAGAAAGTGTCAACCTGTAAAGGGTTCAAGGGGCCCTCGACAGATGCACCTCAAGATGGATTTGCATACTCACTGGACTCCCGAAACAGGATCCATTACTGCCAGGTCATCACCACCCTGGATGAGTTAGGAAGGTCCTCCTCCAGTGCACAAGGGCCTCCTCCATAGGTAGACTCCTGAGTGAGGGCGCTAGGGCTGCGTCAGTATCGAGGAATAGCCAATCTGGCAACCATAAGAAAGTGTTATAGGAGGTCTTTTTTTCGCCAGGGATAATGGACAGGAGCTAACTGAGGAGTAGGTGAGACTGAGCAACCACTCACCCAAGTATATAAATTGCATACCAGGTCCGAATGTAGGCCGTACAGTAATTACAGGGCGCGCGGTGGGGTCTTCAGTTGTGTGAAAATACTTTCCAATTCCATAGGGATGGAGGTGAGCAAGAGGATCAGTGAGAATGTCCACATGGACATGAGCTCGTTGTATTCCAGCCAAGATAGAGGAGTCACGGGACAGGAAGACTGCAAATATGCAAAGAAAGGCACAAAGAAGCTCCGAAACATCTGATGTAACTGCACATTGCCCTGAGCGGACCACAGCAAAAACGTGCATGCACAGTGGCCTGGAGGGAACATGTGGTTGTGGAATAGAGAGCTCGGGGGACCTTCTACAAACCACAGAATCCCAGACAAATACTAAGTGAGAAGATAATAGTGTGTGCGATTGATGGGTTGGGATCCATGGAAGAGAGAGCAGATGCGCAGAGAACCTACTTTTTCTTCTCTAGTGCTCCGTTGTCTACGGCCAGTGTTTGAATACCAGGGTCACATGATAACGGAGACCAGTGGTCTCAAAAGTCGCTGTAAAGAGACCGTCACTGGTTCCATGCTACCAACCGCTGAGGCCCTGATCGGTCTTAGCGGTCACGTGAGACTAAGGACCTCCAGCATCCAGGCAGTGGTGTGAGACTGAACAGATCAGGGAATTGGAGGGAAGTCATTGACTCCTCCATATTTGTATGTCCTAGCTGGCTTTGTCTTTGGTTAGTTTTTGCTTTGTCTTTTTCCTTTTACATATTTTTTGTGTGACTACGATGAATTAAAAGCGCAAAAAGATGTGTTTCGCTTCTATCCGTAAAAGCGTTCATCTTCTCATCACAGAAATTTTTGACTATTTTTAGACACCGTAACACTTCAAAATTTCTGTCACTTCCATTAGAGCATCGTCCCCGCTGCATCTATTTATCACTCAGCACCACAGCGGGGGATGGGGCTCGTACGCGGGCCCCCAACAAAGAAGACGCTGCATCATCCCGCCACGCGGCTCCACCCTCTGCTACATAGTCATCAAAAAGCCGGCAATTTCCTGCTGGGCCTGCGTAAAATTTGTAAAGACGGTTCATCAATCGAGAAAATAATTTATGTAATATGGAAGGCAAATTTATAGCGTTTTTTGGATGTCCAGTAAAATATTATTAAAATTTTTCATGCAAAAAAAAATAAAAAATTAGTCTACAACCAGGCATAGAAGATTACCAAGTTGTAACGAACATTGGGCCAAGGCTTCAGGGGTGAACCATGGGTTTCTGCTGCCTGAGGCGGATGTCAGAAAGCCCCCCCTCCGGAGGACGGGGCGGAGCGGGCGGGGCAGAGCGGAAGGGGGCAGGGCTGCGCGGAGGGGGTGGGGCCCGAGCGGAGCGAGCGTCTTTAGCAGGCAGAGAGCAGGCAGGGAGAGGACCTGCTCTCTGCCTGAGCGTGAGGGGCGGCCGCTGGAGCAGCGCTGCTCCAGCGGCCTCCCCAATCCACCGCTCAGTGACAATGACCCTAAGCCAGTCCAGGACAGCTTGTCCTGGACTGGCTTAGGTCAGCAAAAATGCCGCCCTCCCCGGGGCCCTGGCATAGCGCCGCCTGAAGCGGTCGCTTCAGGTCGCCTCATGGGAGGTGCGGCGCTGCAAGGCATTAAGGCTACGGCCACACATAATAGGCCACAGCGAAAAGCACTATGTGGGTCCCCAGCCTAAAAGTTGCAGTTTTTGTCACAGTTGCATGTATTTTTAAGCAAAAATTGCCCCATGTGGTGCCCAATTTTCCCATTTTGCGTACCACATGGCATTTTTCATACAAAGGATGTGGAACAGTGGAGAGAATCTTCGGTGGGTTAGAATGGGACCTGCGTGAGTTACAACAAAAACCTTGTGCCCGCCCAGGACTGTTACAGATTTCATTAAGAGACCGGAGCCAAAGAACAAAAAGATCAAGACCACAACGGTCCTATATTGACCCCAATATTTGTAATGTGGGTCTGTAATTGGCGGTATAATTTGTGCACAGTACCGCCCTGGTATTTGGGCACTGTGTTAGTGCATGGTGATTTTGTATACATACTATATTTCAGTATTATGGGGTCTTTATATTACAGTTCTTCAGCTCTGGGTTGGGGTATTATTTAGCAACAGTGTGGCAGTATTATATTGACAGTATTATTCTCTATGGAAGGGTGGCTGGGAAAAACATGTACATTTAGGTAACTTACCTAGCTGTATATGGCAGTATTATTTGTACATTGTATAGCACTGTTATACGAGTACTGTTAAATGTTGACTGTATAGCACTTTTGTATGTGTACTATAGGGCAACATTATGAGCCTTTAAAGCACAGTTGTTTAGCACTTTCCTGGGGTATTATTTAGCAATGGTTTGATGGTACTTTGTGCAGAAGTATTAACATAGGGCAAAAGCATATAGGTATAGAGGTGACCAACCTGCATATATGTTGCAGCATTACTTGTGCATTGAATAGCAATGTTATTATACTGTAACTGTATATCACGTTAGTATAGGTCAGGGGTCAGACACCTTCGGCTCTCCAGCTGCTGGGAAACTACAACTCCCAGCATGCTCCATTCACTTCCATGGGAGTTCCAAGCACAGCAGAGCCAGTATGCATGCTGGGAGTTGAAGTTTTACGACAGCTGGAGAGCCGAAGGTTGCTAACACTAGTATAAGTACTATATGGTAGTATTATGGGGCCCTTTAAAGTATTATGTAGCAAAAGCTTGTGCAAATATATTAACGTAGAGCAAAAGCACTTACATGTAGCAATGTAGAAGACTATGTAGTATGATGGAATCTTTATATTACAGGTTTTTAGCATTGTTTGGGGGCATTATTTAGCAACAGTGTGACGGTATTATTTTGACAGTATTATTTTCTAGAGAAGGGCGGCTCTAGGCATGTTTCCTCCAGGAGCTTTTTGTGCAAAACTGTAAATGTACAACAGCAACATGTACATGTAAGTAAGTAGGTGAGCGTTTACTGCGCTCATTAATACACCTCCCCCCCATGACAACACACACGTCTGCCTTCTTACCTTATTTCACAGCTGAGATGTTTCTAGTTTCTCACACTCCACAATCTGTAAATGCGCCTCTAATTTTATCCATTCCTTTATATTTTAGGAGTAAGACTTCCAGGATAGTCGCTCAGCAGATATACAGCTCTGCGCCCGCCTGCCCGCCCGCCCTCTGCGCAATTGAAATAAGATACCGCACTGTGTGTGATGAATCTCATCCCCAGGAAAGAAATATGGTAATTTCATTTTACAGATTTTTCTGAGAAGCAAAAGTATTTTAACACCCGCCATAATCTGATTTCTGATAATGATCCCGATCGGCTGCCCGGGATTAAATTGCATTTTTGATTTCAGAGAGGCAACTTCTTCAAAAATACAATTTTCAGCTGGTGTTAGATTCCTCTGAACCTCGCTTATCTGATCTGAATAACAAAATACCGCTTTGTGCCGCTCCTATGGCGTTATTACGGTTTAATTAGGAGACAGATTTACTGAATTGGATACGTAGTGGTTCCGGTCCCAGAATCCTTGTGCACAGTCCTTATTTCTTACAAGGGTCCCCTGACAATAAGATAAGCACAGACCTGTTCCTTAGGCTATATTCACACAAGGGGTAAAAACAGCCATGTAAAATGAGCAAAAACGTACATTTTTTCGAGACCATTTTGCATCCCTTTGGGACTCATTTTTCATGGATCCCACATATACTTGTCTACTAACAGACCCATAAGAATGGACACAAATGGGACAAGTTCTATTGTTGATCATCCGTCAAAGCGGACCTTCCAAAAAACGGATATGTGAATAGTCACATTGTAATAATTGACCACTGGCGCAGTTTCCTATGTAACTCACACTAGTTTTCGGGCATCATGATTGTGTTAGGACAGGATGTCCCCATCTTGATCCACATTGATCCACTCCAACCACTTTCACAAAGAGTGGGATGTGGAACATCTTTGGTGCAACAATGTACTTTAGGATAGGTCATCAATTGAGATGTGCACCCCAGCTTCACCGCGCATGTGCCCAAGTCTAGCGCATGCGCACTGAAGCCAAGCTTCACTGGAGAATAGAGCCGAATACAAAGGATTGGTGAGACTAAAGCATTATAATTTTTAATGTGGCCATGGATTGAATTGATTGTAACAGGTAGTGTAGAGCAATCGGGATCGGAAAAGATTGGATCCCGATCGGCGATAGAGCAAATTTCACGATTGGGATTGGCTGGAAAATGATCGAAAATTGGATTTTAAAATCGATCCTGAAATCTCAAGATCGGCTCAACCCCAGTAATAGGACCTTTTGGGACACTACAACCCCAGTTCCCTATAAGTTCTGGGTTGCGACCAACACAGTCCTGTTTTACATCAGGAGCTTTTCCCTATTTTTTGCAGTGTGGCAGGGGACATTACCTCCACCATTAGAGAATCTGACCTCCATGAAGGGGTATGTACTTGGTCTATACAATGTGTAGGTAGGTGGTACATGTCACATTCAAGGCTGCCAATCGTACATTGCCCAGAGCACCGATCCACCTGCGCCTTCTTCCTACATTGGTGCCATCTCTTCTCCAGGTAAGTGTCGCTCTTGTATCTGGATATGCATGGTAATTCATCCATCCAGGCGCCATTTTTCATTGCTTATTGGTTCAGTTCTCATGTGCCCATGGTAGATACTTTTGTCAGTCCACAGGGTATGGTTACCTGCCCGAATGATGCCTATGTCATCTGACATCTTTCTATCATAGCAGTTTCTTTGGGATCAGACCACACGGTCCAGCTTTCACTCTCCTTGTTCCTTGAACACAGTGGAAAGACCAAGAATCCACTAAAAAATTCTATTTTGCAATCTAAAGGTTCCAGCCATGATGTGCTGTCAGAAATATCGCTTCCTACCCCGGTCTCCATTTCCTCACCCTGGCCAAACATTAGCCTACTCAATAATGCAAATCTTCCCAAGGGGACGCGCTGACATTTTCACTGTCTATCGATTAAATAGAACAACCAAGATGCGGATGAAGAAATTGCTGCTGGTTCTAAACAGCTCAAAAGTAGCAGCTGCACAAGTGAGACATCCGACAGTCTCATCATACTCAATATGTTAGCACAATATCAGGATATCTCACCAAAGCGGCACTTAAAGGGGCACACCATATTCTTCAAATAACCTGATAATAATAATCTTACTATGCAATCTTGCACCAGACCAAGCAGTATACCCCTGCTCCTCCTGATACATACTCGGCTAATAAGTCTTGGCTATCAGTTGCCACCACTAGGTGCGGAAGGGGAATCATCTGTGCACAGTCGCCATTCAGACTATATCAATATCAACCATATAGAGCTTTGGAAAGACTGTCCTTCGAGAGGAGACAACAGGAATCAGACATTTGTACCAGTATTTCTACAAAGGTGTGCAAAAGTATTAGGCAGGTGTGGAAAATTGCTACGCAGTAAGAATGGTTTCAGAAATAGAAGGGTTAATAGTTTACTTTATAAAGGGAACGAAGAAAAGAGAACTGTAACTGCCATCAATATTTGGTGTGACCTTTGCCCTTTGGAGGAGGAGTCCTAGAAGTGATGATATGGCCCCCACAGATATAGTATAGCCCTGACCTCAACCTCATCAAGTTGGTCTGGGTTGACGTATAGGGTATGTCTGATTTATAAGGAGATGTGTGCAAGAGATAGGAAGATTGGTGTTGAAATTGCCACTTTTCATAAATCTTGACCACCCCATCTTCTCAGACAACTTTG
This sequence comes from Leptodactylus fuscus, assembly GCF_031893055.1. Taxonomy (NCBI): domain Eukaryota; kingdom Metazoa; phylum Chordata; class Amphibia; order Anura; family Leptodactylidae; genus Leptodactylus; species Leptodactylus fuscus. The sequence goes on from NC_134272.1 coordinate 80,426,675, forward strand.
TATACATCAATTGTACGAGCAAATATAAAAATAATTTGTAAAACATATTATTTTGGGGAAAAAAAGCTTATTTTTCCGCTGTTAGCCACTTCTTCTGCCAGAGAGGTCAAATGATGACACTGGTGAAGTCTGCAAGCTCACAGATTGCATTAAAGGGGAATTTTTATCACCTCCATCAACTCCAACTCATAGCATGCTTTAAGAGATGCCGCGCTACTGATTCCAGATCAGTTACAATTTTTTTTCTAGCCTCTACCATTCCTGAGCAATCACTTCTGTTAGTTTCAGCACACTTATGCTCTCTACTCTCAGGTGGGCGGTCCTAGGTTGGAGCAGATAGTCAGGGACCGCCCACCAGCCAGTGACATGCATGTAACAGCTGTGATTACTCAGGAACCGTGTGGGCTAGAGAAAAAATTCCAACTGTTCTGGAATCAGCGGAGTGGCAACTCTTGAAGAATGCAAAGAGGTGGAGTTAATGTTTATGGTGAAAGATCCTCTTTAAACTGATATTCCGACAACTAGAAGTCTTTTTGGCTTGGATTTCCCCTTTAAAGCCTTTTCTTGCAGGTATAAAACTTTATAAACTTCAGAACACCTCAAGGCAGACCAATGATGTACAATGGTAATTAGATCCTAATGGCTGATGTCATTACACGAGAAGCCTTCGCAGCGCACGTATCCTCAGGACTTTTATTACAATGGACGTTATTGATTCGCAAAAAGTCATGGCAGATGTAAACAATTGCACCGGGGGCTACCGAGCAATTTATAAACCCGGCGTCCTATTTTTAGGGGATGTTGTGTAACCGATGCACGAAATAAAGGTTAATATATAGACCCATTATGGGAACAGTCACTGTGGGAGACGTCTTATGAAAAGCCTCTGTACGGGAGCGTCGTCGGCGTTATAGCTCAGCGGCGGAGGACCTGTCTTTGGAGAATCCCCGGGTGGACAGACTGATATTGACAGCTCAGACTATTCCGGCTTGATTGTTGTTTGCACAAGCTACAATGTAATTCTCCCTGTGGCTGTTTAGCCTATTGTAGCATATAGGGGCTTTATTTATAAACGACGCCATCATTTCTCGTATTGATCGCCGGCGTTGCTTTGTTTCCTTACTTTCCTTTAGTTAGGCTAAGAAAGTGTAAGATGCGTTCATGTCCTGATTAAACATTACACCGATCGTAAATGCGATGTGCGAGGAATCACTGACTCAGGATTCGTGCCTGTGCGTGTAAATGGGCTGCCGGCGACGGCGGAATTTAGACGTCGATGCAAATTTTTACTTCATCAGTGTTGTCTTCACATTGCTTTGCTAATCTCGTGTGATATCGTTCTTAGATGCATAAAAAGACATCTTTGTCACTTCTGACATGACTAATAAAGCTGTAGATGTGAAAGGATGATAAAGCGTAATAGTTTGCCAGCGCGCAGCGTATTACACATCGTAGAGGGAATGTGTCACCAGAAAATGACTTACAATTTTGTCTGGATCTTTGATATCTTTTTGATTTTCCATGTCATTATTTATATTACCCTGCAATTTTCACTCTGGCCACTAAGACCAATTCTAAACCACCACTGACCAATTCTGTAATGATTTCCTTTGCGGAACCTGATTTACATCACAGGCAGGATTACAATAGAAGATAACACCTTTATAGATAAGACCATTGAGCCATCATTAAACAACCATACTCACCTCTCCTGGGCTCCAGTGCAGGTCCCCATTCCATTTGGGCCACTTCCGGCCTCTTGAATGACATAAGCAGCCCCCAGGGACTACTGAAGCGTATGATTGGGCATCAGTGGTCACATAGGATCTGCCAATGCCATGAAGCATAGACACAATCACACGCCTCACCAGGCATGTTACCTGCCTAAAATGAATGACTGGGATTTCCAAGGTTAGAAAAACATGGAAAAATTTCTTCTGGAAACAGCGCCTCACCTTTATAGAGGCTGAGTGTGATATTGCAGCTTAGTCTAGTTTACTTCAATGGAGCAGAACAGCAATACCAGACAAAACCACTGGACAAGTGTGGAGCTGTTTGTGAAAGAAAATATTATATTGGGAAACTGATGATCTTATGGATCGGCCACAGAATGTGACGGGGAAGCAGGAAAGAGGTGGACATGAAAATGATTCATTGTTAATAAAATTTGCATTACTGGTGTGAACTTATGTCATAAATATACACAGTCCAGTCTCATTAATGTGACCACCTGTCTAATCCAGAATAACCACCTTTAGCAGAGCGGACCGCTGCGAGACGTGCAGGAAGAGAGGGGATGTTGTGATGATGTCACTGGGATGTTGTGCCATGCCGACTCCAGTGCCGTGGCCAGCTGCGCTAGGTTACGCGGTTGAGCATCCATGGTGCGAACAACCCGATCCAGGTGGTCCCACAGATTCTCAATTGGGTTCAAGTCCGGGGAATTTGCAGGCCGGTAAACTCATCTTGATGCTCCTCGAACCACGCACGTACACTGCAAGCTTTATAACATGTCGCATTGTCCTGCTGGTAGATGCCATCATCCTGAGGAAAAACAATTCGCATGTAGGGATGAACATGGTCCGCAAGGATAGATGCATACTTGTGTTGATCCATCGTGCCTTCCACATTGATGAGTGCACCCAGATGGCTGATGACACGTGACTTCTGCGATTGATTATTTAACGTTGACGTCAAAAGTAGGCGGCGGTCACATTAATAGGACTGGACTGTGTATGTCTATTATTAGATATTTGATGATTCTTCATCAATTTATCTCTATAATTCAGATGTTCTAAGAAGCAAATAAAAAACTGATGAAAGTAATGGAGTAAATCGAACGAGAAGACGAACTCTCCATCAATAAACTCCATGACAGTGAAATCCAGAATCACAGTATTGTCAAATACCACTAGAGGGCAGCACTGTATCAATAAACATAAATAGGCAAAGGTAAGATGTAAGAAGCTAATGTATAGCTGTATACATGATAGATAGATAGATAGATAGATAGATAGATAGATAGATAGATAGATAGATAGATAGATAGATAGATAGATAGATAGATAGATAGATAGATAGACAGATAGGAGATAGATAGATAGATAGATAGATAGATAGATAGATAGATAGATAGATAGATAGATCGCTTGAAACAGGCTCTTGGAGCCACAACGTTGCAGTATGAGGCAATAAACCTCCTTCACTTTTTTCACAATTTTTGGTGTGCCGTCTGCTTTTTTGGAGTTATATTGAACGGGACAAATCCTTTTCCCATTGCTGAGCACCCAGGATAGATAGATAGATAGATAGATAGATAGATAGATAGATAGATAGATAGGAGATAGATAGATAGATAGATAGATAGATAGATAGATAGATAGATAGATAGATAGGAGATAGATAGATTGATAGATAGATAGATAGATAGATAGATAGATAGATAGCAGATAGATAGATAGATAGATAGATAGATAGGAGATAGATAGATAGATAGATAGATAGATAGATAGGAGATAGATAGATAGATAGATAGATAGATAGATAGCAGATAGATAGATAGATAGATAGATAGATAGATAGGAGATAGATAGATAGATAGATAGATAGATAGCAGATAGATAGATAGATAGATAGGAGATAGATAGATAGATAGATAGATAGATAGATAGATAGATAGATAGGAGATAGATAGATAGATAGATAGATAGATAGCAGATAGATAGATAGATAGATAGATAGATAGATAGTGTGAGAGAGTGAAGAGTGTGGTGTGGGAGGGCAGGTATATTCCAGCCAGGCAGCTAAAGGGTGTTTGGTAAAGTCCCACACCAGGGAGGTCAGCTGGGTAATCAAGGCCTGATATTAGTCTGTGTGTGAGGACTAGGAGTGTGGCACCACACTGACAGAACTGACCTGTCCATACCAAACCTACAGAGCAGGTACTGTGCCACCTGTTGTTGTTGCCAAGGGCGCCTGGCATCCGCTGTAATAGAGAGGCGGAAGCCGGTAAGTGATAGACACCATTACAGGTGCCGGGGCCTGAGACATCGCTGCGCTCCTCTGCCCTGCATGCATGAAGCCAGCAGCGGCAGGGGCGATGCTATTCCGCTCCTCCGTGCCCCCGCCGCTGGCTTCATGCAGGGCAGAGGATCGTAGCGATGTCTCAGGCCCCGGCGTCTATCCCTCCCCGGCATCCGCCTCTCTAGTACAGCGGATGCCGGGTCAGTATCGGTGGCCCCTTCTCCCCCGGGGCCGGTCCCCACCGGCCCCGTACCTGTAAAGTTGCAGGCCGGCTCCTGCGTGGCGATATCGCAGGAGCCGACCTGTTCGGGTGACAGCCGGGAGCCTAATGAGGCTCCCCGGCCTGTCACGGCTATATTAGTATTGCGGCTGGTCTCTATGACCAGCCGTAATACTAATAGACAGAATGTCTCATAGACGGCAATACAGTTGTATTGCCGTCTATGGGACTTGCGATCAAGTGACCACAGGCTCAAGCCCCCGGGGGGGAATAAAATAGTAAAAAAAAAAAAAAGCTTTAAAAATATGAAATAAATAAAAGTTCTAAATCACCTCCTGTTTTTTTTCAATACAAGGTGATCTAAGCAATAGATATCCCCCAAAATGGTATAACTAAAAAGTACAGCTGGCCCCGCAAAAAAAACGCTCTATGCATCCCCATACAGCTGCAGGGTCACCTGTCAATGTGGCCTTGCAGCTGTTGCAAAACTACAACTCCCATATATTAAATATTTTACCAGTTTTTGCTTCAAAATTTTTTTTCCCTATTTTCCTCCTCTAAAACCTAGGTGCGTCTTATAGTCCGAAAAATACGGTATATACTGTACTGTAGATGATAGATACTGTGGCTAGATATATTGTATTGTACTGATATGTATACTGTACATAGATATGAGAGAGATAGACGATAGATAGATAGATAGATAGATAGATAGATAGGAGATAGATAGATAGATAGATAGATAGATAGATAGATAGATAGATAGATAGGAGATAGATAGATAGATAGATAGATAGATAGATAGATAGATAGGAGATAGATAGATAGATAGATAGATAGATAGATAGATAGATAGATAGGAGATAGATAGATAGATAGATAGATAGATAGATAGATAGATAGATAGATAGGAGATAGATAGGCAGAGGGTTACATAGTAAAGAATATTTTGGTCCTTTAAAAGTTGGAATGTGAAAACTTTGATGTTGTTCTTGTATAGGGCGATACATGGGGAGGGTCTGGGGTGTAATAACCTTTCTCTAACCTTTATAACCTGACTGCTTTCTCTTTTCTCTCCATAGATAACCTTTTTATCTCTTCACGGATCCCTAAAGTCACAGGTTGACATTTTCCTATATGATGCATTGATCTATGTTACTATTTCCCCTCTGCAGAAGCATAAAGTGTAATAGAGCGTTAACTCCCCGGCCATAAAGAGTCCATGAACCTTCCACTCCAAAAGTCACTTAAAGGGGAACTTCCTGTTAAACATTTAGGGGTTAATAAACTGAGCACTGATAAGGCTGAATATGATCTGTCCGATCCTGTAGTAATACCGCCTGACATCTGTCCCTTATGTCTTTCTAGCACACATATCACATAGGAGGCAGATGGAAGGAGGTAACACATAACTGCCTGATCAGACTACACAATGTTTGTCGTCTGTAACCATCGCGACACATAAATCTGCGTATCAACTGAAGACACAAAACGTTGCTATTTTACATAAGGGCATTTGGACTTACAAACAGCTTGGGAGTCCAAGGTGATCCGATATGGCTGCCAAATTTTCATAGATTCTAAGGCTAGAATTTCCATTGACTTCTACTGCGGATTCCCACATGCGGCGGGAGGATGGATTTAACCCTTTCCATAGACCGCAAATATTTGTTCTCTGTGTTGAAGCAGAAATTCTGTCCTAGCACGCACACAAAGCGATGCTACTAAATAGGGCAGTGTGTAACATTGTGTACATAATATATGCAGAGCGAAATCAATGGGGTAATAAATAGTAAGTCAGAGTATGACAAATGCAACACTTGTTCTCAACCAGCTCGGCATTATATCATCCATGTACCTGATGTACAAACTATTCTGTTCTCTAGTAAAACTGGGAAATGGGAATGGATCAGATTTCCTGGAGGCAGAGAAAAGCTCTGCTACTTTGTGCATACGTACCACATGGATGAACCGCAGACATTAATTCCCATAAAAGCTGAACATTCGGGTTTGATTGGGGTTAAAGGGTCACTAGTCGTTTCAACCGCTTATTTATTACAATGCAGCTATATACAATGTAACACTCCATTTTGGGTATACAGTTCAAATACAAAGATATGTTTCTATGGTTAAAAACAAAAAAAAAACCCTAGTATCCTGACCCTGAAGTCATGTGTTACTCTCCTTTCTACAAGGGGCCTTCCTTGCATGTTGGGGCAGTCCTAGTGTCCCAAGTTTTTCAAGAAAATATTGGTAACTAAGTAGTTATCATTATTATTATCTTGCAAAGATCTGTGCCGCACCTTTGTTTTACTGCTACAAGAGCTTTCTGTAGATTACTATATAAGAAATGCAAATCCCATGATTCCTCTAAGGCCCCATTCACATCTGCGTTCAGGTTTCTGTTCAGGGAGTCCGCTTAGGGATCCCCTGAACAGAAACCTATATGCATTAAAAAGCAGTTACCTGGGAAGCCTGCGGACCCCATAGACTATAATGGGGTCCATGTGGTTTCCGCTCGGTTTCCACACGAAACCTGTTTAGTCTATGGGATCCGCGGGTTTCCCAAGTAACCGCTTTTTAATGTGTATAGGTTTCCGTTCAGGGGGTAACCAAGCGGACTCCCTGAACGGATTCCCCGAATGCAGATGTGAATGGGGCCTCAAAGACTTTGGCTCTATTGTCAACTGCTAGGATGTCCTTCTATTACAAGATGTAAGGTAAAGCTACGATATGTCACTTTCTTCACACACAATCTCTTGTGACACTGCTCTGCTGTTCTGTACCGCACAATCTGCTGCCCAGCATGTGATACAGGATTACTCCAAAGACTGGAAGGGAAGGGAGATAGATATATATGTACGCGTGGGGTTCTGTACTACAAGGTGGGGGAGAGTGAAGATAACCATATGTATTATGTGCAGCCCAAAACATAAACAGGAAATAATCATCAGACCAAGGTCATGTGACTGCACAATGAGCGCGTATGACATAGGTATCGCGGCTGCAGACTGTACATTAGTCTGTGACTATTCTTACTGCATGTAAACCATTTGCACAAAATTTTTAAAGCCCGGATAACGCATTTAAGTGGAATGTCTTGCCTGTTTGTATATTACGAAGTAAATGGATCTTGGCAGAGCAGCTCGATGAATTAGCAGATCATACATAATTCATCATTCAATGGGGAGGGGGCACCATGAGCAAGAATCTTCCAGGGTCAAAAAAAAATCAATATAAAAACATATTTAACAAAAAGTACTTTAAAAAAGATTGACAGATCCATCAGAGTTATTGTCAGTGGTGAGTGGAAAATTTCCTTAAAGGGAAACACTGACAAAAGAAACGTATGGTGCTTCATTAAATTCCATGGGGGAGATTCATCAAGCCTTGCATGCCTGCACAAATTGGTGTGCAAATTGGGTTTTTGCAAAAAATTTGTAACTTTTTTTCCTTATGAGGCATAAGGGGGCGCGGACAATGGGTGTGGCCTCTGTTCTCGCCAGATTTATGACCATTCATCCTGCACCGATGCGGTGATGTTAAAAATGCCATTCTTCATAAATCTGCCCCCATGTATCATCCCCTGTCATATAGATATAAGAGAGGAGATGACGGTGTACACTTTCCTGACTGTACAGTTTAGTTCTTTTAGTGGGGCGGGTCATCACAATGTCCTCTGAGCAGGCAGAGATGGTACTGGCTCTAGCTGCCCATGTCATGCAATGCTGACACATCCTATCTGACCGAAAATTCAAGCAGATAGGAGGTTACACTGCAGGATACACATGATAGAAGTCACAGTTGCACGGATGGAATATGCGCTTTTGTTGGAGGTCTCCTTTAAGAAGGACACATAAGAAAGTTTTTCGATAATGTGTAAAATAACAAAAAGTTCTTTAATATCATCTTTAGCCACACAGTAAAAATAGTTTCACATCCCTACCAAACATGGCATACACACAATGAGCGCAAACAATGGAAGACGGCAGCGCGGTGTCAAGGCATCGCCATAATGACAGTGTTTCCTCCGCGCTGCATTGTGCGGCCTCCATTATCTACGCTCATGATCCATAAGCTACAATTAATGACTTTAAAAAGAAAATTATAGATAAAGTTATGTTCTCTCAATATGCAAACACCGGTATGCCATGGTCGTGTGTAGAGAAGCATCTGCCGGGCCCGAGTCCTCACAATTACTATGTGTCTGGCGCATCTAATGGGATACGCCATCTATAAAGATTTATTAACTGTTCACGGTATAGGGGATAAATATTAGCCAGGGACCCCGTCACATGTTCATGTTCACTACAGGGGCTTAAAAATTTTTTTTTAAAAATTGTAGAATACATTTTATAAAAAATATATTTTTAACTAGGTATAATATTATTTATTATTTATTTAATTTTTTTAATTTTTTAATTTGTAGAATAAATTTTTAAAAAATATTTTTTAACTAGGTATATATTATTAATTATTTATTCTATTTTTTAAAAAATTTTTTTTTAATCTGTTACTTTTTTTCTAATCAATTATTTATTGTTATTTGGTGATTTTCTATAGTCTAGTCGCTATTTATACCTTAAATAAAAAATGTGATCCTGCAATTTTCACTCTGTCCACTAAGCCTAATACTGGGCAGACACTTGCCAATTCTGTAGTGGTTTTCTTTTCAGCGTTTACCTCCTTTACATCACAGGCGGTATTACAATAGAAGCCAACACCTCTATAGATAACATCACTGACCCATCCTTACATCACTACTGACAATAGATGATGTCACTGCTTAGCTCCTCCCCCTCCCTGCACAGAACATGTCTAGAAAACTCTCCCATAGACCTCAATGAGTTGGCTCTAGAATACTGCTACCTCTGGCCATGATTATGTAAGCTCAGGCAAGATGGCCGCCCCCATAAACACATACTGAAAATAAAATGTAAAAAAATCTACAATCAGAAAAAAACAGATTAGAAAAAATAATCTTGTTTTAATAAACAACTAAATGGCTCCTTTTTTTTAACAATCCGTCCTGTTCCTCCTACCTCGCACTGACCGTTCCTTGGTATATAAATATTCTCTGTAATCCGTAGTAACCCCGGATGTTTTGTTCCTGCCGTCATGGCAGCTCGGGATGGAATGAGGCTGACGCTTCTCGTGAGCTGTTCTGGATGAGGACGGATTTTCGTCTTGTTTTGTGTATGTCTTAGCTGGTGATTATCTCAGACACAATGCTGTGGCCGGCTATGAGATTTCCTCATATTTGGGTATGTTTAGCCGATTAGGCTTTGTCCTTTTCTTGAACTTTTTGGATCCATGAAAAGCTGCGACTAATAAATATGGATAAAGCAGATCCAAAAATATAGACAGAATCTGGGTCTCTGCCTGTCAAGATGAATGGACATTGCATATCAAGTGCCCGAATAGTTTTTGAGCTGGACCTGTTGAGGCTAAGACCCCATGATGCAGAAATGCAGTTTTTTGTTGCAGATCTTACTGCAGTTTTTTGAGCCAAAACTAGGAATGGTTTTAACAGAATGGAATAATCTAAAAAGCTTCTTTTATATTTCCTATTCCTTTTGTAGCCACTCCTGACATTAGTTCAGAAAACCGCAACAAAATCTGCTACAAAATAAAGCTGCGTTTCTGCAACATGGGGCTTTAGCCTGAGGAAAAGCAGCTTTATTTCTTGCAGATTTTGTTGTGGTTTTTTGAGCCAATGCCAGGACTAGATTGAACAGAAGCAGGGGCATAACTACCGTGGAGGCAGCTGCCCCGGGACATTAGGGGGCCCGGTGACAGCCGCTACCGCTGCGGTTTTTTACATTTTTTTTTATAATAGGCCGTTATGGGTCCTATTTACTTGCCGATCCTGGCTGGGCCGGGATCGGTAAGTGATACCGCAGGCCCCACAAATACTATCATTATACTCGGGGGTCTTTGCAGACCCCCAATGTATAATGATTGGAGGCCCGGGAGAGGTAAGGGAACGTAAAAAACACTGTTACTTACCTCTCCACGATCCTGCCAGGCCTCCTTCCTACTTGTCTGATGTCTCTGACATCACGTGAACCCGACCTGCTTCCCGGGTCATGTGACGTCCGACGTTATAGAAGAAGGACGGCAGCGGAGAAGACAGTGTAGGAGCCGGGGACAGGTAAGAAACTGTAAATTTTTTATGTTTTTATTCCCCCGGGTCTCTGATTATTATACTCTGGGGTCTGAAAAGACCCCAGAGTATAATAATTGTTTATGGGTGTCCACTATGGGTTATAATACTGTGTGCAGGGGCCACTATGGGACATAATACTGTGTGCAGGGGCCACTATGGGACATAATACTGTGTGCAGAGGCCACTATGGGGCATAATACTGTGTGCAGGGGCCAGTATGGGGGATAATACTGTGTGCAGGGGCCACTATGGGGCATAATACTGTGTACAGGGACCACTATGGGGGATAATACTGTGTGCAGGGGCCATTATGGGGCATGATACTGTGTACAGGGGCCACTATGGGACATAATACTGTGTGCAGGGGCAACTATGGGGGATAATACTGTGTGCAAGGGCCACTATGGGGCATAATACTGTGTGCAGGGGCCACTATGGGGCATAATACTGTGTGCAGGGGCCACTATGGGGCATAATACTGTGTGCAGGGGCCACTATGGGGCATAATACTGTGTGCAGGGGCCACTATGGGACATAATACTGTGTGCAGGGGCCACTATGGGGACATATTACTGTGTGCAGGGGCCACTATGGGGCATAATACTGTGTGCAGGGGCCACTATGGGGGATAATACTGTGTGCAGGGGCCACTATGGGACATAATACTGTGTGCAGGGGCCACTATGGGGCGTAATACTGTGTGCAGGGGCAACTATGGGGGATAATACTGTGTGCAGGGGCCACTATGGGACATAATACTGTGTGCAGGGGCCACTATGGGGCGTAATACTGTGTGCAGGGGCCACTATGGGGGATAATACTGTGTGCAGGGGCCACTATGGGACATAATACTGTGTGGAGGGGCCACTATGGGACATAATACTGTGTGCAGGGGCCACTATGGGACATAATACTGTGTGCAGGGGCCACTATGGGGAATAATACTGTGTGCAGGGGCCACTATGGGGACATAATACTGTGTGCAGGGGCCACTATGGGGGATAATACTGTGTGGAGGGGCCACTATGGGACATAATACTGTGTGCAGGGGCCACTATGGGGGATAATACTGTGTGCAGGGGCCACTATGGGGCATAATACTGTGTGGAGGGGCCACTATGGGGAATAATACTGTGTGCAGGGGCCACTATGGGGACATAATACTGTGTGCAGGGGCCACTATGGGGGATAATACTGTGTGCAGGGGCCACTATGGGGCATAATACTGTGTGCAGGGGCCACTATGGGGAATAATACTGTGTGCAGGGGCCACTAGGGGACATAATAGAGTGCGGAGGAGGGGGTCAGTCGAGGTCGTCGGTGTCGGTTGGGGGGGGGCATGTCAAAAGTTCGCCACGGGGCCCGCCATTCCTAGTTACGCCACTGAACAGAAGGGAGATGTATAAGCACTTTCTATATACAATATTTCCGATTCCATTTGTAACCATTCTTGGCTTTGGCTCAAAAAAACACAACAAAATCTGCAACAAAAAAAAAATCTGCGTTTCCGCAACGTGGGGCCTCAGCCTTAAGGATCAGTTCTCACTGAGTTTTTTTGCAAGTGGATTTTGACGTGGAACCCACCTCCCATTCATTTCAATGGGAGGCAATTGCAGTTTTTTTCCACTAGCGATTTCTTTCGGCCGCAAAAATATGCGCGTTATATGCCCGTAACAATGCATTGAAATGAATGGGATCTGTTTTGAGCGTTCACATTCTGACACGTGTATACATGCCAGAATGCGCACGCATTAACTCCGTGTGAACTCGCCCTAACACTGTATCGGCTTCCCGTTGCAGTTAGCCATGTGAAAAACCTGGCAGCGGAAAAGGAAGATGGATTTCCTCTTTCTTTCCCGCCGTGTGAATGGGACCTAAAGGGATTGGCCTGGATTTTTTTCTATTTGTGGCCTATCCTTAGGCACATAGCGGTGATTTTGGAGAACTGCAGCGACTCCTATTACTTGTATAGCAGCTTCTGGCACACGGAGGCTGCTAGTACAGATGATAGACTGCAGAGCTAGCCTGTGTATAGGTCATCAGTATCCAAAATTTGTTTGGTCCCAGAAAATCCCTTTAGTTAATCCCATCTACACCTTGCAGAAAAATACGCACAGCGGACAGGCTGTCATTTCCAAAACCGTTTTGGTTTTGGAATATGTTTATTATGACACTGCCTAAGCCCACTGCATTGGGGCGGCCAGAGAATGCAAAACGCCTTCCACCACCGGAGTAAATGAAGATGAATGGTTTTGCTCTTGCATAACACACTCGCTATTTATGCATCTTATTCCGGATGCGTTTCGCAGTTTTACGGTTGGAAGCAAATGGCATCTGAATGTACATTTAATTAACATATATCACATTGCAATGTGCTTGTACGCAGACTGAAATCACACAGCATATGGCACCAGATCGCTCACGCTACCAGCAATATGGCTTTTTATATTTAATACTCACATAGTATAGTCAATATTCACAGGTGACCTTCTCCCTCGCCCTACGTCCCCATCTGCACCATCCACATGAAGTGTTACAGCCCTGTCATAAAGGAAGACTTTCACGGGCATTACACAGGGCAGAAGACAAGATTCTTTTCCTTGTACAGGCCTTATACTGAATCAGACAGCAGTATTAACACAATGGGGCTTTCCATAACTTGCATATTGATAAGCTATCCTTAGGATAAGTCATCAACATGTGATCGGTCGGCGCCCCGAGAGTCAGATCAGATATTTGAAGAGGCTGCAGCATTCGGGTGAATGCTGCAGGCGCTTCAGTTAATATCAACCACAGCACCATACATATCATAGTGGCTGTGCTTGGTATTGCAGCTTAGCTCCATTCACTTGAATGGGACTGAGTTGCTGTTGTACCATGTGATCAATGCATGTGGGCACAGCACTGATCCATGCAGGATTTCAGATCCCCGAACCAATCTGCAATATTTTAGTCCTAGAAAACCCCTTGAGGCGGGGCCCCAGGCTGCGTTGTGAATCCCATCCACAGATTGCAGAAAAATACCTGCTGCAACAATGTACGTGACACCATTGGGCACAGCACTGATCCATGCAGGGTTTAAGATCCCAGAACCAATCCTCAATATTTTAGTCCTAGAAAACCCCTTGAGGCGGAGCCCCAGACTGCGTTGCGAATCCCATCCACAGATTGCAGAAAAATATCTGCTGCAACAATGATACAATTTCCAAAACGGGTTTCTATTTTTTTGGGTCCCCAAGCAGACCCTGAAGAATGGAAACACGAATGCTACATTGTTTTTTTTTCAATAAGCATTATGTTCCAAAGGACTCATACGGGGACTGCTTTTCCCATGGAAGTCAATGGGTTAAAATTAGAGATAAGCGAGTACTATTCGAAACTCCCATTTCGAATAGCATGCACCCATAGGAATGAATGGACGCAGCCGGCACGCAGGGGGTTAAGTGGCCAGCCGCCGGCAGAGTCTCCGTCCCGGCCACTTCCATTCATTCCTATGGGTGCGTGCTATTCGAAACGGCCGTTTCGAATAGTACTCGCTCATCTCTAGTTAAAATTCATGTTTTGCACCTGCATTTTACGTGTGTGCATTCGTTCTGAGTCTATGATCTGTATATTAACCCAAAAAAAAAAATCATACTAATAAACAATGGATAAACTCAAAATAAAATACCAAAATAAATTCATATAGAAAATGGCCATCCATATCGTACAGACAAGTGTGAATAAGCCCTTAGGATAGGATGACTGGTTCATCCCATGAAACCCACCGCCATTCTATGCGCGGCTCATGCCCAAAATTTAAAAAAAAAAAAAAAAAAAAAAGCAGGGTGAATTGGGAAAAAAAGGGATGTTATCCGCCTGCCAAAAAGCAGCACACGCAATGACAAGCCGGCGTCCATGATAATTAGCAACCGCTCAAACAAATATTATACAGTGGAACAAGCCCAAGTCGTCTCTAAACAGCCCTTGTTAAATACTCCACTCGAAACGGCGAAAAATCAAATCTCTTTATCTTCTCTGCAAATATTTACATTTCCAAAAATGCCCTAAAATTCCATTTTAATGTTTCGGAACATAAAACACCCGTGCAAAAGCAAACTCATTTATTATGGATGTAATAAAAAAGAGAGGCTGCAAAGAGCCACTTTCCAAATTACTCATCGTAAACTGCATACTAATGTAGTATCATTAACTGCGGATGAAGATGTATGAAAACCGCCATCGCCGTGAGAGCAAAGAACACCATTATTGGAAGAGGACTATGTTCTAGCAGGTCCCACTCGGGTGAGCGCCGCTTATTGTGCGTCTATAAAAACCATCACTGAAGATGATGGCTCTTTAATGAACTTCTTTCATGTATCATTACAGCCGCGTTAGGGTTCTAAGTGACATGGCGGATAAAGATTTATTGTTCTTTTTTTTCCGGATGAAAATGATTTCAAGGCGTTCTCCATGGTGGTGTGTGTAGGGTTATAGTCTATGTTTAATTCTATTTATTTTTTATACCCTGCAGGGGTGTGTCCAAGTTGGTTGGCAATGACCTGACTTCCTGTCTGGGTGACCACCAGAACGTCTATAGAAACAGTCACAAAAATGAATCTTATGGCTTCAAATTAAAAAAAAAGATGGAAGAAAGACCCTTCTTCAGATCCCAGAGTATAAGAGGAGGTGCAGAACATAATAAACACTCATATTCACTTACCTGACCTTTCCTGGGCATCCTCGCTGGCGTCAGGCCTCCCCCTGAATCCAGTGCCGCACCTCCCATGAGGAGACTTGAAGCGACCGCTTCAGGCGGCGCTATGCCAGGGCCCCGGGGAGGGCGGCATCTTTGCTGACCTAAGCCAGTCCAGGACAAGCTGGCCTGGCTTAGGGTCACTGTCACTGAGCGGTGGATTGGGGAGGCTGCTGGAGCAGCGCTGCTCCAGCGGCCTCCCCTCACGCTCAGGTAGAGAGCAGGTCCTCTCCCTGCCTGCTCTCTGCCTGCTAAAGACGCTCGCTCCACTCAGCCCCGCCCCCTCCTCCGGGGGGGGGGAGGCTTTCTGACGTCCACCTCAGGCGGCAGAAACCCATGGTTCACCCCTGCCTGGATCCTCTCTCCCAACTAGGAGGCCCATATCAAATCTATTATACAATCATGACATCAGCAAATCCCATATGGCCCAGGGCAGTGTGACATCACCCAAGAGCCAGGAGGAGGGCGCCGAGAGAGTACCGAACACTGCAAGGATGCCCAGGAAAGATGAGGGAAGGCTAGGATAAGTCTTCATTATGTTTATCCACCTCCCATGGGCCTCCACATATTTTACTTTAGGACAGGGCTCAGTAATCTTTGTCTCTCCAGCTGCTGCAAAACTACAACTCCCAACATGTTCCATTCATTTCCATGGGAGTTCCAAGAACAGCAGAGCAAGTATGCATGCTGGGAGTTGTAGTTTTACAACAGATGGGTGCCAATGGTTGTCCATCCCTGCTCTAGGGTCTGAGTGTCCCAGAGTATAATCATTTCACTTGCAGTCCGCAGGTGATAAACCCCCAAAGTTTCAGATTCAGGACAGTTCGCTCATCACTATCGACAATACACATCTCAGGATGTAGGTAACTTATTAGGTTCAGAATGTAAATTCAATGGTAGGTAATCATTTCTAGGTCAGTGTCAAGAACCCAAGTGTCTTTTTGTAGAGTTATACCAGACAGCCCAACTGTGGGATGGTCTAGGACTAAAAACCTGCAATGGAGCATCTCTATGAGGAACAAAGGGAAAAAAATATTACTCCAAAGGCACTTATGTCATAATTCATGTTTTATAACTACCTGCGTACAGGAATCTGGCTGGGGAACACAGATGCTTGTCTGACCTCATGTGCCTGGACCAATAACATTCATAACCACCCCTATTTATGTATACATTGACAGGATTATGACTTCATATTGATATACCTGGCTGATAAAAATATTCTGCATAACTCCTTTGTGAGGAGCCCCGACAGAGTTCTGGCATATTCCTGAAATAAGCTGCAACACTGTTCTTATGGAGGTTCCCAAAAGGGGTTGGGTTAGTGTTGCAACAAAAGTGGTCATGGAAAAGACCCTTGTCAGATACCTGGAGTAGATAAAACCAAATTTGCAATCTGCCCACATACCACCAATGAACAACGCAGTCCCCTAGGGCTGAGGTTCCTTGGGCCCACTTGGGCCCTCCGACAACCCCTAGCCACGAGGTGCAGAGCGAAGACTAATATAATCTTCTGCATGGTCTTGCAACTTGAACTGGGACCTGATTCTAAACTTTCCGCTGTGAGTCCCCACGGTGACTTATTAGACTCTTTAATCATAGGCCGCCCCATAAAAGGCCTCATGTTTTAGTTTGGCAACAATGAAAGAGAAATAATTTCAGAAGTTCTGAAATATCTGGAGATCCTTGGGGGCCGAAACAATCATTTGAAGGTCTAATAAGCGATCCCGCTTTATGTTTCCCATGGAGCCTTCTTGGACTCATCAATTCTCGGTCTTTCCCATGATGAAAACTACTTTACCTTAAAAAGCTTCTTATTAAACGCTCTCATTTCCTTCCCAAGATTCTTAATGAATTCTTCTCTACTGTATCAAATTCTCATTCCCCTGAACTTCTTCCAAGTCTCGTTTCCTTGACAACAATACCAATGTCATCATTTATATCTATGAAATTACAGGCTGCCGTGGACAGGATGCCGGGGAGTGCGATGGCCGCTCTTCACTGAAGGGCAAGATCATATTTTACAACTTTAAGAAATTCTTCTTCGATTCAAGCTTCAATGTGAAAGAGGTTGTTCAGGAGAAAAATTATTTTTCTATGAGGCTGGGAAAGGTGAAAAAATTAAACTTTTTCTATCATACTCACCTCTCCCTGGTGGCTCCCAGCGTGGTCCAGTCCTGCTCCTTTTGCCGGAAGTCCTCGCCGGCTGTAACATCCCGTGTCCCTTTCCTGAGGCCACCGATTGCACCGAGGACTTACGCCGAAAGAAAATAGTGGAGCTGCTGGACCAGAATAGATCAGACTAGAGCTACGGGGAGAGGTGAGTATGTATTTTTTTATTTTTTTTTTACACCTTCCCCAGCCAAAAAAAAAAAAATATCCTGGACAACACCTTTAAAGGAGCTCTATCAGCAAAATCATGCTGATAGAGCCCCACATATGCATGAATAGCCTTTAAAAAGGCTGTTCAGTCACCGTAGATGTTATATTAAACTACTCCCCCCCCCCCCCCGTTTTAAAATAAAACCCTAAAACAGAATGTGACAAACTTACCGAACGTGCACGGTGGGCAGGCATTCAGGGTCCACCGTCTTCTTCATCCACGCCTCCTCTTCCTGCGATGTCCTCGGGTCCCGTCCTCCTCCGGCGCTCGCGAACTGACATTTGCTAAATAAAAATGGCCTGAGCGCATGCGCAGGAGCCGTAGTAGAAGCAGCATGTTACTGCGCATGCGCCCGGGCTATTTTTTTTTTAGCAAATGTCAGTTCGCGAGCGCCGGAGGAAGACGGGACCCGAGGACATCGCAGGAAGAGGAGGCGTGGATGAAGAAGATGGCACACCCTGAATGCCCGCCCCCCGTGCACGTTCGGTAAGTAGATCACATTCTGTTTTAGGGTTTTATTTTAAAACTGCGGGGTAGTTTAATATAACATTTACGGTGCCTGAATAGCCTTTTTAATGGCTATTCATGCATATGTGGGGCTCTATCAGCAGGATTTTGCTGATAGAGCCCCTTTAAGTAAAGATCACTCGTACTAAAGACTAAACGGAAAGACTGAGAGCAGATCCCTTTAAAGGATCATAAATATAGAGCGGCAGAATATGTAGCAACACGACAGCTAGACTAATAGACAACATTTACCTGGAAACTCTGACTGATAAGTTTAATAGCCAAGGACAAATTTAGTGAAGATTGTAAAAGAGCTGCCGCCATTGTACTGACCGTGAAGGATGAATCAGTGTTTTGCTAATTGTTATAAATTTCTACTACATCGCCTTTTGTCTTCAGCGGCTTCTATGGGGGTGTCTGTAATTGTTGTTCATGGAGAACAATCTGTGTTTCTCAAGCTGTTTGCCGGCTCGTATTGCCAAATTCTAAATAAGGGTAAAGCTTGTAGCAAGAATGTTATAGAGGCTGTAATAAATACCACCATTGACAAAAATACCGCACCAGGAGGCAGTTGTTGGAATAGAATGAAACTTACTCTGTGTCATGTGATGATGATTTATGGAAGTGAGGACAATATTACAGCCAAAGGAGAAGGTTATCGCACCCTGTTGGGATGGAGGTATACAGGTCCTTTATGGTATCCTGCAGCACACTTACCACAGATGCATACCTCCCAACCGTCCCAGATTCTGCAGGACAGTCCTGGATTCAGAGTCCTGTACAGTCCAGGAGAAGAGACAGAGCAGCAGGGGAGTGAGGAGAGGTGAGTATCAGTGATTTTATTATGTTAAACTTTGGGAGGGAGGACATTAAACTGGTGGCAGATGAAGGGGCCATTAAGTCTATGGCAGATGAAGGGGAGCGATTAAACTAGGGTCATATGTAGGGGAAAATTTAACTGGGGCAGATGTAGGGGCGCAACTAAACTAGGGGAAGATGAAAGACAAAATTAAACTGGGGCAGATGAAAGGGGGCAGATGAAGGGGGCAATTAAACTGCAGGAAGATGAAGGGGGACATTAAACTGGTGGAAGATGAAGGAGGACAATTAAATTGGTGGCAGTTGAAGGGGGCATTAAGCTCATGGCAGTTGAAGGGGGACATTAAATGGGTGGCAGATGAAGGGAGCATGAAGCTTGTGGCAGATGAAGTGGGGCATTAAATTGGTGGCAGATGAAGGGGGAACATTATATTGGTGGCAAATGAAGGGGAACTTTAAGTTGGTGGCAGCTGTAGGAGGACATCATACTGGAGGCAGATGGAGGAGGGATATTAAACTGATGGCAGTTGAAGGGGGAATTAAACTTAGGGCAGATGAGGGGGCATTAAACTGGGGGCAGATGGAGGAGGGACATTAAACTAGGGGGAAGATGGAGGGTGACATTAAACGTGGTGATAGCTGGAAGGGGACACGTCTACCTCTAGTTGCCTCCAGTTTAATGTCCATCAAGTCCAACCTATAACCCTACAATCCCCTACAGTGTTGATCCAGGGGAAGGCAACAAATCCCATGAGGCTCATGCCAATTGCCCCATTTCTATATTGATGCTCTGCCACTACATTTCAGTCTTTGGGTGCACTCCACCCTCTTTAAGGGTGAAGTTACATGAGACTTGGTTTAACTCTGAATTGACACAGATTTCGGCAGTAACTGCGTAGCTGAAATTGTTTATTGTAAATGCCCCCAAATACAACTTGGTATGCTGTGTACATCCTCCTCCTGCTGGTAACGCTCAAGGCTAAGGCTACACTGAGACATTTTTTTCGTGCTACTTATTAATTTTTAAGTAGTGTACAGGGCTAGAGCTGCAGTCCGGAGGAATACATTGAGGTTCTGTATGTGAAGTATTGAGGACGAGACAATTTGTACTAAAACTAGGATTTGTCGGATAAAATTTAATAACAAGTTATAAATGTAGCCAAGAGATTACTGTAGTGAAGCATACTGGATACAAGACATGAGAACTGGACTTCATTTATAGTAATGCCCTTTCACAGGTATTGGCAGTGTCTCCTGGTACCTCAGTATTACAATACTGACAGATAACTAGAATAGAAGGCAAGGGCAAGTCATCAATAGATGATGGAACAAATGGATGATGGGGATGGCATGGTGAGCAGATGACTGGAGCGTGAGACTAAAACATATAGGGAATTACTGAATTAAAGGGATCCTATCATTAAAACACAATTTTTTTCTGGTTGACACGTAGGAATAGCCTTAAGAAAAGGCTATTCTTCTCCTACCTTTAGATGTCTTCTCCGCACCGCTGTTCCGTAGAAATCCCGATTTTCGTTGGTATGCAAATGAGTTCTTTCGCAGCACTGCGGGCTGTCCTCAGCGCTCAAACAGCACTGGGGGCGTCCCCACTGCTGCAAGAGAACTCTCCAGCGACACCTCTATTTTCTTCAGGAATGTCCTCTTCATGCGTCTTCTTCTGGCGCAGGCGGTCAAAGTTGTAGGCCTTGGGCCTCGGGCAGAGCCGACTGCGCATTCCCACAGGTCACAAGAAAATGGCCGCTTACTTACTGCTGTTTGAGCGCTGGGGCACGCCCCCAGTGCTGTGAGAGAACTCATTTGCATGCCGACGAAAACCGGATTATATACCGAATGGCGGCGCAGAGAAGACTTCTAAAGGTAGGAGAAGAATAGCCTACGTGTCAACCAGAAGAAATTGTGTTTTAATGATAGGATCCCTTTAAAGACACATAGCACACACTATAAAACAAGCTATAACTAGCAACAAACTGCAAGAACCTAGGATGAGCAGGATGGTATGGTGAACAGATCATCAAGAAACTTTCTCAATCTAAACATTGACCATAACACCAGACACTGCTAACCCTAAGCGTCCCAAAAGATAACGCTTAATCTGCAATACTGAACCTAACATGGACAAAAGTAGTGTGCTAGGACCCAGAACCAAGAAAATCAAACCAAGCAGATCTGAACGCCAGTAAGTAGACAAGGGACAGATTGCTACAGGATGGAAACAGCACAAGGAACTAGAACTAGAATTGGAACGAAAACGAAACAGCACTGCAATAGGAACGTACACCATTCCTGAGCAATCTGTGCGGTTAGTTGCAGCACCCAATATGATTATTAGGCTCTCAACAGGCAGTCCTGGGATGGATCAGACAGTCTGGGAATGCCCACATAACAGCATAATTAACATATTGGGTGCTGAAACTAATAACCCTATTTACTCAGTAATGGTGGGGGCTAGAGAGAAAGTTCTAACTGGGCTGGAATCAGTGGAGGAGGGAGGGGGGCTATGAAATCATTCAAAAAGTTGGAGCTGGTAGAGAAGGTGAAAGGTCACCTTTCTAAAAATCTGTGATAGATAAATAATGATATCAGCACAATAGTTTATAGAATAATATGCCGCTCACGTCAGTATGACATCCATACAGGGAAATCAAGGCAATGTAACTCTAGCAACACTCAACTACCAATTTATGTAAAAAGTGCAGCAAGTTTACAAGGTCAGAAACTTCCCATTAAGAAGAATCAGGTTAATTATGAAGCTTCGTCACTGCTGTTTATCATTTAAAGTTCATATTAAAGTTCTGCAGAAGCCGACCCCGGGGTCAGGTACAAGGCAGCAGAGGATGGAAGATGAGACTAGAGGTAGATGGAGATGAATTTTGTTCAGGTCAGGAGGTCATCGGCTGGAGAAAAGCTTATTAATGATGTGAGCATTGTGAAGTACAGCAAGGTTAACTATTTCATGAACAGGGTATATTGGGCCTTAAAGGGGTGGTTTGGCTTAGAAAACCCATTTTCAAACACCCTATTAGGAAATTTTAATGAGGTTGTCTGATTTATTTTTTGAAGAATTAATAGTACGGCCGATGGGGCCATAAAACATTACTCACATCTTCCGGGGAAGAATATGCAAATCTGACTTCCATGATGTAATTAGGAAGCCAGTGCCTCAAGTATGCACACCAATAGAGGGCGCTGACTGACAATGTGCAAGTCTGTCTTCCATGATGTAATTAGGAACACAGAGTCTCAGTCAAGCATGCAAGAACATCGAAACAGCTCTCCTTGGCTGAGAGACTGTACCTGGTAAAATCCCAACATAATTGCAAATAAAGGCCTCTGAGAAGGTCAGCATGATATTAAAGGGAGCGCCCTCTATTGGTTTGCTTGACTGAGATTCTGTCTTCCTAATTGCATGCAGTAAGATCATTGATCGGCTGAAATCTTTGTGGAACCCAGTAGAAAGTGTTCTGTTTCTCTGCAGTGCCTCCACAGGGGAAATTAAGCATTACACATCTCCAAATGAAATCAATGGACTGCCCATATAATGCAAAGTCCTCCAGAGCAGGAGATGCTATTTTTAGCTGCTTTCCATTTTGGCTAATAGATAAGGGTCTTTCATGGAAGACCCCTCTCTGTTCACTTGGGAATGACTATTAATCCTATAAGAAAGCAATTGTTTTAATTTTATATTTTTTTTTCTGCTGTTTCAGAGTTGAATTTTTCCTGAAAGTCGGAGTTTCCTTCTTTGTTTGTGCAGCTGCGGTTATAAATGGTGCATTAGATTATAAACTGATGATATCCCGTCATATAAAGCTGCTGTGTGGTCCTGATCTGACTAATCCCTGAATTCTAACTAAATATTCTGTAATTGTGCCAAATGCAGGAAAGAAAACATTATCTGGATTTCGTCCCTGTGTATACGGCTCAGTTCACAGTCATCAGATCATCCACCAGCAGTTCCTAAAGATGTAAGAGGAAGATAATGAAGCTGGGTACTTATGGAGAGAGTTTTTGGCAGAACTGGGCAGGGAGGTTGTTCCCGCCGCCATCTTGGATAACTAAGCCCAGATCTTCTGTGGATGTAGGCTTGTTCCAATCCGTCTGTCTTTATGTCATCCCAGACAGACTGGACGATGTTGAGATCAGGGCTATATCTGTGGGGGTCGTATCATCACTTCCAAAACTCCATCTCCTTGCCATATCCATTGTACAGACACTGATATGTGGAAGCAATACACTCGTGTGAAAATGCTAATACAATCTCTGCTAAACTGAATGGGGCAGATTTACTAATGTAAGTGCTTGTATGTGCTTGTTCTAAAATGCCATGCCAGTTTTCTGTGCCACTTTGTCCATTTTCCAACATGCTCACCACTGTAGAGAAAAGCACGGCAGGGGTCAACGAGCGTGAACAACTCAGATCCAATTCACTTCAATGGGTGTTGGCTCACGCGCGCTACACATGGAAATCAATTTGGATTTTAAAAACGATCCTGAAATCTCAAGACCGGCTCAACCCTAGTAGTGACATTGACTAAATCACCCAACCGATTTCCAAGATGCCAGCAGGACAGACAGGGACTGAATGGTGAACTTGGGTGAGGACATTGCCCCCACTGCCCGCGAGAAGGGGATAGCACTCGAAATCTGAATAAGATAAGAATAATATGCAAAATTTATCAGCCTGCATCAGCCACCATGATAACGTTGCATCTCCATTTAAGTCTCACTGTGGGACCGCCCCCGAGGAGCCAGAAGTGTACATTTTTTCAATGCACAAATTAGCCAGGACTATTTATGAAAACTCAGGGCAATCCTGAGAAAATTGGGACAATTATTATGTATTACAGCCATCCCCCTATATTGCTCATGTTTTAAACAGCTGAACATTATACAACCCCCTCGTTGGAGCCGCACTGCCCATTGTGTATGTATTATTTCTAAATGTCCTGAATGTGCATAATGTGTGTGCAGGGAAGAATACAGAGAACCGCCACGTGATGACATCAATGGAAATAAATGTGTAACGCGCTGCTTCTGTGTCACTTGCGAATAATTTCCTGACATCAGTCATGCAGAGATTTCTTGCCTTAGAATATCAAGGCCAAATGTCTGAGAAATACTGCTGTGCCGAGAAATGCAGGTGAAAATGTATCTGAAACTCTGGAGAAACACTTATACAAGAAGGAACTGGAGGAACAATCATATCCATCTTATGAGACTAGGTATAATGGCTGCAATTACTGAAGAGAGGCATTATATTATTTAACCCCTTCATGCCAACAGGATAACAAAAAAAATTGAGGATGAACAGAAATTAGCTTGTCCTATGTAAAATAGCAAATCCATGATTGGCCAAGAAGGATTATTTGGTCATGTCTCCAACGCTTGTCATGTCAGGAGGGGAATACAGGGTGGAATTCGTGAGGGCTCCCAGATTGGGTGGGCATGCAGCTAGTATTAGGCTGGGTTCACACGGGATATTTTGAACTGGAACCTGAGGTGGAGGCTGCCACAAGTTTCGGTCCAAAATACGGGTAGCCGCGACTGGATGCCGATGCACCGCGGTCCGGATTAGGCCCAAATGAATGGGAGTGTTTTCAAGTAGATTCGCGAGGCGACTCCGCCTGAAGAATGAGCATGTCCGGCTCCTGGACAAAAGAACTGACCGGCTCCCATTGATTTACTCAGGATTTTGAGGCAGATACGGCCTCAAAATCCTGATCAAAATACCCCGTGTGAAGTCAGCCTTATAGTTCTATATATCCATCCTAATATAGAGAGCTCTATCTTATGATCACCTAACAGGACACTTAAAGGGGTTTTCTAGCCCCAAAACTATTTGGGCTGGCATCAGTTAGTAATGTGCAGGGTCTGGCACCTGGATCCCACACAGATCAGCTGTTCCAGTAGTGCTTGGATACCGGAAACGAGAGCAGTAAATGGGAAACACCTGCAGGCTCTGTTATTCATGTAACAGAAGCGGCGCTATACTTCCCTGAAACCATCGCTATTCAGTGGAGAGAACTGTGGCAACATTCATATCACTTGAATAGCAACACCCTACATTCACTCCCTGTCCACGGCTATAGTTTATGGCGCCCAGACGCTGCAGAAATAGCTGATCTGTGCAGGGTCTGGGTGTCAGACTCCAATAAGTTACATACTGATAACCTATCCTGTTGATAGATTATTCATAAAAACCTACAAACCAACACCTTGGCGGGAGTGTGACTTGGATGAGTGGGCAGCACTTGGCCAAAGAGACTGTTCACATCATGTTACAACCTTGCCACAGGCATATAATTGGGAATACTGTCCAACGTATAGCACTCAATTGACATACATCGCCACACTTACATATGCCAAAAGTCTCCTACACTGGCCTATTATAGATTCTAAAAGCAAGGTCTAAACAAGTGTGAAAAGGCCCTTACTGAGCAATAATAGACCAGCAGCCCAGCAAACTGCAACAATGGGGGGCTGAGTATTAGTGGTAGGAAATGGGGGGCTGAGTATTAGTGGTAGGAAATGGGGGGCTGAGTATTAGTGGTAGGGAATGGGGGGCTGAGTATTAGTGGTAGGGAATGACTACTGCTAAATGTTTAGCTCATTTCCTAGGAATGCATGAATGTGAAAGACCTCACCTGTTTCTGTTGCACCATCTGCTTACTGCTGCCCGTCTATCCTATCTCTTTTAAAACCTGCATCACACTTCCACCTTTTCCTCCTCTGGTCCATCCCCCTACTTCTTCCTTTGCAGTCCAAATCATTGAATTCCGGGTTCCTTCCTGCTTCTTCCCTAGCTTTCCTAGATCAAGGTTTTCCAGATATCCTTCTGCTTTTTCCATTACCTTCCTGGATCAAGGCTCTCTAGATATCCTCCTGCTTTTTCCATTACTCTCCTGGATCAAGGCTCTCCAGATATCCTCCTGCTTTTTCCATTACCCTCCTGGATCAAGGATCTCTAGATATCCTCCTGCTTTTTCCATCACCCTCCTGGATCAAGGCTCTCCAGGTATCCTGCTGCTTTTTCCATTACCTTCCTGGATCAAGGCTCTCCAGGTGATCTCCTGCTTTTTCACTATTTCCCAGAATCAAGGTTCTCCAGATATCCTCCTGCTTTTTCTACTACTCTTCTAAATTGAGGTAGTCCTGACCCCCTTCTGATTCCTCCTCTGCCTTTCTGGTTCAATGTACTCTAGGACCCCTTCTGTTTATTCTTTCTTACCTCCTGGATCACAGCGCTCCAGATTTCCTCCTGCTTTTTTCCTTGATCTCCTGAATCAACAAACTTTTATTATAACTTTTTATTATACACCTGGCAAGCTATATAGGAAATCTACACCAGTTCCTGCCTGGCATAGGTCTCCATTATAGCCTGCACCTGATTTATCAAAAGGATGGAGCCTCTTGATATTTCAGTCATACCTTGTGTCAGTCAGGGCCTTTAGTAAGGCTCATATAAGAAACACCCATCTTAAAAAATCTGGAGGAACTGATGTCTCAAGAGCTACCTTCCATAAGGTGGCACTAGAGCGAGTTTTCCTTTTTCCAACAAGGAGAACTTATTTGCATATTCCTTTCCTACTCATTACTCACACCATTTTTGTCAATAACGACGAAACTTTACCTTGTTTGAACCAGTGTTATTTAAAGCTATCAAAAAAAAGGTAAAAAAAAAAAATCCTGTAATTTATCACATCCAATTAAAGAACTGCAACTGCGAGCAGAAGTAAAAAGTAAACACACATTTACAGACATCACACATTTTAGTTTTTTTTCCCATGTAATTTGGATGATGTGATTTTACCTGCCTAATCCGCTATATATATTTATTCACTTTGCAAGGTTTTTTTATACTTCTATGAGCTAAAACAACAAGAAGTTTGCAGTCTTGATTATAAAATCTAGCGCTCTGATTCCTCAGCTCCCATGCTGATATATACTATATGGAGAAAAGTACTGAGACATGTTCACATTACACCTACGAAAGTTTATACTCTTTTGGGAAGGCTTTAGGCTGGGTTCAAACAGGGTTTTTTGGTCCGGAACCTGAGGCAGAGGCTGCCTCAGGTTCCGGACCAAAATACGGGTAGCTGCCACTGGATGCCGATGCACTGGCATCCAGTCGCGTACTCCGCTCCAGATTAGGCCCAAATGAATGGGCCTAGTCGGGAGGCTGTTCAGCCAGATGTCGCGAGGCGAATCCGCCTGAAAGAATGAGAATGTCGCTTCTATTTTTCCGGGAGCCGGAACAAACGGCTCCCGGAAAAAAGAGCTGACCGGCTCCCATTGATTTCAATGGGAGCTGTCTTTTTGATCAGGATTTTGAGGCAGATATGGCCTCGAAATCCTGACCAAAAGACCCCGTGTCAACTTACCCTAAGACAAGATTTTGGAGGTTTCTGTGGGAATTTTAGGCCATATATCCAGAACATTCGTGAAGTCAGACACTGATGTTGGAGGAGAGAATCCATCCCAAAGATGTTGGAAATGGTTGAGGTCAGGGCTCTTAAGTTCTTCCACACCAAACTCTCCCAAGCAAGTCTTTATGGACCTTCCTTTGTGCACTGGGACTCAATCATGCTGGAACAGAAAAGAATCCTTCCCCAAACTGTTCAAGGTTGGAAGCAACAATTGTCAAAAATGTCTTGGAAGCATTACTGGACCTAAGGAACCTAGGCCAACCCCTAAAAACAACCCCATAACATTACCCCTTCTCTACCAGACTTTACAGCTTGCACAACACAATCTTGCAGGTAATGTAAAATGGTCGACAAAAAGGGAGCACTAGAGAGACGGTTTCTTCTTCCTGGACGGAAGCTTCATTGTATTTTCCTAATATTTATTTTTTAAAGGGTCATTTCCATTTTTACAGATTTACAAATAGCATTCAGTATTTTTTTGTCCGGGTATGACACGCGTTATATAAAATAGTTGGCCACAAAAGTAGATTAGATATAGTAGAAAAGACTGTACAAAAGAAGCTAAATCGACAAAAGAGAACTATACATCTGTACAAAGCACAAGGTTTAGAAAAGTGATCCAAAATACAAAGATGGGGGAAATTATTACGACTAGAATTTCCTAGGCCTTAATAAAGCCCCCAACTGGTGCAAGACTGAACTGAATTAAGACACTCCGGCCTCGTAATAAATCAGGCGTACTCCTGTGCCCCAGAATGGAAATCTAAGCCAGTCGGAAGCTGCCGTAGATTTCCTATACTGCTCACATGATTTGTGTTAAAGGGGTTGTCCAGAGTTATATTTACCTGATTTTTACCAGCAGATTCTTCATGCTGGATCTGGGGGTTCGGGCGTGTTTTTAACCCAGGGTTATATGAACCAGCCTCTTCCCTCTACTCCTGATTTCAGACTTGTACTATGGGGACTGGTTCCATTCACGTAACCCAGGGTTGCAACCAGGCCCGAACTCCCCAGGTCCAGCATTAAGAATTTGCTGGAAATCAAGTAAATTTTACTCCCTGGGCAGCCCCATTACATCTGTCAGGCTGAGGCGTTCCTGAGCTGCTGTACCACCCACACTTTCACAAAAAAAAGTGGCCAGCGAGGTGCAGAGCAATGTGGTGCATCAAGGGTCATGTGCCAAGAATATGCCACAATGACACTAGTGTATTCATCTCTACCACTGGGATCTGATAGACTTCATACGCTTTAGGCTAAGGCCCCATGGGCCGGAAACGAAGCACTAAAGTGCTGCGGGAAGAACCGCAATGCGTTCATGACGCGGTTGTTCCTGCATCGCTGTGAACAGAAAGTTCACTGAGTTTTCCTCCACAGACTTTCTGTTACAATTAAATCTACGAGGAAGCCGCCGGCGTTTCCGTGGATATAATTGACATGTTGCGATTTTCAAAACCGTAACGGTTTTGGAAATCGCAGTGTGTCTGCGCTGCGATTTTTTCCACAAAGTGGGGATGGGATTCGCATGAATCCCATCCACTTTGAAGGTACTGTAAAACACTGCGATTTTTCCCCCGGCGCAAATCGCTTCGTTTTCGGCTCATGGGGCCCCGGCCTTACTGTGTTTTGAAGGGGTTTTGCACCGTATAGGATGTGCTTACTGGCAGTCTGAGGGCTGGAGCTCCAGCAAACACAAGAACAGGGGCCCCTGAATCCCTTATGTGCATATGCGTCAATAGTCTGACCCTCAGTGACCAAACACTTATCCCTACCCTGTGCTTAAGCGATCAGTGCTGTCTGTATGAAATTCCCTTTAAGGACTTGTTTATATCCAGTTTCTAAGTCCTGCATTTTCCTAAAATAGAACCCATTGCTTTGGATCACGCTTTCCTTTTCCTACAATTTTTTTTTTTTGGACAATCCCTTTAATACTATATCCTTGGCAGAGCAACTTGGCCTCCTAGTTAAAGGGGGTTTCCAGGCTTATTAATTGAAGACTTATCCTCTAACAGCTATTTAAAGACACCGCAGTGCTCGAGTAAGTACAGACCACCAAGCACAGCACTATCCACTGCATAGTGGCTCTTCTTGGTATTGCATGTCAGCCATGTGGCTGAAGGACGTGACATCAAGTGGCCTCTGAAGGGAGAGGGAGCACTGCTGTCACATCAAACAACTGGACCCCCTGCACATCTTCAATTAATGATCAGAAAACCCCTTTAGGCCGGGGGCCCCACAGGACGTAAACGCCACGCTTTGCCCGCAACGGAGACGCTGCGGGAAAAATCGCGTTTACAGTGCAAGCAAATGGGATGGGATTCATGCGAATCCCATGCCCAATTTGTGGAAAAAAACGCAGTGCGGACACGCTGCTATTTGCAAAGCCGTTGCGGCTTTGCAAATCGCAGCATGTCAATTATATCTACCGAAACGCTGGCGGCTTTCCCGTAGATATAATGGGAAGAGAAAGTCCGTGGAGGAAAACTCTGTGAACTTTTTCTTCAAAGCGCTGTGGAAAGAACCGCAATGCGTTCACGCAGCGGTTCTTTCCACAGCGCTTTAGCGCTGCGATTACGGCCCGTGGGGCCTTAGCCTAAGTCTGAGGTCCTGTGTAGTGGAAAAGCAGCTTTGTTTTTTTTTTTGCAGATTTAGCTGCGTTTTTTGGCTACAGTAGAAATTGAAAAATATATCTGTAATATGCAAAAAAAAAAACAATCTGCATCTTTTCTGCAACATGGGGCCTCAGCCTAACGGAGTAGTGCGAGTTAAGAAGAGCAAGGCTGCTTTCACCCATAAACAGCTCCACTCATAGGCTGTGTGTGATATTGCAATCAAGCCCCTTTCACTTGAATGCTACACCACCAGACACAGGATATGTTTTAGGAGAATGTTTCTGTAACCTCTTACGATCCATTTAATATTACCTGAAGTCAGACATATTTTTTTTCTGGATTGGAAGACTTGAAATATATCTTTTAAAAAAAAAAAAATGTAAAAAAATAAAACAAACTCTAAAAACTATTTTGTAAAAAATAAAAAAAAAAATACTATTGATACCACATAAAATTAGATATACAAAAAGTTATATAAAAAACAATGAACGATACACTGGAGGCGCTGGATCTTCAGAAGGTGGGAGCGGCACACAGAGACTGGCGATATTGCAGGATAGACATTCAGAGCAGGCACCAAAGCACAGTCACAGCTGCCACAATGCCATTAAGTATTGCCATGGTGTAGCCTATGTGGAATGAATGGCCCGTCATTCTCCTAAACAAAAAAGAAAAGGACAAGCTGAGCTATAGAGAATACAGAAAAGGGGTCAGAAAAACACAACCAGAATATAAAACATTGTAAAGACGGCAGGCACCGTGATGGTCAACTGAGAGACATTGAGACGTGTCAGATGAAGTCATCAGTAACAGGGAAAAAGGAGAGTTGGGTGACTGCGATGGCCAATAGTCGCAAGTCAGAAATTTCTCTATCTGTAAATAATACTTAAAGGGATCCTATCGTTGGATTCTCTTTTTTTCTGACTACCACGCCTTAAGAAAGTCTATTCTTCTCCTACCTTTAGATGTCTTCTCCACGCCGCCGTTCGGTAGAAATCCGGGTTTTCGTTGGTATGCAAATGAGTTCTTTCGCAGCACTGGGGGCGTCTCCAATGCTACAAGAGAACTCTCCAGCAGCGCCTCCATCTTCTTCTGGAACGCAGAGCCGACTGCGCATGCCCAGGCCACAAGAAAATGGCCTCTGCCCGAGGCCTAAAAAATTGAAACCCAGGACGGAAGACGACACAGGGAGAGGGCGTTCCAGAAGAAGATGGAGGCGCTGCTGGAGAGTTCTCTTATAGCATTGCGGACGCCCCCAGTGCTGCGAGAGAACTCATTTGCATAATAATGAAAACCCGGATTTCTACCGAACGGCGGCGTGGAGAAGACATCTAAAGGTAGGAGAAGAATAGCTTTTTTTAAGGCTATTCCTACGTGTTAGTCAGAAAAAAAGAGAATCCAATGATAGAATCCCTTTAAGACAGGCCATCCTCAGGTTAGGTCATCAGTATGTGATCTGTTGGAGTCTGACAGCCAGACCCCGCACAGATCAGCTGTAGTAGCAGCCTGAAGACACTCCCTCCCGACTAGGACCATTCATTTGGGCTTAATCCGGAGAGGAGTGTGCGACTGGATGCCGGTGTACTGCACCGGCATCCGGTCGCAGCTATATGTATTTTGGACCGGAACCTGAGGCGGCCTCCAAATTAGGTTCCGGTCCCAAAAACCCCATGTGAACCTGGCCTAACAGTCTACACTCCAGGAAATTATCACCCAGCCGTTCGCAGGCCGCAGAGGCGTTCCACTTCAATCACTGGTCATCTGAGCGCCATTTTATGTGTCTTGAGAGGTAAAAGACCATACTGAGTGACAGAACAGGATCACCCGGGGAGCGGTATTACTTTTTTAAAAAATTTTTATAGTTTGACCCCTTGTGCCAATATTTTGTCCCTATGGATATCTGCAGTGATGGCGCGTAAACATGTAAATGCTCTAAAATAAGAGAAGAATTCACAGCACGGGCCGAGCGCTTACAGAACAGCTTCCAACTTTTTGCCAAGACGCCGGCTCTACAGGAGATATATTAATCGCTTTACAATGAATCTGGAAAACAAATTAAGAATAAATGTCGGGCCGGCTCACAGTGTGTAGGAGTGTTTGCTGCAATAAAAGTTATGATGTATTGCCCAGAGAGCTCGGTGCTCGGTTTATGTTTAATGGACCTCCCAGTGGTCAGCCATCATGTCGCGTCCAGCCTGCCGGCACCAGCAGCTCATTCTCCCCAATAAGTTATAAAGAACCTGGTGTATACAGGCAGCAGACACGGCTATGGCGGCTTAATAACAGCTACGGAGGAGATTTTTAAGTATGTTTTTGGAGCACTATATATGTGTCCTGCGGTGAGATTACTGGGGTCACTGGAAGGAGAGATGATGGAGGAATATAATAGGCAGTAATCTTCCTGAACCAAAAAGTACAACTTCTTATGCTACAAATATTAAACCAGGAATATCAAGGCTGGTATCACTTGTCACCTAAAGCTCTGGGGCTGTGCCGTGAAGGACACTTGGTCTGTATCCATAGGATAAAGGAGAAGTGTCAAGTTGTTGGGAGTCCAAAAGACTCCTTGTGAATGGAGCAGCAGTGCACTTGTATGATTGGTGCTCCATTCAATGCTATGGGGCTGCCAGGACTATGACATATGGCAGTGCCCATTGATGTGAATGCAATGCAGGTCATACAAGGATTCACCAGGAAGCTTTAGGGGGGCACTCAGTCCCCTGTTCTGATCACTGGGGGATCCGGCCATCAGACCAACGGCATAGCCACTTTAATAGGATGCCTAGTCCTTGTCTTCAAGCAATATAGTCCATATGAAATGCTTATGTAACTTATATATGCTCATACCTGCTCATTTCTGTCCACATCTACACTGTCCTTGAATTCTGTGCTGGACTGAAGTGCTGGACTAGGAGACTGAAGGATTTTTACTGTTGCTGTATCTGCGCAATAACTGGGAAACATAAGTACTAAAGCTGCCTATTTCCAGGCATGCGAATATACAGGGATTTACTGATATATATCTAGTCACACAAAGGGTTAAAACCACAAGTCACAAGTGAAACCAGATACTACAATTCTGTCAGGTAACCCCGAGTCTCAGCTGCATTTTGCATGATGAAAAGCAAATGGATCATGAAGGGTCGATCTATCAAAATACATGACACACTATAAAAATTAGAAATGACACCGCAGCGGCGACAGCAAACATCTAGAAATCACTGTATCGGCTCCGAGCGGAGGAATCTGCTTAGCCAAGAACACCATCTACTGACCGATCCTATAGATGCAACGACATGAGCTGCTACAGAGGTTTATGGCTTGGGCAGGACAGCAGAGTCCCTATGATTTATAGGCTTCCTGCCCATATCCGTATGCCTTAAAGGTCCAGCCTCAAATCAATTTTTCATGCTGGATAGGTCACCAGTAACTTTTATTGGTTCATCAGTGTAGCCTGTACAAGACCTTGTATTGTGCGGGACAAGTTGAGTATTAAAGGGGTTGTCCCATAACAAGGATCCTATCTATACTGCTTGTTAATGTGGATTTAAGACTTTTCCTAAATACACTGCTTCAGCAAAACTGCTTTGTTTGTCCACTATCTTAATTTATTCACTTCATTGTTGACACTGCGTTTCTATGGCCCTTGGGATTATCTGCTCAAATGTCAAGTGACATAGCTGCCTGCTCTCAGGGAGGAGGGGCTAAGTGCACGGGAGCGAGCCTGTGTCTGTAGCTGTTCCTGTGACCTAGCTTCCTGCTCTCAGATAAGGTGGGGGGAAATGAGTGCTGCTTTCTTATATAAAACAGTCTAAATCCTAGCGGGACCTGGTCCCTCTGCTCACTAGGATTTAGCCGACGCTATATAGAACAAGCTAAATCCAAGTGTTATAGGACCTTTGATGACATCACAGGCCCTTCAGTCGTCCCATAGATCACATTATGTGGTGGGCGGAGTTACATGGTAATTTGGGGGCGGAGCTAAACTGGAGGTAGTCGGACAGTGTGGCTTTGCATATGAAACCCCGTCCACCAATTGACGTCGTAAAACAGGAAGAAAGAAGTCTTTGCAGCAGTGAAGACTGGTGAGCAAGGGACATGGGAATACCCCTTTAACCAAATTAGGTGTAATTGTTTTTGTTTTATTTTTTTCCAATGATAAAATATTTTGTAAGGATTTTTTTTTTTTACATTTTTTTTTCTAAACACTATTTGACGTGTTAGACCTTGACCACAGCAGCTAAGGGGTTGAAGAACGTCCTACCTTTTTGTAGGAGTCCTATTGAGACTGGGTTTGTATTGGATTTACGTGATGCCTTTGCATAAATGAAAAATGGAAGTGCCTTTTGTATAGAAAAAAAACAAGTGTTTTTATACAAAAGATGCAAAAACACAGTGTTAAACCCGCCTTACATGCCACTTTCTGCTGCATGCAGATTTTTTTTTATTTCATAACAATAATTACATATAGGATGAATGCAGGAAGGACACAGGCCAGGACAATAATATTATGTAAAAATCTAAATACATAAAAGATATTCTTATGCATAATAGTGCTTATATACATAATAGTGTAAGAATTGTACTTCAGTAACCATAGAAGTATCTAAGTGTTCATTCACGCCACAAGGTCGCATGCTCGGCTGTGAAAAACACACATCTGAGTGTAATCCATTTTCACAAATCCCTGCAGCTCGAAAACCTTTGTCCATGACTGTACACCTCTGAGCCCCTTAGAAGTAAAGCCGTCACACTGATTGTTTTGAAGTAAAATGCGCCATGTTGATGAATGAGGACCACCAAATCCTTTTATATATGTTTGTAGAGCTAAATATCAATAAACATTAATACATATCTGCTTTTAAGGATGATACTTACTTGAATCGTGCCGGGGACAATGGAGTGGGTGGAAACATCCCTGGCTCAAATGAATCAAAGTACGTCACCGTCCACGAAAAACTGCAGCAAGACAGGCCAGCAAGAAGTGACAGGACTAGAAGACTCCAGAACCCTACGAGATATTACATCAACAGATCGTACACATGAGGATTTACACTGGTCATAGCAACAAGCAATAAAGTAATGCAAACCTCACCAACCAATCACATGACTGTTCTTAGTAGCAGAGCAGATTTTACTATAGCGCTCGTTATTGTGGGGACACCCCTGATGTTTGTTTCCAGAGAACAAGACGGGACAACATTGAAAAGGGCATCTAAAATGTTCTAATAATCACCAATATATCCACAAATGTTTTAAGGGGTTAATCCGCTATATACACTTATCCCCTATGGCAGAGGTCCCCAACCACTGGCTGCAGACCAGTAACCATCCGTTTATCACTTGGTGCTGGGCCGGCCCGGTCATCGGAGATCTCTGTCTGGCGACTTGCATAGGAGCATTGTCAGGCACCTGCTACAGAACCTATTTTGGAGAGTGATTTGCTGGTGAAGCCTATACTAACAGATCACTTTCCATTTCTCTAGTATTAATGCAGACGCCGGGATCTGTTCTGGCACACAAGACGTGTGCATATTCTATGTTACTGCCGGAACCTTCACTTTCATGCCGCTGGTGCCGAGGAACAGACTAGAAGATGCACACATCATGTGTGCAAGAACAGATCCCTGGAGAGCTGCAATAGTGACTAGGTAGGTATGATATAATTATAGTTACAGTATGTGGGGGACAATTATAGTGCCTTACACACAGTTAAAGGGGTTGTCCCATCACAAGGATCCTATCTATACTGCTAGTTAATGTGGATTTAGACTTTTCCTAAATTCATTGCTTTATCAAAACTGCTTTGTTTGGCCGCTATCTTAATTTATTCAGTTCATTGTTTACACTCTGTTTCTATGGCCCTTGGGATTATCTGCTCATTTGTCAAGGGCTGAGATAGAGAGTCCATTACCTCTGTATGTAATGCAAACTGACTCAAATCCAGCTCTGCTACATCAGCTTCACACTGTGGTAATTCATTTACAACCAATCCCGTACAAGTGAAACCCCGCTCACTTATGTGCCGAGAAAAGCAGGAAGTGAAGAGAGCACAACAGCCTGCAGGTTAGCGAACAAGCGTCATGGGAATACCCCTTTAATAACACTAACTTTAATAGTTAATAACGTTACCTGTGTGTGTGTGTGTGTGTGTGTGTGTGTGTGTGTGTGTGTGTGGGGGACTGTTATAGTAACCCTAATGGTACCATTCCCCCCTTCCCCGAGCCAAAACCCCACCCCCTGCCGGGCCACAGAAAAAAACTGACCTACATCTAAGTAGTCCTTGGTAGAAAAAAGGTTGGGGTCACTGCCCTACAGGACTGGACAGGGGGGGTCAGTGTCTGATTCCTGGGCGTTTAGGCATACAAATAATGGGAGCTCTATGTAAAAGGAGTGGTGGTGTGCAAGTGCTGCCACGCTCGATTTATTTCTATGGGTTGCCAAAGATTGCTGTTCCATAGAATTAAATAAGACCACACAAGGGTAGCACCACTTCTTTCACATGGAAAAATCAGGGGAACTTCTGAGTCCCTGTTCCATAATGACTAGAGGTCTGAGTGCAGACGGACTTCAGACGCTGTGGATAAGTGGATGTAGTTGAATAGCCAATATACTTTGTTCTAAAATTCTATGGAGCCGTTAAAGGGATTTTATAGGACTTATCAAATGATGACCTATAAATTTGGATAAGTCATCAAGTGAAGTTCAGCAGTGGTCTGACACCTGAGACACCGTCAGATCAGCTATTAGAAGTGTAAATATTAAATGGAGGTATTAAATATTGTATGTGTGTATATATTTCTTATATAGTTCTTACCAAGGAGACTTGTCTTTACTCCGTCCTCATTTACTTTTCCAGCCTGCATGTCTACAGAAGAGAGAGACACCGTATTACATACATCCTACGACATATATAGTAATAACACATTCACATCAGTCCTAATGCTACAACCTTACCTTCTTAAAGGTGCTGTCTCGCTGGTAACAAAAATGTCCTAAAAAGCTCAGATTGGGATTAAAAAAAAATAAATAAAAAAGCAGCACTTACCTGATCTCTGCCTCACTATTCCTGGTCCCTCTCAAAACACACTTAATGCTTGTCAACCAATCATTGGCAGCAGCAGAGCCAGTGGTTGGCCAAGTCTGTGTGTCAAAAGAGACAAGGGAGCAGAGACCAGGGTACAATCAAAACGGGAGTGGCGTAGGATTAGGGAGAACTGCTTATTTTATTTTTTTTTAGCCCTAAAATATTTCCCCGACAGGCACAAGGCACACCTTGATTTACCAAGAGACTCCGGTGTCTTAATAAATTAGACTCCCATGACCCAGGGCATCTATGCCAGCCAGGAAGTGGCGTAGATTTTGTCTATCGCTCATGCCAGTACATTCTGCCCCACTTCAACCACATTTGTCTAAGTGGGAACGTAGCGCGTGTTTCTTGCGCTAAATTTCCACCAGAAAAATGGAGTAGAGGGGATAATAAATTTCCCCCAATGTGCTGATGCTTGACTGTCCGTCAAACAGTCCTTGTTGTGTATTCGGAACCGGTCACACTAGCATCATGGGTTTTGTGTATAAAGAAAATCATGCTGCTGTCAGAAATCCATTGAATGATAGATTGAAACTACAAAAAAGATGCCCCACTAAATTATAACCCACGTCATGACCTACTATGTCATGGTAAACCAAACATAGGGGGTCATGACGGTGAGGCTAGAGGTCAATAGGATACTTTGTCGGCCTACAGATATGTCTGACATTTGTACTAGGAGGTTTCTCAGTGCCCAGGGCAAGTTCAGTGCAATCACTTTTGCTGTTCATGGTTTACACTGTGCTATGGATTCTCTATATACTGTTATATACAGCGGGTACATATAATTTTACTGCTCACATGGCTGAACAACTTCTTATATACATTACCTTGCACCACAATATATAACACGACAAAGAGCACAGCGAGGATGCTGACGATCACAAGACAGCAAAGCATGGACAACAGTCTGGCCGGCCATCGCTTGCCTCTCTTCGAGGTCACCACTTGTGTCTTCACTGTCCCGTTCTGTCCAGGTTGCTCAGTTTCAGGATACAGTGCGGAGTTGAGACTGTTAGTTTTGGTGGCAGAAGCCTCAAATAAGTCACTTTCCAAATTTTTCACCAACGAATCGTCCTGTAAGACTCTCTGCTCAGTCCTGCTCTGAACGCTATAGGATGTGGCTGAGGCAGGTATGACAGAGCGACGACTGCGCCTTAACCCCCTGGCGCTGGTGACATAAGAGGCGTCCATCCAGGAACCTAAAAAACACAGAAGATCTGTCATCACAAATGTAAGGCCGGTCAGCAGGGGCATAACTAGAAGCTCCTGGTGCCCAAAAGCTAAATCTGTAATAAGGACCCTACTCTTTACCATTTAGAACAGTGGTAGATTATTTGCATCAGAGGGACTCTCAGGGGTCCAGGGCCTGTCAGCGACTAATACAGCTGCACCCCCTGTAGCGACACCCCTGCCAGGTAAGTGTAAATCTCGCCTGCTCCTGAATTCTCACCATTCTGATTATCAAAGACTTTGATATTCGGAATGATCCAGGAGGCTCCCAAAAATGGGGCGACCTCCGCCAGACTTCTGGAGGAGTTGGCGATTTTGAACTTTGTCCGCCATATCCAAAAAAAAGGGGTGTGGTCAGCACTTGTCAACATATCACAAGAAACGGGGACTTGACAAACTCCAGAAGGGACATGGTCATTCCCCCTAAGCCTTAACCAAAAATTTCTGACTTCTCCTGGGTCTTGGTGTCTGTCTGATGGCCAGTATCACTTATGGGTACGGTACAGCTGATGGGACCAGGCGAGTTTCACGGCTGTACCGTGCATGCGCTGCTAGGGCGGCGACACAACACCTCAGAGGGCGGTAGACGTAGCTTTTTCAGGCTCATTGCCCCAAAGAGTGAATCTGGGGACAGATCTTGGAAATTGAGGCATGGATCAACACAGGCTAACCCGCCTTCAGCCCTAACCCTCTGTGGGACTGGTATTATACATACGCATCTGATGGCGGACGCCCTTTAAATTTTTAAGCGGCGCCTGGTTGATATGGACGACTACTGTAATAACCTTTATATAGCGCTAATATATTCCTTAGCACTGTACAACGGGCATAAATAAGTGAAATTGTAAAAAGTAGATTGTAAGCCTTTACGGTCAGCGGCGAATCCATATCTTTACACATGCGAAAATATTCGCAACCCAACACCACCATTTATCTTCTGGCTGTAAATACCATCAATATGACAAGATTTATATATTATATGGGTTTTAGGGAGCTTTTCCTACAAATGTACTGATTTTTGAGGTAAATACACGATTTATTAGTAACAGTATTCCTCCGCAGGGCAGGGACTTCTTTTCCTCGCCTGGATATTGCGCATGCGCTGTGTGGTCATTCCACAGCGAGTATCCTTCCGCCAGTCAGCCGCTGAGCGGGAGATTGACATGTATCATCCGTACTGGAGTCAGCTCGTCCCGGTTACCATTGTCAGTAAATATAAGCATCAGCGCACAACATGGTTGCCTATTTTGGCTTGTAAAAGTTTCCGGCCAGTAGCCCGGGTCAGTGAGATGACTCTGGCTGCCGGTGTTTAGACATGTCTGACAGTGAGGCTCTGAGGTAGTGTAGGCCGCCATTAGTGACCAGCGCAGGGGTTAGTGTGAGGGGCCGTTCAGTCACCGATACCTGATAACTCGCTCCCAGGCTGCAGCGCAGTAAACGCTAACTATGAAATCCCGCTCGTGAAGCCAGGCTGTGTACACCTCTGCTCACGCAGTCTGAGAAGCCAATCAGCGAGCGCTTCTTAACCAAGCTGAGCAAGACGCGCTCCTATTGGCTAAGCCTGTCCTTCGCCCTCTCCGTCCCTCCCCTATCCGCGCCGCCGTAACTACGTCACACAACGTTAGTCCTGTGCCGGGGACCAATACGCGTTGTCCTTGCTGGGAGGCGGCAGGGCCGGAGAGGAGACATCATGGTGAGTGTGCTGTGTCGGGCTGTGAGCGGATTGTGTCCCTTGTGGTGCGGTGTAGCTGGCTCTTGTGCAGGGATGAGCCCTCATGGTGTGTAGGAGAGAGCCTGGAGTAGGTTGTGGCCTAAACCTTCTTACATTGTCTTGTGTGGTCCATTCTAGCTCAGGGCAGCTGTGGAACTACAAATCCCAGCATGCTTTGGGCGGGCCCAGACTATTATGTGGTGCTCAGGTTTATCCAGCTGGAGTGTTAGCTAATATTCAGTATGTGGCAAGTTCTGTCCATTGAGCGCAGTGCAGTTTAGAGGTAAGCGATCTACGGTGCCAGCGGTTGTGGAACTAGAAGACCCAGCAAGTCTACTTGCTCTGCTCTTTTTGGAGATACTCCTAGAAGTGAATGGAACATGCTGGGAGTTGTAGTTCAATAGCAGCTGCAGTGCTAAAGCTTGCTGACCCCTGATATAGCTTTATTACGGGATGTGGTGTTAGGACGAATCCGACCTGGAGGGTTAGTTCACCCATACACACTGCCAGATCCTGTCTGGAAAAATCCAGTCCGTAATGGGGCAGCACGGTGGCTTAGTAGTTAGCACAGCAGCCTAGCAGTGCTGAAGCAATATTCGTAATAAAAAATTGAAGGTCCAGCGTGTCTTGAAAATACATCTTTCACTTTATTAAATGGCACATGGCCACATTAAAAGGCATCCCACAGACATAGATGGTATAGAACAAAAAATTAAAAACTAGCACTAGGTCTGACTGACGCTTTCTTAGTCATAGTCATGACTATGACTAAGAAAGCGTCAGTCAGACCTAGTGCTAGTTTTTAATTTTTTGTTCTATACCATCTATGTCTGTGGGATGCCTTTTAATGTGGCCATGTGCCATTTAATAAAGTGAAAGATGTATTTTCAAGACACGCTGGACCTTCAATTTATTATTACGAATATTGCTTATGAAGGCTTCTAACCGGAGGAGCAGAGAGTCCGTGCGATAGGTCTGCCAGCATCGGGACATTTCCAGACGGAACAGAGACTTGATACATCACAGTAAGGAACACAATTTTGAAAAAAACTTTTTTCCATACAAATGTGGTTTTATCAACGCATGTAGTTCCATGATTATCACTGCTGGGAGGCTGTGTATCCACATTTCCCCCCTTTTCCCCAAGTGTGAACAAGTTAGCAGTGCTGAAGTCCTGGGTTCAAATCCCGCCAGGAACAACATCTGCAAGGTGTTTGTATGTTCTCCCCGTGTTTGCGTGGATAGTCGTACTTAATGTCCCAATGCCATGTTCACGTTTCCATTGTAATGTTCGGTGCACAGTTTGCTAGAAATCCCAGACTAAAAAGTCAATTGAGCCTGATTTCTTATGGTCTGGAGATGTCTGTAAAAATAAAGAAAAAGGAAACCCCCCCTAACTGACACCTGATGCACCCCATTTCAGTCACTGGGGTGCTTTGGAATCAATTACTGTATCATGAAAAGTTATTCCAGTTTCCGATTAGTTGGTCTTTGTTTTCAAGGTCTCCTTTTGCTGTCAGTGAATGACAGCGTCCTTGGTGTCAGAGTCTGGACACCCATATAGATCTAATGGGATGGATACGTTGTAGATTTTCTCTCTAGATTTATTCACCCATGCACACTGGCAGATCCTGTCTGGAAAAATCCAGGCCGTAATGAGGCAACACGGTGGCTCAGGGGTTAGCACTGCATCCTTGCAGTGCTGAAGTCCTGGGTTCAAATCCCACCAGGAATAACACTGAGCCACCGTGCTGCCCCATTACGGCCTGGATTTTTCCAGTCAGGATCTGCCAGTGTGCATGGTGTTTGTGTGGATTTCCTCCCATTCTACAAAGACATACTGATAAGAAAAAACAATGTACATTGTGATCACTATAAGGGGCTGACAATCTACATCTACATAAATAAATAATCCAGGCTGTCTGTGTTTGTAATGTCTGTGTTTCGAGGACTTGTTTTGATCCAGAGACCCAGACTCTGTA
Organism: Leptodactylus fuscus; assembly: GCF_031893055.1. Lineage (NCBI taxonomy): Eukaryota > Metazoa > Chordata > Amphibia > Anura > Leptodactylidae > Leptodactylus > Leptodactylus fuscus. Next base: position 80,468,600 of record NC_134272.1, read on the forward strand.
TCGTAGTGTTCTATGGTGTTAGAAGTTTCCTGCTTGCCCATGGCTTTGTTCTGTGCTAAATACAGACCTCGGGCGGCAGAGACTCCAAGCACTATAGATTGCCATGGTGCAGACCGTCCCGATCCTTGGGCCTGATTTAGCTTGGCCAATATACGATCTGGATTTACTGTACCAGCCCTGCCTGTGTGTAGGAGGCCTTACAGTAATAGCAAAGTGGATGAAATTCTAAAGGGGTTTGGAAGCTCAGGTTGGATCTGACTCTGGGTCACCTGTCTGCCACTTGGCTCCTCCATCCCACCACTTGTATGACATGTTCTTTGAGGTTTGACAGACTTGCTCATTGTAATATTTTCTGTCATTGTTTCTATAGAGGAGAGAAGGGATTTGCTTTCTGAGTGATGGGGGTGAGTTTGTCACCCCCTAGCATGCATGTCGTACCAAGGAAAGAAACAGAGGGAGTAATGGCCATATATGTGACCTGGCGTCATAAACAACCCACAAGCCCATGGTTCTTAATGGGCCAAACTAGCACCAGATGCTGTTAACTTTTGGGGGATCTCACAATTCACAACTACTTTACACATATTGACCTGTGGCTCACACTGTAGCTGCATCATGTCACTTGTTTTGGCGGGTTTTTACCATGGTGGTGTGTCTTGTCATGTGCATGTACCCTGACTTCACATTTGAATGGTGGAAACAGGTTGAACCCATCCAAGTACATCCCTCTCAGCCCTGCTACAATGTATCGGCATAGGGTCAGATTATGTAACTTTTGTTGGCTTGTCTATGGATTGTTACAGTTGTAAATTCAGGTCTATAAGGTCTGTGTGTGTTATCAGGCTCTGGAAATTAATAACAATGTTCCCTTTCACTGACAGCATCAGCCCTGATCTGCTAATAGTGTAACCTTAGACAGTCTGGAAATGCATGAGATTGATCACACTGGATGATACATATGGCGTATTGAAAGTCTATCAGGGTTATGTTTAGACCAACTTTACATAGGTTTAATTGGAGCCACCATGCCCACACGTCTAAAAAGTCAAATAATAGTGTAGACTATATGCGCTAAGTTGTGCCATGTTTACGTCAATGTAGGTCATGTGCACAATAGTAAGTCTGGGCTCACGGGTGACCTCTGCTCCATTCAGGATTCTCTGCACTGTAGTCTTGCAGTGAGGAAGAACAAGACCCTCAGGACCCTCAATGTCGTGGGAATCCCAGCTATCAGCATCAACTAGGCTTTGGTTAAGTGATAAATATTGATTGTGGGAAAACTTTAAAAAGGACCTTTCATGTCGTCCTGCACATGCGGTTTTATATACCGCTAGAAAACAGACAGCGCGTTGAATTCAGTGCACTGTCGATTTTCCCGTTATGTGCTCCGGGGTTGGAGATATCGATGCCGTTATTTTCAGCAATGATCTCTGTCCACTGTCTGAAGAGTGTTCCTGACAGTCTAGCTGGGCTGTGAGGAACGCGCCCCCTTTGCCGACAGTACTCATCCATAGCCCTGTACTGTCAGAGGGGGTGTTCCTTACCACTAAGCTGTGAAGAAAGGATGCAGGGACATCTAGTATCATCGCTTACTATAATGCTGGAAGTTGGTCAACATCTAGTCTGTCTTCTGGGCCAGATTGGTTTGTGTGAAGCTGGGCTAAGTTTTTCGTGGATAGAGATGAATATCTTGATCAATGTGCTATCAGTGTATGTTGCGAAAAAAAAACAAACAACAAATTATAATTTGTTCTTTAGGATCATTATGTAAGTGTATATACTGTAAAGCTGGGAATACTCATTAGATAAATCTCGGCAGGACCAGCTGACCATCTGATGTGTATCGGGGTCTCCTGATTTTTCTCATGTGGCTGATGTTAGCCTACTCAATCCTCTTGTTCTCTGTGAAGCCAAACCCCTCCGCCAGTCATGGCCTGGCCGCAGGTCACTCGCCTCTCTGTCAGTCATGGCCTGGCCGCAGGTTACTCGCCTCTCTGTCAGTCACCGCCTGGCAGCCGGCTACCTGCCCCTTTTTCGTTACTGCTGAACCAAGTGTGTGTATGGGGGAGGTCGGAAGAGAGATTGGCTGCACTTCCCCTTACACATGCACAGCCAACAAGCACTTCTTGTCCTTACCCCTTTAATACAGGAGCCAGATTGCCTGTGTGCCTAGTAATGCGCTGCTGGCAGATTTTTCTTGTTTTTCTTTATAGCTGAACATGAAATTGTCTCTCTCTATATAGTGAATTATTTTTATGGATAAATATCTCCAGTATTAACTTTAGATGTTTCTTTCTCAGGCATCGGGTGATGGTACAGATGGACCTAGTCAGCCGGGACTATTTCCAAATGGTTCGCGCATGCTAAGGGGGCAGTATGTATGTAACATTTCGCTTTCTTGCTTTGTTTTCCTGTTCAATGTATTAACAGATTTTGTACCAGAAATTGCCTTCCTGCCACCAGTTACCCTGCATTCAACCATGAAATTCTGTCTGAATTTACCAGAACAGTATAGTGGGAGAGGGGCTCCTAGCAATACAGTTATCTATGCTGCTAGGTGTATGGATTATAATACAGGACAGTGTATCACTATGAGGATTGTTAAGGGTTCCTCTTCCAGCACACACACGGACCGAGCTTCACGGGTGTCATCACAGTGTTAGGACACTCACGTAGCCAGTCAGTGAACCGACGACAGGGAAATACTTGTATAAAAGGCTTGGTATATTACAGTCAGAGTAATGCTGTTTTATATAGATTAGGACTACTTTAGGCTTGGTTTTATGATCTCCAGTCTGAACATTGTCTGAAATCTTTACTTGCTATGTTTTGCATTCATCAGATGAGCCCTGTCACCCATTATCCAGTGGGAATGGCCGGCCTACCTCCGAGACCAGGTTTGGCTCCGCCAGGTATGATCCCGCCTTTGATGGGACCAATGGGCGCTCATCAAATGGGTCAGGTAGGTTGTATGGAAAATAATCCCTGTGTAATGGGGGAAAAAAATAAGCGCGAGACAGAATGGTTCACTTCTGATTGCTCCTATCATTATATATCGCCCTGCACAGATGGCGCCTATGATTCCTCCTCTCATGTCCGGCATGATGATGACCACTCATGTAGCACCTGGCACTTTACCAGCGGGTATACAGGTAATGTTTCCATAGACATGGACTCTTATGGTTAGCTTTTCTTCCTTTGTGGGTTCTGTGAATGTTACTTCCTGGTTTTCAGACTGTTAATATTTTTTCTTTCTTTACCTTTCACAGCCTGGTGTGGATCCGACATTGGGTAAGGATCTATCAGACTATTTAAAGCTGGGGGTACGTCAAAACCGTTTGTGTCGTGGCATGTTTTGTAAACCTGTCATGTTCGTGGCCACTGATGTGGCAGTGGAAGGGTTTACAGTAATAGGTTGTCTTTTTAAGAAGACCACTGTCCTTATACCCCATTAGGGCACATGGTTATCTTCCAGACCACCCATTTGGTTTACATCTGAAAGGTGGTTGTTTTGTTCTACAAACGGAGTCGTCTGTAACTTCAGCCGGAGCTCCCAGAGAGAAGGCAGGGAAGGTTTATTACTAGAGATCAGCGAACACTATTCGAAACAGCCGTTTCGAATAGCACGCTCCCACTGAAATGAATGGAAGCGGCCGGAACGCAGACTTTGCCGGCAGCCGGTCGCTTAATCCCCTCCCCGCGTGCCGGCTACGTCCATTCATTTCTATGGGAGCGTGCTATTCGAAATGGCTGTTTCAAATAGTGTTCACTCATCTCTTATTTATTACCTTATTAACCATTTGTGCCGGAGGTGGAAATTTTTGAGTTCCATTATTAGAACTTTAGGCATAAATGGATTAAAGGTTCTAGCTCTATGTGTCACTGAAAAGCGAAGCAGAAATTGGTTGAATAACCCAAATGATAAAAAGTTACAGCCCTCAAAATCGCACATATTACAAAAACAAAAACCTGACAATGTGTCTGGTCCTGGACCACAAATTGGCCCGGTACTGAAGTGGTGAGAACTGACTTATTTTCCCCTCCGGAAACCGGTACCTGGTGATGCAAAAGTTTCATTGACTAATCTGATACTTGCATATTTAAGATGGAGCCGCTCTCTGATGGGACTCGATATCACAACATCCTTTGTCGTCCATATTCCTTAAAGGGATTCTACCATTAAAATCAAATTTTTGTACATCACATGTAGGAATAGCCTTAAGAAAGGCTATTCTTCTCCTACCTTTAGATGTCTTCTCCGCGCCGCCGTTCGGTAGAAATCCCGGTATGCACATGAGTTCTCTTGCAGCACTGGAGGCGTCCCCAATGCTGCGAGAGAACTCTCCAGCGCCGCCTCCATCTTCTTCAGGAACAGCCTCTCTGCGAGTCTTCTTCCGGCACAGGCTTCAGACTTCAGGGCCTTGGGCAGAGCAGACTGCGCATGCCTGCGGCCACAAGAAAAATGGCCGCTTACACAGTAAGTAAGCGGCCATTTTCTTGTGGCCTGAGCATGCGCTGTCGGCTCTGCCGAGGCCTAGAAGTTTGAACCCAATTCCGGTAAAAGACTCGCAGAGAGAACTCATTTGAATACAGACAAAATCCAGGATTGCTACCGAATAGCGGCGCGGAGAAGGCTACTAAAGGTAGGAGACGAATAGCCTTTCTTAAGGTATTCCTCTGTGTTAGAAAAAAAGGGATTCTAATGATAGGATCCCTTTAATGGGATTTATGGGTCACTGTTAGTTCCAATTTGCAATACATTTGTATTTATTCCTAGATATTGTTTTATGCTTCTACATTCTCAGTATACGGGTCACTATATTTTGGTATATAATTTTTCTCCCTTTGTGTTCCCAGCTCAGCCGACACTGACACCGGTAAGTCTCCTAGATTCAGTATTTTTTAAGATACGCATATGTATATTGGTGTGATTTAAGAGAAAAGCAAACTAAAGTGGTTATGTCGCTGTCTTCCTAGTCGCCACATCCTGTAATTTCCGCACCGCCATCGATTACCGCTAATAGCACTGCTAATGAAGAAGCTGCCAAACCGGTAATTGACTTCATTTACTGTGTCTTTGCAGAGGTGATTTGTTTTCCTGTTCTTACATCGGTATTTTTCCTACTTGCAGAAATCTTTGTGGACTGAACATAAATCACCAGATGGTAGGACCTATTACTACAATATCGAAACCAAGCAGTCTACTTGGGAGAAGCCAGACGACATGAAAACCCCGGCAGAGGTAAAACCGAGTTCATTGCTTGTTGTGTTGAGTGTCTCTTTATTACATGAACCTGGAAATGGGAGATTAGAAAAGCAGAACAATCGTTTATAGACGCTGCTGGCAGTAGATTTGGGAAATTGCCATAATATATATATATATACACACACACACACACACACACACACACACACACTATATCTTGAGCCAGAACTTGAGCTATATCTTGAGCTAGGACTTCAGAGTTGATAGGTCAAATTTCTGGCTCTGTTTTGTTTGTTTGTTTTTACATAGCCCGAACCTGACTTCCTCCTATATGGCGGCCATAGTATTTACATGTACCGAGGTTTACTTGATGCTGGACCTTGGGGATTCTGAATTATATTAATTGGGTGGTCAAGTGAGCACAAGTAGACCAGCTTTCCCCCCCCACCACCACCACCATCAACATCATCACCACACTCAAGCTAAAACTACATGAGAGAGGGGAACTGGGGCTGGTACCGATCCAACCAGTTGCAGGGCATTGTAGGGGGGAAATGCTATGCTCTGCACTATCATACCCTTACATTGTCCTATAGATGCTCCATTTCTGTGATAAGGCTGTCTTTAGAAATATCCAGATGAGGACCATGTGCTGTGGGGCTGTGCTGGAGCCTGGGTACATAGTGCTAGGAAGATCATCATGGGGGATTTGATTGGGGAGGGGGGTGTATTGCAGGCCCTCTCTCCCAATGGAATGAACAGCTGAAAAGTTTAGATCTCGTAGTAAAACAGAAATTGTTCAGCATCAGCAATCTGTATTATAGATTATCCTGACCGCTGCAGGTTAAGCTTAGTACACAGCATGCTTGTATCATGCAGACTTTCACAGTAGGTTGAACCCTTTTTAGAAGTATAGAAGGTGATTTTGCAGCATAATAGGTGACCAAATTTATTGCTACATTACTAGATTTATTTTATAAATTTTTTCTTTTTCTTTTCTCTTTAAGCAAATGTTATCCAAATGTCCATGGAAGGAATTCAAATCTGACTCTGGGAAGCCCTACTACTACAATTCTCAGACTAAGGAGTCTCGGTGGGCCAAACCTAAGGAGCTAGAGGACCTTGAAGGTAAGTATGCCTTTAGCGATTGCCTGAAATCAATTTATTTTGCTTATCTACTTGCAACATAGTAATTTGTGGTTAATTTTTTTTTTTTTTTTCTAGCAATGATCAAGGCAGAAGAAAGTGGAAGGTATGTGTGTTAGTTTTATGCATGTATTAAAATTTAAGCCAGACCTTTATTATGGAGCTTGGACTGCTTAATCATTTAGACACACCCCGTGCCATCCGGGAGATTAAGGCTAGGAGAGACTGTCACAGATTCAGTCTAAACCTGCAAGGAGGACTTTTCTCTCTGTATGTTTTGCGCCGGCTCCATTATAGACTTTGGGGTCCACGTGTAGACTTTTTTTCAGACCCCTATGGAGAGATGAACACTAGTGTGAACCTAGAATAAGACTGGTGTCTTCAGAATGTGGCATACTGCTTAACAATTCTGTTAGTACTGTTAACGGGGAGTTCACACTTGCACCCCTGTGTCATTCCGCCTGTGTCATTTGAATGGGTTTTAAAAGAAAATTGTCTGCAGCTTCTCCGCGGGGAAATCGTTTTTTTGGTCAGACACAAAGTCCTGCATGTCCGACTTTGAGTCCGCCCATTTAAAAAACAAAAAAAAAAAAAAAAGTTTCCCTGCGGAGAGGCTGCAGGCGAACACCATGGTTTGCTTTTAACACCCAATCAAATGAATGGGTTTTAAAACTGACCGACGGGAAGCCGTTCCCTGTCCAGTTTCTCCGGGCTTAGGCCCGGAAACCCGACGGATTGACACAGGGGCACAAGTGTGAACACCCCCTCAGTTGTGTTATGGGCAGACAGAGCCCCTTCCACATCTATATCTGTTCCCTTTGCCTAGAATGTAAACCATGTGACAGAGGCTTTCTTCTGCATGCAGGGCTTTTTGTTTCATCAGAAAAGTAAAAAACATGACAGAAGAAAGCTTCTATCTTGGTTTTTGCATGGAGGTAAATGCAGTTGGACACCAGATGAAGGAGCTCTGTCTGTATCTGTTGTTTAATGTCTGTTGCTCTCATCCTGTGACACTACTGTGAAGCCACTGCCACTGATTGCCGAGTCCCCCAGTGATCGGGAATATGGGGGACCAAAAGTGCTCCTAATAATAATAAATTTTATTTATATAGCGCCAACATATTCCGCAGCGCTGTACAATTTGTAGGGTTCAAATACAGACAGAAAGGTACATTACAAAGAAAGTCATTTCACACAATGGGACTGAGGGCCCTGCTCGCAAGAGCTTACAATCTATGAGCAAGAGCTTACAATCTATCAATCTCCTATAGCTTCCTTTAATGGCCCGCCGATCACACAAATGCACTGGCGCTCCATTCACTTCTATAGGGCTGCGGGGGGCTTCCAGACATTATGGGCCTCACTGATCAGACACTTATGTCCTGCGGTTAGGGGAGAAGTCTCCGTAGTGGCATCACCCCTTTAATGTTGAAGTGTTAGTGACTTATTACTGACGTGACGTTTTTCTTCTTGCAGTGTACAGGACCCATCAGTTTCTGCAGCGTTGCCACCTGTCCAGACCATTACACAACCTGCTGAGGTGGTCAGTACCACCACTCCTATATCCTTAGCTACTGAACCAGAGCTTGTGATGTCCACCCCCTCCACTCCTGCTATAGAGCCTGAAAATATGGTCAATGATACTGTAGAGGAGCAAACCCACTCCGTGTCCTCGTCTATTCAAGAGAAAGATCATGAAGTTAGTAGTAGTGGCGTTCTCGAGGAATTGCCTAAACAAGAGGTTTTGCCAGAGTAAGTAAAGCTTTGTGAATAATTTGTGGAGTCCAAGCATTTGGGCATTTTCTTATCTCTCGTCCACCAAGATGGTTGTGCGATTCTTTTTGTCCAGTTTTTTTTTTTTTTTTTTTACCATGGCTAGCCAGATTCTGCGGTACATTGGCTGATTTTTCAGTCAGTCTGAGGCTGTAGCCCCGTGTAACACCTTTAGTATATAATGGAATCTCTTGTTTAAAGTCCTAATAGTGTCCATGTCCTGTCTGACCCACTAGATGCCACGTCATGCAGATCCAGCCTGATGGATGCCTAAAGGGCACTTGTCTGGCCTCCACTGGGCAAATGGGGGGCCTGTGGGTAACTTTAGCTAATGTTGGTAGTAATCATCATTGTGGGGGATACCATGATCACTTAGGAGCCGCGCTGTCTCCCATCTGAATGGAGATTTGCTCTAGTGGGATTTTTTTTCTTCTTCTCCTTACTCACTTTTATTTTGTCTTCAGCTCTGCTACAATAGAAGAGCCCGAGGAGGAGAAAGCTCCCAAGAAAACCTACACGTGGAACACAAAAGAAGAAGCCAAACAAGCATTCAAAGAACTCCTCAAAGAGAAAGTAATAAATATATAATGTATTACAAATGTAATCTAGAAATGAAACCAATCTAGTAAGAGCGCGTTCACATCTGCATCGCTTATTATGTTCTTCTGGTCCAACATAGGATCAGGAGAACGGGCTAAACAAAACTAGATCTAGTGACCATAGATCCTGAGGGACCTCATTGGTGTAATGGGATTCTTCGGGTATCTGTTATTTTTCTCGCTGATGTTGCTGGATGTAAGAGACACTATTGCAGGGCAATTTCAGATGAACTAAGATGGCGAGTAGGAATGTAGCCGAACTGATATTTTCCCTGCTGTTCAATGATATGTTTGTGCTATTTGGCAAGTAACTGTCTCCTTTTTCCGCAGCGTGTGCCGTCCAATGCATCCTGGGAACAAGCCATGAAAATGATCATTAATGATCCCAGATACAGGTAATTGTAAAATGTGTATGAGAGAGATCATGTGTATCCTATTAATATTATAAATGTGAAAGTTTGTGGGTTTGTGTGTTTGGATGTTTGCATGTTTGGATGTTTGTTCCTCAATCATGGAAAAACCGCTCCACCGATTTGGCTGAAATTTTCCACAAACATAGTTAATACACCCGATTGCGCAATAGGCTACTTTTCGTCACAATAGCGCACATACGTTTGTGCCAGGACCCCCACAAAACCCAAACTCACACCACCATCTCTGCAATCTCACACACTTTGGACCATAGCAAGCCACAAAATTCATATTGCCCTCTACAGCCTCGCCCCTAACCCCACACAATCACATATACATATACTTTACCACTTTGCCCCTCACCTTAACGATACTCCAGGAGGTTCTCTTTAACGCTTTGGAGCAGCCATGTTTGCCGACCCCTACCGCTCTGACAATCCGTGACACCGCCCACCCATGTCAATACCCCTAGGCGGTCTAATAAATGCAAAAAAAAAAAGTTTAAAAAAAGTTAAAAAAAAATATAAAATAAATAAATAAAAAGGATTAAAAATTCAAATCACCCCCCTTTCCCTAGAACACATATAAAAGTAGTTAAATACTGTGAAACACATACATGTTAGGTATCCGCGCGTCCTAAATCGCCCACTCTACAAAGTTATACAAATATTTTTCCTGTTCGGTAAACGCCGTAGCAGGAAAAATGGTTAAAAGTGCCAAACCGCCATTTTTTCACAGTTTTGATTCTGATAAAAATTTGAATAAAAAGTGATCAAAGCAATAACATTTCCCGAAAATGGTAGAACGACAAAGTACACCCGGTACCGCAAAAAAAGACGCCCTATACATCCCCGTACACGCACCTATAAAAAAAGTTACGGCTGTCGGAATATGGCGACTTTTCAAAAAATAATTTTTTAACAGTTTTGGATTTTTTTTTTTTAAGGGGTCAAAATGTAAATAAAACCATATAAATTTGGTATCCCCGGAATCGTACCGAAACACAGAATACAGGGGACATGTCACTTTGGTTGCACAGTGAACGCCGTAAAACCAAAGCCCGTAAGAAAGTCGCAGAAATGCATTTTTTCTTCAAATCCACCCCATTCTGAATTTTTCCCCTGCTTCCCAGTACATTATATAGAATAAATAATGGCGGCATCATGAAGAAAAATTTGTCCCAGGAAAAATTAAGACCTCACATGACTCTGGGAGTGGAGAAATAAAAAAGTTATGGGGTTTAGAAGGAGGGGAGTCAAAAACGAAAATCAAAAAATGCCATCGGCGGGAAAGGGTTAACTTCAAATACTTCTGTCCCAAAGTCACTATGTAAAGTTTCTCACAACACCGTATATATAGCGGCTCTAATACAAATTAGCTTCAACACAAAAGTCTCACGTATTCTCTGAATTATAGCAAAAACAAGATACAAAGTTACATTTCATATCCCATCCCTTATACACAGTATGAAAACCTTACCCACGCCTGTATATACCCACTTCTACAATCACTGCAGACGAAGTCGCGGGTAACAGCTAGTGTGTGTATATATAATAATAAAATGTATTATTATGTGTATGTATATCTATAATATATATTTTGACACATTATGTATGTGTGTACAGATGTAACAGAATTAGTCGGACTTTCTGCAGTTGGTGAACCTGCTGCAATGTGATATCTGACATCTGTGTGTGTGTGTGTGTGTATATATAAAATATATGTAAAATAACACACTCCTATATATGTATACGATGTGTATATAATAAAATCTCTTACGTGTATATTTGTGTATATTGTACTGATGTCATTGTAACATTTTCCTCCATGAAATCCTTTTCTCTGTAGTGCTCTGGCTAAGTTAAGTGAGAAGAAACAAGCCTTTAATGCTTACAAAGTTCAGACTGAAAAAGAAGAAAAAGAGGAGGCGAGGCTAAAATATAAAGAAGCCAAGGAGGCTTTCCAGAGGTTCTTAGAAAATCACGACAAGATGACCTCCACTACCCGATATAAGTAAGACTGGAGGAGATCTAATCATTTTCTCTGCAGTACATGGAACTTTTTTCACAGTAATCCAATTTTCTTTTCCTGCCTCCCAGAAAAGCGGAACAGATGTTCACAGAATTAGATGTCTGGAATGCGATTTCTGAACGTGACCGTCTTGAGATTTATGAGGATGTGTTGTTCTATCTAGCAAAGAAAGAAAAGGTGAGGCTGTGACACACTTACCTCTTAGATTTCTTGTCTGATCGTGTAGAAGTACAACCGTACAGAGTAGTAGGAGGTCATTTCGGCCCAGTTCATGCTTTACAATTTTGATGCTTTTTTAAAAAATTTTTTTTTATTTTGGCCTAAAAAAAAAAAGTGAACTTGTCCTTGGTGTACGTGATGTATCTCTTCTGATCCCGGCAGTTCTTTCTTATCTTTACCCCCACGACTGCACTTTATACTCATGGACTGGCTTTCTTACAGGAGCGCTGAATAATTTGGAGGGTTATTTTGTTCTGCAGTGAAATTAATAAGTTCACCAGGACTTAGTCGAGGAGTTTCAGGTATAAGGTGTATTATACTGTACTAACATCCTGAAGATTTGTATTAAGGGGGTTTGTTGGGTGCAAAATGCCTCCCGAACCAATAACAGGTCTGTTTCTGCACCATTTTCCGACTCCTTCATAAATGGCTGACATCCAGGGTCAGACAGAAGCAGAAAAATCTTCTAAATTTATTAAAATGCCAGTGATTGATTCCTGTAATTATGTAACAAACTATATCAAAGTCTATCAAACTAATAGCCCAAATTAGTCCTGACTCCAGAGCACTGCACAATCGACAGGCTCTCTTTAAAGGAACCTTCCTGTAACAAGATAGATGATGGGGGAACCCTGACCACTAGGCTTCTACCAATGCTGAGAATAGAGGACGGATGTGCCTGTTTGGCGCTGCTCCAGGTTACACATGCGCTGCTGCTCCAGAAATTCATCTCGGTACTGAAAAATGTCAGGCTCAACCACAATCTCCCATAGGGCCGTTGAATTAAATTCGCTTGCAACGTGCATGCCTGACATTCCACTCCATTCATATGGGCACATGCCACCCCTGTTTTGAGGATCAGTGGGGTCTAAATTTCGATTACTGCATTCCCCATTTAAAGTATCCCTGTCAATCTGATCATAGTATACCTTGACCTCTGGGACCAGCAACAATCCTGTGAATGAACAGGACACAGTGCAAATATAGCACTTCTGCTATTTTACAGTTTTTCCTCTAAACAGCCACGTGCCAGGAGTACTACTTTGCCCAAAACCTTAGGACAGTGGTTCTTAACCTTGTTTGAGTTACCGAACCCACCAGTTTCATATGCACATTCACCGAAACCTTCTTTAGTGATAAATCAAATATGATTTTTTTCCAAATTCAAGACATAGGTATATGGTTTTTTACTGGTACACAAAATGAACCGTGCATAGGGCCTAGGGTTCGATCGAACCCTGGTTAAGAACCACTGCCTTAGGGTGTAGCCCAGCATCTGTCTAAATGGATTTTCTTAAAGCTCCTTGGCTGTCTCAATATTAGGAAAACCTACAATCGGCTGTGAAACTGTAGTAGCGCTCACCAATTGCTGCATCCTCTTCACCGGTTGTGTAACTTTATCAGTCACATGGCTTTTTTTTTGCAGCTCAGTCCTTTTCAGTTGAATGGGCTGAGCGGCGATAACAAGCACAGACACTTTACAACACACGATGCTGTGCTTGGTACGTACTGAAGATGCTGCAGCCCTCACCCTTTAAATGCTGCAGCCCTCACCCTTTAGACGCCGCAGCCCTCACCCTTTAGACGCCGCAGCCCTCACCCTGGCAGCATCTTCAAACAGCTGGTTGGCCGAGGGGCCGTTGTGCCAGACCCCTGGTGACCTTTAATAGATGACCTATGCTGTGAGTAGTTCTTAAGCCTGCCTAGGTGAAGAACCCCCTCCTTAATGTCAAAGTAGTGGCGTGGGAAGACCTGTAGTATTGAGGCTTTGTGCCCTGATGTGAGTCCTGTAAGTCACATATCAATGGGCTGTCAATATAAAAACACATTACTGTCCTGTTACGCGTGCAATGTATAACTGTAAGCTGCACAATTCTCCCTAGAACGTCGTCTTTTCATCCTGTGCATGCAGCGGTAAGACCTTAACGTTTTTGTGATATTGACGTGTGATGTGCTGTTATAACCTTTATAATATCTGTCGTATGGATGAAACGTAGAACAAGTGACATTCAACAACTCATAAGACGCGTTTATAGCTTTTTACTTTAGTTAATAGAAGTGAAGGCAGGAAATACATCTCTTGTATTTTTTTGCGTGTAGGCGAGCCGGCCCCACACCAGACAAAAATCCCTCTGTCCAATGAGCATGTGTTGTATTCACGTGTTCGCGCTCCAGCTTTCCTTGTGACCTTTAGAGCTCATTATATGAATGTACTTCTGCCATCAGGTATTAGATTTGTTGCTGCTGTGTTCACACTATGCCGTGTCGTTTACAGTTGAGTACTTCTTTTTTTTTTTTTTTTTTTTTGTAATTGTGCATTTCTTTATTACTTTGCAGGAACAAGCAAAGCAGCTGAGGAAGAGAAACTGGGAGGCGCTGAAGAACATTCTGGACAATATGGCGAACGTCACCTACTGCACCACGTGGTCAGAAGCTCAGCAGTACCTCATGGACAACCCGACATTTGCTGAAGATGAAGAACTACAGAGTACGTAAATGACATTGGAGATTTAATTTTTTTTTTTTTTGTTTCTGTTTTTTCAAGAAAATACTGCCCAGCATGTTCCCATTTACTTACCAGGTCCAGCCGTAATCAGCCGATCCCACTGTTATGTGGCTCAGGCTTACTTGAACCTATAGGGTTTTTTTTTTCTTTTTGTTATATCACCCCAGCCCTGCAGATAGATAGGTTACTGTCACCAGAACCAGTATATCACCCCAGCCCTGCAGATAGATAGGTTACTGTCACCAGAACCAGCATATCACCCCAGTCCTGCAGATAGATAGGTTATTGTCACCAGAACCAGCATATCACCCCAGCCCTGCAGATAGGTTACTGTCACCAGAACCAGCATATCACCCCATCCCTGCAGATAGATAGGTTATTGTCACCAGAACCAGCATATCACCCCAGCCCTGCAGATAGATAGGTTACTGTCACCAGAACCAGCATATCACCCCAGTCCTGCAGATAGATAGTTTACTGTCACCAGACCCAGCATATCACCCCAGCCCTGCAGATAGGTTACTGTCACCAGAACCAGCATATCACCCCAGCCCTGCAGATAGATAGGTTATTGTCACCAGAACCAGCATATCACCCCAGCCCTGCAGATAGATAGGTTACTGTCACCAGAACCAGTATATCACCCCAGCCCTACAGATAGATAGGTTAGTATCACCAGACCCAGCATATCACCCCAGCCCTGCAGATAAATATGTTACTGTCACCAGACCCAGCATATCACCCCAGCCCTGCAGATAGATAGGTTATGGTCACCAGAGCCAGCATATCACCCCAGCCCTGCAGATAGGTTACTGTCACCAGAACCAGCATATCACCCCAGCCCTGCAGATAGATAGGTTAGTGTCACCAGAGCCAGCATATCATCCCAGACCTGCAGATAGGTTACAGTCACCAGAACCAGCATATCACCTCAGCCTTGTCTACAAAGACAGTATATTAATCTCCCTATGAACTGTGTTTTGCTTCATTTCCCATGAGGTGGCGCTGCTGTTGGGTTCTCTGCAGATTATGTATTCCTACAGCATGAGATACCATGTGATCAGTCTATATTTATAGGACACTACTAACAAAGTGGAATTTACCATTGCAGAATCCCCTTTACAGTGAGCATGTATTTCTTGTTTGTTTTTTGGTTTATTTTTTTTAAATTTTGCCCATTTCTTCCCAGACATGGATAAGGAAGATGCCTTAATCTGCTTTGAAGAACATATTCGTGCTTTAGAAAAAGAGGAAGAGGAGGAAAAGCAAAAGACATTGCTAAGGGAAAGAAGGCGGCAGCGTAAAAACAGAGAATCTTTCCAGGTGAATAATTTACTTCCTTTGTCTGCTCTTCCTGTATATGATCCAGTTCACACACTGCTGCTTCTACATTATATTTGTTACATTACGTTGCTTTGTGTTTTAGGTGTTTTTGGATGAATTGCATGAACACGGTCAGCTGCATTCCATGTCGTCTTGGATGGAGTTGTATCCCACCATAAGCTCTGACATACGCTTTGCCAACATGCTCGGTCAGCCAGGTAAGTTTGGCGATTCTCTGTCTATAATTTAGCTTTGCTGTAATGTTTAGTATCCAGAAAATGAATCTGAGTTTGTGGTGATTGATTTTGCAGGTTCCACAGCCTTGGATCTCTTCAAATTTTATGTGGAGGGGCTCAAAGCTCGATATCACGATGAGAAAAAAATTATAAAGGATATACTGAGGGTAGGTGTCTGTGCCCTTGCTTTATCCACATCGGAGTGTTATCTAAATGTGTTTGTGCTTTCATTCGTCACTTCATCTGTTACAATGTTTGAAACATGGTTTTTTTGTTTCCTGCGACTCAAAGCTGGCTGTTTCTGCTCATCTTAGGCTGGTTCACACCTGCGCCCGGTCTCCGCTTTTGGTTTCTGTCTTCTGCCAGATAAACTGGACAGGAGACGGAAACCGGCAGTCACTTTGCAAACCCATTCATTTGAATGGGTTTGCAAAGCGTTTTGTGCTCTCCGAGGCGAAACCGTTTTTTGTTTTTAACAAACACAGTCGGACATATAGGACTTTGTGTCCGGTAAAAAAAAAAAAAAAAAAAGTTTTGCCGTGGAAGACCACAAAACGCTCACAGGGGGACATTGTCTGCCAGATTTCCGTCTCCTCTCGGCAGAAGACGGAAATCTCAAAATTGAGACTGGGGTGCAGGTGTGAATCCGCCCTCAGGCTGTGCCGTGTACCATACAGAGCAGTCTGCACTTCCCCCATTTTTTATTACTACTACTGGTTTCTTTATATGGTTTCTTTATAGTTTGCCAGGAGTAACTGTAAAATAGCAAACAAATAGTTGAGAATAATCCAAGTGATTGTAATACAGGAGATGCAGGAAAACTGGACCGTACATTCAGGTTATGGTGCGGCTATAAAGATCCCTGATACAGTAAGCAGCTCACTGTCTAACATCCCATCAGCGTTAACACAAGCAGCTAGTTGGAAGTAGATAGAATTCGCCTTACATTTACTGGGAGCTACAAGTAGTTTCAGACTCCTCTTTAATAGACTGTAAGCTCTTGTGAGCCGGGCCTCCATTCATCTAGTTACATTGTAATGTGAGAAATTGTCTGTCCATGTCCCCTCTGATGTGTAAAGTGCTGTGTAATAAGTTAGTGCTATATACATAAAAGCTGATCTGGTTTTGCTCATGTTATCACCTCCCTGTTACTTATTTAACATCTTTAATTTGCTTTGCAGGACAAAGGATTTGTGGTTGAGCTTCGGACAACATTCGAAGATTTTGTTACGGTTATCAGTTCAACAAAAAGGGCCACGACGTTGGACGCCGGGAATATCAAGCTTGCTTTTAATAGTGTAAGTTACAGAGGCTGACGAGAATTTGTTTTACCCCCCAGAACCCACCAGCCCCATTCACACATCCATCACCTGGCTGAGTTATCTGTGAAATCTGACGAACGGCCATTTTTTTCCATTGTTTGTGTACATGCGGCCCAGAGATGTGCTTGTCTGATATGCAGATGTTAGTTAGATTTGTGTGGGATAATTTGTTGCATAGACGGTTTCTCTCCGTGTGGCTTCTTTCCAGCGTCTGGCTCGTTCGCCTCCATGGTCTCATTTCCATTTACTCATTAATCAATCCAGTTACAGTTGTCAGTCTGAATCCAATGACTGAACCGCCGGCCGCCGCCTGTCTGAGGCTCAGCGTACGCAAAACAGTTTTGGGAAGCAGAGCTGTGACGTGTATAGGAAATTGGGTTTTGTAAATGGCTTACCGATCGGTTCATGATGTGTTACTTTTAATTAAAGGGATTGTCTGAGAATTGATATTGATGGCAAGTCCTTAGCCATTAATATCTTCATGTTGGAAAATAACTTTTAGGCTTAGGTCATGCACAAAAAATGTGGGGGAGGGGAGTAGATTGCCTTTTCTGCTGTGATTTATTTGTTTTGTCCATAATGTCCTCTGACCCTTTCTGATGTTTCTGAATCAGAGGAGAATCTCCTCCATATCACATTTTGTTCAGTGTATAGGAGACATGGTAGCAGTTCAGAGTAGAGATGAGCGAACACTATAATGCAAGCACCCATAGGAATGAATGAAAGCGGCCGACACACCAACTTTGCCGGCGGCCGGCCGCTTAATCCCCTGCGTGCCGGCTGTGTACATTCATTCCTGTGGGTGCGTGCTATTTGAAACTGCCGTTTCGAATAGTTTTCGCTCCTCTTTAGTTCAGAGACTATGGAGAATAGACTCAGGGCGGGTTCACACCTGCACCCGTTCTCCACTTTGCAGGTTTCCTTTTCCTGCCTGAGAAACTGAACATGAGACGGAAACCGGCAGACAGTTTTCCAACCCATTTGAAAGCGTTTGCAAAGTGTCCGCCCATGAACGACCATGAGTCTTCTGGTCTTCGCGGCGAAACTTTTTTTTTTTTTTTGTTAACCGGACACAGTCAGACATGCAGGACTTTGTGTCCGGTTAAAAAAACAAAAAAACTTTTGCTGCGGAGACCAGAAGACTCTCACGGGCAGACACAGACCGCCTGGTTTCCGTCTCCTGTCAGCAGAAGACGGTAACCCACAAAGCAGAGACCGGGCGCTGTTATGACCCCGCCTGAGCCTGCAGAGAGGAAAATGTGAGCAATGCAGAATACAAGTCATATCATGGTCAGAATTGGCTTTGCTCCTCCATTTCCCAGGAAGCTTAGGAAGTTTTTAAGGTTAGACTTTGGTATTTCTGAGTTTACATTTTATTTTATTTTTTGTTAATTTATTTGTAGCTCTTGGAAAAAGCAGAAGCTCGGGAGCGAGAGCGTGAGAAAGAGGAGGCACGGAAAATGAAGAGGAAGGAATCTGCTTTCAAGAGCATGCTAAAGCAGGCGGCGCCCCCTATAGAGGTGGACTCTGCTTGGGAGGAGGTAAGTGTCTTCTGCTTTGTGTTCCTTCACACTTCACTTGTCTGTATCCGATTGCCAGAGCTTCTCCACCCTGTGTCCTTCCAAGGCTCCTGGTCTGAGCGCTCAGTGGTCATCGTGCCTTGATCTCTGGAGGCTATTTTTTTTTTTTTTTTTTTACTTTTTTTCAGTCCCTATATTTTATTTAGGAAGAAACTGAACCTGATCTTACAACTGCCTACTAAAGGGAATGTTCACATGCCAACAATCCACATTTTACAGTGGGATTTGTCTATTTTTCCATGGAGCTCACTACAGAAATCCTACATCTCGGGTTTCCACCTGGGCTCCTGGTTTTAAACTACAGAATTACTAAATCCGTAAGGTAGTGAGCCACATTGAGAGGTGACAGATTAAGTGACCACTCACTCGGGTATACAGGCCTGAAACCATGGGATCTGTCGCTGACATCAATGTTGGGCGCCCTGGAGACTTTCTGTGCTGATGTTGAGCAGCCTCTTATTCTCCTGAAATAGAATATATTCCTGTATTTGCAAAAAGATATGCAAGTGAAACATAGACTGAAAATACGACTCTTTAGGTTTCAAGAAAATGCTAGCAAGAGCAAGAAAACCAATACCGATTTGTGTATTTAGGAGCAATTCACATGCAGCAGATTCTGCAACTGTAAATCTCTCTCATTCATCTGAATAAGGTTGTTTTGACAGCGCGCTCATGGAACTGTGTAAGACCTATTTTGCTTCCTTGCATCTGACTCCTCCGTCTCTTTAGGTACGGGAGAGGTTTATTAAGGAGTCGGCATTTGAAGACATTACACTGGAGTCTGAACGCAAGAGAATATTTAAAGATTTTGTGCACGCTCTTGAGGTATGGCGTTTAGTTTTGTGATTTTTGGAGCAATTACTTGTTCTGTATCCTTTAGCTTTAGATGTAGGAGGATATACTAAGGCTAGGTCATGACTATCTGGTCTGTTGTGGTCAGATCCCGGCACCTCCACCGATCATCTGCCCCCTCTGAGCAGTCCCTGAACTAACTCTCCACAGCTTCAAGTAATTGAGTTGATCTGCAGTTCCTGATTTGGCCACTATACAGAGAACGGAGCTGTCTGCTTCCTGCTCCATTCTCTGAGCATCAGCTGCTGAGAATTGCTAAATGATAGAGGTGTTAATAGCCTCTCCTAAGGAGAAGTCATCATCAATATTTTTAGCCTTGAAAACCCCTCCTAAGCCCATTCATGACACTCCTTATATTTGTACGTCACCTCTCTAAGCATTTATGGTATATTCCACATCTTTTAATATATGATTTTCATTGTTTGCTTGCATGTCTCCCCTACAGCATGAATGTCAGCATCATCACTCGAAAAACAAGAAGCACTCAAAGAAATCTAAAAAACATCATAGGAAGCGATCGCGCTCACGCTCGGTAAGTAGACCTGCTGCATAATAAATAAATAAATAAATAAAATACATTTTAAATATATATATTATATCAAAATTATTTTTTGTTATTTAGGGGTCTGAATCTGAGGAGGAAGAGGAAAACCACACAAAAAAGAAAAGACAGAGATCGGAGTCTCGTTCGGGGTCTGAACATTCCACGAGCGGAGAGTCCGGTAAGTTCTGTCTTCTATGTATGTGACGGGCGATTCATACATCGTATACTAAGAGTGAAACGTGAAGGAAGATCCTCAGTCCCTTTATTACATTCTACAGTTTGTGTGTTTTGCTATATTGTGGACAAATCACAATGCTGATCGTTTTGTTTTAGAAAAAAGCTACAAAAAGGCAAAAAAGCACAAGAAAAAGAGCAAAAAGAGAAGGCACAAGTCTGTAAGTAGCAGTTGTAAAATTCCTAGTTTTTGAACAGGTCTGTTTTAGTGAAATAATTGTCATTTAAAGAGAACCTTCCACGTCCTCCTAGATGTGCGATATTATATATTACTAGAAAGCGGACAGTGCGCTGATATCTCTCCACTGTCAGAAAGGCGGGTCTTATAGTCTAGCGTCACTGCCGAGCTGTGTGTTATGTCCCCAGACAGTATTCTTCCATAGCCTTGTACTGTCGGGGTGGGAAGTGGGGTTCCTCACTGTTAGCGATGACTCTTAGGGTTAGTTCAGACGGGGAGAGGAAGCGCAGATTTTGGCACAGAGAGTGACGCGGGGAGCCGCATCACACTCGGGGCAAAATCCGCCTGCCACAACTGTCACAGCTTCTCCCTCCAGAGTAGGCTCAAATGAATGGGCCAGCTCCGGAGGTTGCTGCCACGAGGCGGGAGGTGCCGCAGAATCCGCCTGAATAAAGGGCATCTAGCGGTCTCCATAGACCACCATTGTGAGGGGGCGGATTATGACGTGGCCCCCTCCGCCTTGTGAACCAGCCCTTAGGCTGTAAGCCCCGCTTTGCTGACAGTGGAGAGGTATCAGTGCTGAAACTAATGGCGCCGATATCTCATCCCTGGGGCGTGTACCTGGAAAGCTGACAGTGCTTTGTAGTGGTATATAATACCGCAGATTGATGAGATCATGAAGGGTCTGAACGCTCATGTATGCCCCTATATGGTATGTATCCTTATTTTAACAATCTTTCCATCTTAATAGAATTCTCCAGACTCCGAGGTAGAGAAAGACCGAGAAAGAGAGAAAAAAGAGAGAGACCGGGAAAGAGACAAAGAAAACGACAAAGAGCGCTCAAGGCAAAAAAACGAATCAAAACAGAAATCTCCGAAAAGGAAACCAGTGAAAGACTCAGTAAGTTCCTTTATGGGGAGCGGTCTCGTGTCTTTAGTCGGACCTTTACATCAATTAATAATCGCCCTCTCCACTGGTTCTGGCACAGTTGAAATTTTTTTTTCTCTTGCCCCTGCCATTCCTGAGCAATCAGTGCTGTTAGTTTTGGTGTCTGATGTGCTATTTAGTCTCTGTAATGTCAGGTGGGTGGGGTCAGATGGGAGCAGACAAGGGGGCGTGTTTTTGGTCGTGGAAGAATTCAGATTATTGAATCTTGTGCAAGTTCTGCAATGTGAACATGGCCTTAATGTTTCTCGTTTCTGCTTTTGCAGGGTAACTGGGACACATCTGGAAGCGAATTAAGTGAAGGCGAGCTTGAAAAACGGAGACGAACCCTCTTGGAGCAACTGGACGATGATCAATAGGAACATGGCGTTACCAAATATGTTTACAACAAAATGTGACAAATACCTAATTCTTCTCCATTCTAGCAGGGAATTGTCCGACTTTCCGTGGATTTTCACCGCTGCTCAGTGTACAAAGAATTATCTCCATTGGAGAATTTGCTCAATGTTTAAAGCTCCAAGTTGTAAATTTTACTTTTTTTTTTTTTTTGTTTTTTTCTTTTCCCCCAATACTTGCCTTAAGTCCCCAATAACAGAATGTGCCACCTGATTTATGTATCCATTAAATTGACCTTGTTTAGGATAGGAACTATTTATCCCCAATGGCTCTGGGCGGGCGGGGGGCTGGGCATTACACTGTAATTCTGGTTCCAGCAGAATCTTATTTTTTTATATTGCATTTTCTTTGCGCCTTTCGTTCCTCCAGTGATGATTCTGTGGTGAACATTCTTCTGACCAGGCTATTTTTGTACATTTTTATGAAGTATTAAAGCCTTGTCTTTTAGTTTGTGCTTGGTATTTATTCCAGATTTTATTTTGCATTAGGGCGTCTTGTAGGAATTGTCCGGGTAGGAAGGAGGTTATAAGAACGCCGGTCTGGACGTCACAAAAATGTAAGTGTCTGTTCGCAGTTTATGCCGCAGAGGCTTTGCTCACAATTGTTCAGAGAATAGTAAGGGCTGAGCTGTTAGTGCCCTCCTATCACTGGCAGGGGTGACCGACTTGTCCTATGTGATGGCCTCCACATCATTACACCAGCAGGGGGCAGTGAAGCGCTCACCAAAACTCCCCCATACTCAAACTGGACTGTCATCGGACCCATCACTAGAAATGAGAAGGTTCATTCACAATATCACAGCCAATGAAGACAGTGGTGATTGGCAACGGCAAGACATGTAATGAGCGATGTGATGCCAAATATTCTGCTAAACAATGGTGCAGGCAGAGACTGGGGGTGTAATGAGGGCGCCCCCTCCTGTCCTAATGATGGACAAGGCAAACTGTGGCAGCTGTTCGTGCTAGTTGATGAATCAATCCTCTACTGGTGATCTGTGTGGGCCGTATGGACCCTGTTGGCTATATGTGTGTACCCGCGCATGGAAAATGGGAAGAATGCAAAGTAGTTTGCTAGAGGTGCAAAACCAGAAAGACTGGAGGAAGATGGCGGCAAATTCATCAAAATGACCAGCCAGCCAATTGTTGGGCTCCTTCTCAAAGTCTGTCAATTGGGCAGAATGTTTTCAAGTATGTCTAAGAGGTATGTCTAAGAGGTACACTACCCAAAAGTACCCCCCGAGTCTTCATAGAGCAGTGACGAAGCACTTTTACCTTCCTCTATCCCCCGTGGAAGAACCAGCGTCTCATCAGACCACCTGTCTAATCCTTTACATATCTGCCTGCAGGATGAGTTTTGTAGTAGTCTGACTTTTTTTGATCTGGGTGTTATTTTAGTGCTGTCTCCTCCTAGTTGACCCCCTTTCCCAATGTGCATGGCGCAGCAGTCATCTGAATGCTGGAAGACTTTCTCCCTACATTCTAATTTTTCTCCCAATACGCCACGCAGGAGCTTGTCCTGTAGTAGCTGCTTCAGTCGAAATGTAGTATTACCTTATAGTCATTTGTGTAATACGACAACAGCCATTCTAGTGGCTCAGGAAGGAAACCGCTCTACTCGGGGCCTTCCTCTATATGGTGACTTCATTAGACATATCCATAATGCCTAGTAGTAAACTAAACCATAATCCTGCTAGGAGGAATATTATAGATGGTGATGTAATCCAGTTTTCAACAGGAAGTCCTTCTTACAGGAGAGACTAACTTCCTGTCTATACATTACAACAAGCTTTGGACTGGAAGTCAGACTGGTGATCACATGACACAGCTGCCCAATAATACGTGGGCCAAAAATGTAAGGTGGCAACTGAGCTGGCATCAAGCAACTGCTGGAATACTTGCTAATTTAAAGAGGACCTATCACCAACTCCAGAATTACTATGTATTAAAGGAGACCTTCCACTTTGTTTTGCATCATTCAATAGGCGCCTCTCCACTGATTCCAGAACAGTTGGAATTTCTTCTCTAGCCTGTACCATTCCAGAGCAATCAATGCTGTTAGTTTCAGCACCCTAGGTGGGCGGTCCTGGGCTGAAGAAGAGACAGACCCCGCCCACCTGATAGTTTCAGCACAATTAGGTCCTCTACTAATGGGATTGATAGTTCGGGAACGATGGGGGCTAGAGAAAAAATTCCAACTGTACCAGAATCAGTGGAACGGCAGCTATTTGAAGGATGCGAAGAGGTGAGGTGGTGGAAGTCCCCTTTAACATGATGTTTTGTTGTTTTTGTAAGTAATGAGACCATAATGGCGTAGTAGTGTAAATAGTTTATTTGATCATAGGCAATGGACAGAGCAGAAACATAACATGGAGTGTTTCTAGAATTACTAAGTAGCTGGAGTTACACTAAAGAAAACATGCCAACCTCCTGACGTCACCGCAAGCTAAAGATTTATATTAGTTCTTTTAATTGTTTCAATTTTATGTTTTAGATTTTTTATTTTTTTTTAATCAATTCAGGAAATTTATTTAATCTCTACAATAGGTTATTAAAAAACACCCAAAAACATTCCGACCCATAATTGGCATGTTCTCCCCAGCAGGTAAAGTACACACGTGTGTGCAAATGTAACATGTATAGGCAGTTGTACACAAGAAAAATAATCCGATGCTGCGACGGTCATCCAAGTTCATTTAGTTAAATATAAAAAAAAAATAAAATAAAAAAAAAAATTAAAAACTATAAGTTAAGATAACATTCAGATTGTATAGCACAGGCGATGCCATTTATTATTTTTTATTTTTTTTTAAACAATATTTACATTATCACTCAGCGGCTAAACCGGGAATTAAGTATAAAACCAAAAAAAAAAAAAAAAAAAACATAAAAAACTGCACCAACTTTGTAGCAAAATATCTGTACATTTAAAAACCCATCATCATAAAACTACAGAATATCCGAGGAGGAGAAGAAATCTGGAAATGGTTAAATAAAAATTTAGCAGAAAAAAAAAAATCCTGTTCTTTTTTTTGTTTTTGTTTTCAACCAGAGCGAATGTTTACCAGACCTTACACATTGTTGCACGTGCAAAAAAAATGTAATATTTTTTCAAAAATTTTTTTTTTTTTTTTTTTACATTTTTAATGGAATCAATGAGAAAGAAAAGTAACGCTGTAAGTCTCCTCTGTAGTGGTTAAATACTATACAATTTATTTAATTTTTTTTATTATTTTACAATAAATCAGTTAATTCACTATCAAAGTCAGCCACAATGGAACGGTGTGCGCTGATAAAAGGTAATGGAGTCGGTGATGAGCGTAAATTAAATTTCGTGTCCTGTTTTATGGGATTAGGGGAAGTTAACCCGGAGTAATTGACAGACCTGATCACTTTTAGTGGACTCGTCTGGCCGTAAAATAAATCTTGTAGGTCTGATTCCTCCATCTGCAGGAGAACAAACCTGTGCCAGTCATTGCCGTTTGTCTTAAAGGGATCCTACTATTCAAACACAATAAAAAAAAAATTTTCTCATTAACACGAAGGAATAGCCTTAAAGGCTATTCTTCTCCTACCTTTAGATGTCTTCTCCGTGCCGCCATTCGCCTGAAATCCCAGTTTTTGTCGGTATGCAAATGAGTTCTCTCGCAGCACTGGGGGTGTCCCCAATGCTGCGAGAGAACTCTCTCCAGCGCCGCCTCCATCTTCTTCAGCAACGTCGTCTTCTTCTGGCGCAGGCTTGAACCTTCTAGGCCTAGGGCAAAGCTGACTGCGTATGGCCGCCGGCCACGAGAAAATGGCCACTTACAATACTGTGTAAGTGCCATTTTCTCGTGGCAGGCGGGCGTGCGCAGTCGGCTTTGCCCTAGAAGTTTCAAACCTGCGCCAAAAGAAGAGGACGTTGCTGAAGAAGATGGAGGTGGCGCTGGAGACTGCTCTTGCAGCATTGGGGACACCCCCAGTGCTGCGAGAGAACTCATTTGCATACCGACAAAACAGGATTTCAGGCGAATGGCGGCACGGAGAAGACATCTAAAGGTAGGAGAAGAATAGCCTTTCTTAAGGCTATTCCGACGTGTTAATGAGAAAAAAATCCCTTTAAAGGGATAGTATGAGATACTGGAATAGACTTGTCACACCAACCACTTTTCAAAAGAAAAGATTATTCAACTAAATGGGGGAAAAAACCGAAATCACCCAGACCCCCTTTCACTATTTCCACATTACCCTTCTAAGACTTTTTGTAGCGATGGAGTTGCGTTCATCTTCAGGACTGCAGCAGTCAATCAATAGTTAACTTAAAATATTAACACTACGAAAAGTCTTCATGAAGCTCAAAAAAAAAACCTCAACATTTCAGTTGTCAAAAAGTTGACATTTTCTTTCAGCTTTGTAGAGTTTAAATCTACAAAAAAAAGTTGCGTGACTTTTTTTTTTTTTTGCAAATGTCTTGTGCTAATTTTTTTTCCCCCCTTCTTCGTTCACTTTCTTTGCAGTGCATTGTGGGAACTGGAATGTTGGTAAAAGCAAAATCAGCCGATAATGTGTGGCCTAGTTTTTAAAGGGAGTGTTAAGTCAAGCTCTGCAGATAGATGGGGAACGCTGGGCTCAGTCTAGTGCTGGCGCTTCGTTATTCAAGGCTGTCGAGGGTCCCAAACATCAGAAAGGTGGACTGCATATATAGTGGTTACATCGGAGATCGGCAGAGCCTGTTGGCTATAATGGGGGGTGTGGGGGGGTTATTTCAAAATAAAGTGGTGGATATAAAAAGTTGTATGTGCAGGATTATTTTCTGTGACAGTCTCCAATGGATGAACCTTGCCTAAGGGCTCGTTCACATGGGCACAGAGGGGGCGGATTATGACGTGGATTACCTCACAATGGTGGTCTATGCCCTTTCTTCAGGCAGATTCCATGGCTCAATGAGCTGCGGCGTCCGCCTGGCGGTAGCACCCCCTGGAGTCAGCCCATTAATTTGAGCTTGCTCCGGAGGGGGAAGCCGCAACTGCAACAGTCGTGGCTGGCGGGTTTTGACCCGAGAGTGACGTGGCTCCCCGCGTCACTCTCCGTACCAAAATCTGCCTATACGCGCCACGTGTGAACTTAGCCTTAGTGTCTGGTGACGCTATGGCGAGGTTCATCCACTGGAGACTCCATCACAGAAAACAGTCCTGCGCAAAATACTTTATATCTCCACCACTTTATTTTGAAACGTCACCTCCCCCCCACATTATAGTCATCTGTGCTCTCTTTTTGTGGTTCGTTACGTTGGCCGATGCATTGGCGATTTGATCAACATACAAATGAGCTCTTTGGCACTACAAGGGTGCGGCCACTTACCTCTTTGGTGCACCGGTGACACCCTGGTTGCTCTAAAGAGCTCTTTTGTGTATTGAGAAAAACAGCGACATCTCGGTAATCCGGGCAGCGATTCAAAAGATGAAAACAGGTCAGGGTAACCTAAATCAAACCTAATCGCCTATCTGCGGGGGCTGGGCTCTGGGGACACTCCCTATAAGACTGCTTATAGGGAGCGGATGCAAAAAGAAAAGGAAATATAAAGGAATGACTTGTAGGTTTCTAGAAGTGACATATCGGGACAGACATACAAAGGGCTCTGCCCGAAACGCGTTGTGCGTAATAAAACTGTTGCAGAATCCTTGAGAAGTGTTGGGTTGTGCGCGCTTACTCCCCATTCCTCCCTTCCTGGTCGGATATATCCTGAGGGACGTCCTTTTTTTTTTTTTTTTTTTTTTTTTTTTTTTTTGTAAGTTTCTAGCACCAAAAACTGTGATTCCAGCCATGGCGGAAAACACAAAAATTCTCATTAATCTTCTGCCATGTTTACCTGCCTGCTGTGCAACACACATCAGCAGGCGTCCCGTTATAATGATGTCACTATGGCGGTGAACATGTGATCGCCTGCTCACCGTATGGGCCATGTGACTAGATGGGGAATGGGTAAGAAATTTTTTGTATCTCTTTTGTTTTGAGTAAACCGTTTTTACCGTTGTTTCGGAACCTTGTCGCTCATAGCATTCCGTGGGCCTGTCCCGTACCCCATATTATATATGGTGACCCACGTTATTATAGACCCAGTGTCGATAGGTCTCTATCATGTCTGATGTGAAATGAGATGTAAAAGTCACCCAACTTTTTTTCTGTAGTTTTAAACTGAAATATGAAAATATTGTTGCGTTCCTTGAACTACAGACCGTATCCCGTTCTTCAGCATGCTGGAGGTTGTCGTTCCGAAATCCCATGCAGTACCATTGTCTGTACCCGGTCTGCTTTGTAGTTGGATTTCCCAATCCATTTACCAATGTTACCGCTTCTGGCAATGACCTTCCTACCCGAGCCTAATACTGTCTAGTAAATTCTTACAAAAATGGAAATAAAATATCCAGGACATAATCTCGTAGAAAATAAAAGCGTATTACAACACTCTCCTCTACTTCTCTTAAAGGTGCAGTTTTCTCTTTTTTTTTTTTAAAGTCCTTCACTCTCAACGTAAGCCCTTGAATTGGATTGACCTTTAAGTGCAACGTAAAGCACCAAACCTCATCGTTTGTTTTCCAACCGCGGCCTTCAGACGCTTGTGACGCCTTCGTACATCCCACACCCGGTCCATACGTCGGTATGACTTATTTACAAACCGAGGTGAATCTTGCGTCGGCCGTTACCGACCACTCGTTCAAGTCATATGTAACAAAAGAAAAATATGTATGTATTTTACATTTTGGTTTAAAAATACTGAGTAACGTATTGGTGTAAATACCTGATCAAACCAAGTGGTATTGCTCGGACTGGTTTGAGCAGGTATGCAGGATTTAGGCACTTGTTAGCTACAATTGGACTATATATACATATATATATACACATGTATATAGATGTATATATACTTCTGCATGGAGCCGAGGTCCCGGCTCGCAGCGTCATCCTGAATGCAGTCTTTTTTGTATTTTTTTGTATCAATTTGAGCCCTTTGCAGTTCAATGAAGGTGCAGTCAAAATGGCGGCGTTGTGCGTCCCCTGGTGAGGGATACTGGTCCTTCTCCTGTCACACACACCCGCTGGTTTACAAGAAAGGGGGGGGGGCTCCAGCTCATACTGGTATTTCAGCACCATTCACAGAGCGCATAGTCTGGTCATCGAAACGCTTCCGTACGCTTCTCCTCACCGCGTCGGCTCTCCTATACGGTTGGCTTCTAAGATCTGCAAGGAGAGGGGGAGTGTTAGGGTCGGTTTTAGGGTGCGGACAGAACAGACGAGACGTCTGGCAGCCAATCAAAGCAGCTTGTACAGAGAGGAGAGTCCATTCAGACGGATGGAAGGGGGTGAAGTCATTTAGAGAGTACCGGTGGAAGAGCAGGAGGAACGGAAAAGAAAAAGGTTTGGTATCTTAGACAGTACATGGAGCGTAGTGTAGGGGGGAGGGGAGGGGAGGATGGGGGTCATAAAGAAATTATTAAAAGGACACCATATATCGACGGCAGGGGTTTCCTTTGAGGAAAATTTCCGTCCCTTCCTCTTAGAAAATCCCATTCTATTTTTGGAAAAAAAGAAATTTGGTAGGGGGTCGCACCTAAAACTATACCGTTCTGCTTGCTTCAAGACACTACTTGGGGGGCTTAAAGGGGTATTCTGTGAGTTAAAGGGATATTTCTGCCCCAAATTGAATTTTCATACTGCTGTCCTATGTACAGGATAGACACCACCTTATCATATGCTGTTGGTTTGACACCTGGACCCTGCACAGATCAGCTGTTCTGGCAGTCTTGGTAAGTTCACACTGGGTTTTTTTGGACCGGAACCTGAAGCGGATACTTTGTATGTAGCCTATAACCATGGTGACGCATCGGGTTCAAAAAGTGGCGCTCCACTGATTCCAGCACAGTTGGAATTTTTTCTCTAGCCTCCCCACCATTCCTGAGCAATCAGTGCTGATAGGTTAATTAGGCTCTATACTGTCCCAGGACCGGTACCAGAGAGTAGAGAGATGAATTAACATATTGGGTACAGGAACAGAAATAATTGCTCAGGAATGGTGGGGGCTAAAGAAAAACTTCCAACAGTGGAGGGGTATCTATTGAAGTATGTGAAGGGGGCAGGGGTGAAAGGGTCTATTTAAAGGGATTCTACCATTAAACTACCTTTTTTTCTAACGAACATGTCAGAATAGCCTTAAGAAAGGCTATTCGTCTCCTACCTTTAGACGTGGTCTTCGCCGCGCCGTTCCGTAGAAATACCTGTTTTAACCGGTATGCAAATGAGCTCTCCGCAGCAATGAGGGCGGGCCCCAGCACTGAAAGGCCGATGAGCGCATCCCCATTGCTGCACGAAAGCTCTTTCCTGCGCCGCCTCCTTCTTCTGCAGCAACTCCGCCTCTTCCGGCTTCTCTTGCTCTTGTAGTTCTATACAGGAGCATAGAGAGGCCACCCCAAAATGGCCGCCGGTCAGCTCCTGTATTGAACTGCAAGAGCGGCTACCCAAAAATGGCTGCCGACCGGAGGCCATTTTTGGGTAGCCGCTCTTGCAGTTCAATACAGGAGTCGGCCGGTGGCCATTTTGGGGTAGCCGCTCTTGCAGTTCAATACAGGAGCTGGCCGGCGGCCATTTTGGGGTGGCCTCTCTATGCTTCTGTAAACAACTACAAGAGCAAGAGAAGCCAGAAGAGGCGGAGTTGCTGCAGAACAAGGAGGCGGCGCAGGAAAGAGCTCTCGGGCAGCAATGGGGACGCGCTCATCGGCCTTTCAGCGCTGGGGCCCGCCCTCATTGCTGCGGAGAGCTCATTTGCATACTGGTTAAAACCGGTATTTCTACGGAACGGCGCGGCGGAGACCACGTCTAAAGGTAGGAGACGAATAGCCTTTCTTAAGGCTATTCCGACGTGTTTATTAGAAAAAAAGGTAGTTTAATGGTAGAATCCCTTTAAATCTATTGCTATACAAAAAAAAAAAATCTGGAACTTGGAAGCCCAAAGGGCTTAGGATGTGACTGGGTCGGTGTCAGATTGAGGATCTTTGGGTCCTCCAGATTCTGTGGCCCCATCAACCCACAACACCTAGGAGTAGACTTTGGTATCCTTTAAATTTGAGTGTCTTGTACTGGACCATTATTGTGTTAGACCCTGGGCTAACCAGTAGCCCCATAGGCCAGTCCTAACATGATCACAGTGGACGTCGTGCTGAAGATCTGGGGTCAGAACTAGTGTCAATCCTAGTGATTTCTTCCCTCAGATACCCCGGCTTTGGGGCATTTAACCTACAATATCAAACTCTTGGGACAGTCCACAAAATGGCCGCCTCCGCTCCTGAGTATACGTGACAAGGCTCTACCATTACTGGACACGGGTGACTGCTCTGGCATACAGAGAGAGGAGGAAACCAAGTAAAAAATGATGCTTGCCAGCTCTGTGTATCCTCCACCACCGGTGTGCTAGAAGAATTCCTTACCCTCGAATGAACATTTGGAAATTTAGTGATATTATTCTTCTTTAAGGCTAAACAGGAGA
Organism: Leptodactylus fuscus; assembly: GCF_031893055.1. Lineage (NCBI taxonomy): Eukaryota > Metazoa > Chordata > Amphibia > Anura > Leptodactylidae > Leptodactylus > Leptodactylus fuscus. Next base: position 80,499,612 of record NC_134272.1, read on the forward strand.
AAACAAAATGGTGGTTAAATAAAAATATGGCTGGGGAGCGAAGAGAACGCGAGCGTTTCATTCAGTACCTCAGGCGTGTTAGCCGCGGAAGCAGGAAAAGGGGGTGGGGTTAAGCAAAGCAAGGCAGTGGACAAGATGGCCGCCCGATTAGTGGACAAGATGGCCGCCCAGTTAGCGTTCATTAATGTATTATTTTTCAGGATTCTCGGAGGTCTAGAGGCAAGCTGCTTTGAAGATTTGGCTCCAGAGAAATAATTAATACAGCAATTAACATGGAAACGAGGGGGAGGGGGAGTCATCCCAAGACACCAAGAAATACACGACAGAGCTCGGTACAACAGCGCAACCGTGTCCTGCGGGTGTTGTAGTGAGCTCTCATGTCTGACTGTCACCGGCTGTCAGTAGAAGGCACAAAGGATTATTACTCACAAACCTTAAAGGGGTCTCCAGGATTACTAAAAGATGGCTACTTTCTTCCACAGACAGCGCCACCCCTGTCCACAGGTTGTGTGTAGTATTACAGCTCAGTCCAATTTGCTTCAAAGAAGCTGCGCTGCAATGAGTTTTAGAAGAAAGCAGCCATGTTTGTCTAATCCTGTACAACCTTTGTTAACCCATTCCAGTTCCAATACAATTCTACATTTTATATATGTATGAAGAGGTGCGTTATATTACATGACTACATTATCTATCTCTCCATCTCCTATCTATCTATCTATCTATCTATCTATCTATCTATCTATCTATCTATCTATCTATCTATCCATCCATCCATTTTCTAATATCTATCTCTCTATCTACTATCTATTCTATCTATCTATCCATTTTCTAATATCTATCTATTATCTATCTATCTATCATCTATCTATCCATTTATCTATCTATCTCCTATCTATCTATCTATCTATCTATCTATCATCTATCTATCATCTCCCTATCTATCTCCTATCTATCTATCTATCTATCTATCCATTTATCTATCTATCTCCTATCTATCTATCTATCTATCTATCTATCTATCTATCTATCTATCATCTATCTATCATCTCCCTATCTATCTCCTATCTATCTATCTATCTATCTATCTATCTATCTATCTATCATCTATCCATTTATCTATCTCTCTATCTCTCTGTCTGTCTATTCTATCTATATATCTATCTCCTATCTGTCTATCTATCTATCTATCTATCTATCTATCTATCTATCTATCTATCTATCTATCTCTCTATCTCTCCTATCTATCTCTCCTATCTATCTCTCTATCTCTCCTATCTATCTATCTATCTCCTATCTATCTATCCCTCCTATCTATCTATCTATCTATCTATCTATCTATCTATCTATCTATCTATCCATCCTATCTGTCTATCCAATTCTCTCTTTAGTAAAGTTCTACAATAGATAGTAAATTGCCCTTTATATGTCTGACATCTAATATCTGCAGTCCCAGGGACCGATCTTTCTCTCTACAGTCCCAGTCACTGGTTCCCTCTCCCTGCAGTGTCAGTGCACTGATCTATTGTTTTGGAACTGGAAATAATGCAGGCAGTGTGGTAGAGAGAAGTCTCATGCTTGGAGAGCGGTTTTCTTTCATGCAGATGTAACCATGCATTTGTGGGTTAGATCAGATACAGAAAGTCAAAGACAAATGAAACAGCAGCAAAGAAACAACAACAAAAAAATGAAAGAACAATACAGTAATGTCTGGACAGAAAATGACACCAAACCTGGGCAGCTGCCATCACCTTGTTACAGTGTTTAGTCTACTGTGATCGCCAACTAGTACTGAGGCCAGGTTTACATGTATTGTTGGTGTGGGGGGAGGGGAGGGTGCCACTGGCATGGACAACTGGAGTTTGCGCCCAGAAATATGCCCTGTGTGCACACTATGAAATAGAGAAGAGGCAGAAAGAGCCAGGGGATATGGGTTAGTGCCGATCACATGAGCCAGGATCAGAACCAGCCCAGGTCTCTGGACAACCCCTTTAAGCTTATACTAAAGTGTTTTACTCCTTACATTGCTTTGTCATTTTTTGCTTTGTTTACCTGAACATGTGTCCTCAGTGTTTACAGCTCTTTGCCTAGGTTTCAGACCACCTCTGCTATCTAGCAGCAGTGGCCGGGCTGGAGACATCTCTTTAATGTGATGGATGGAGCAGTCTGACCAACTCTGCAAAATGCTCTGAGCTGCTGATCCCTGATAAGGGCTAGGACAGTGCTTGGTCAGTGTCTGTGTTATCCACGTATGTAAATCCAGAGTCAGGGCACACTGCTGGCATGCGATGTACATCATACGGGGTAATCTCAGCTACTAGATGTTAGTGAAACCTCGAAGTGGAGGGGAGAGGAGACAGGAGAGCAGGAGAAACCCTGATATGGAAAACTCCTTTAATGTAGCTCTAATAAAATCTATTCCGCTCTGCACTCTTCATTGCACAGACTAAACACTGCTATAAGTCATACAGACGCACCCAGTTTGGTGTAATTTCTTCTTACATATATCGAATACAGAAGAATACATATAACAAGACAATATTTAATACCTTACAACAAGCATAATCCCCCCCCCCCCCTTCAGAATACAATAGCGCATAAGTCATGACATTTGCTGGCCAGGCTTTATCTGCCATAGTAATATAGGTGTACTAAACATCACACACTGACATGCAGAACAGATGGGACACACAATGGGGCTTAGTAATGCAAACTAGTGCAAAAGAGAACTGGTGATGTTACCGTAATCACCAATCAAGTCAATGATGTCACCTCATTGGTCATTACAGGCCACATCGTCACTTTTTTCTGCACTTTTTAATCCTTAAAGGGAATGTCCACCTGTTATCAACTTTAGGTGCAAACTACCATATTGATTATTTTCATATCATATCAGCATAGCAGGAAAAACTCCACATTTTCTGCACAGACCCACATTAAAATGACAAAATAACATTGTACATGCCTGCTGTCACCACTAGAGGGAGCACGTGAGCCTACTGCATACAGTGTTATGATAGAGTTCAATATATAAACAGTACGCAGTAATCTCACAAGCTCCCTCTGGTGGCAGCCAGTAAAACAGAGCTCTCATCTATTATGAAATCAATCAATACAGAATTTTTAGGTTTTTTTTCCCAGGGTGGTCATTCCCTTTAAAGCCCCATCATGCAGACAGTATTGTAAGTTCAATGACATGCAATGAGATGATGGCGGGTATCAGAGCTCCATGGGGACAGCAGGCGAGACATCTGCTCTGATACCCCTGGGGTGAGGCCTAAACACGGAGAAATAAGTGAAAACCTACAGCAACCTTTTTTTTTTTTAAGAGCATCAGGTGTGAAAGAGAATAAGTTTAGTAATGGAATTCCTCAGTGAGAACGGGGTCGCAGAAAAACCGTGAGCCACGCTTGGCTGTTCGCGCAGTAAAGGGCACAGTCTTCAGCACTGCATGGAAGATAATAGCCAGAGAAGACAAACAGAAGACGGTAAGAAGCCAAGGTCTATGGCATTAGTACATGGTTAGTTCTCTGCTGCGGTTATCACGGACACTCTCTGCACAGATACAATGCAAAATACACAATGTCTCCTCTTATAGGCTGGGCCGGAGAGATTCATCGCAACAAGCGCAAGAATTTTTTTAATGCTTCAAAACAGAGTCAAGGTTAGTGAGAGATCAGCTGCAGAACATAACCTGAGGTCAGTATACAGTACACCGTGTCCAGTCTCATGCAAGTAAAATGCCTAGCCAGCAGTCACCACTAGGGGCACCATAGGAGCTTACTGCATTATCATAGGACTCAATGGATCAGGCTCCATGCACACATGGGTTCATGGATGGTATCCTTGTGCAGTTCATTAATACAGTAGGTAAGACTGAACGGCAAAAACCGACAGGAATTGGTCCTGCTCCATATTTTTGGGCTGGTCCTATGGTCTCCACACCGCTCTATAAATGTTTGTGTGCGCTGAGCCATATAAATGAGTGCAGTGATAAAAAAAAAAATGCAGTTGTGTGCATGGGGCCTATACAGTATGCCTGGAGCTCCCTCTAGTGGTGTCCGCAGGTTGCTAGAATTGAATATCTTAAACCTGTGTCATAGAATTGTAGACCTGAAACGACATTGTACAATGAAAATTTGGAACTTTCTAGCAAAATCTGGGCTTCACTCCTTCAACTTAAAGATCTCTGTTTTCTAAAAGTGAGTGATAGGGTTGGAAACATGTGCAGTCCTATTACTGGTCACAGCTGAGAGTTTGCTACAAATGTATTTAGTATGGACAGACCTCTGCAAAGTTAAAGGGCTAGGCTAAAGGCTCTGGCCATATACTTTCAGACACTCCTTCTAATTTCTGTTAGGAGTGCATGTGTTTATATTGGGGATGGGGGAATAAGCTGCTGTCAGAAAGCTGAACTCCTATAAGACCAAAAGGATGGCCATTCTGAAATCAACATGCCAACCCATGTAGTCTGGAGCCGACTCACTTAGGTCTATGATAGGGTTTTATAGACATGTTCTGAGCAGGGAGGAGATAATCCACGTCATTAGTGGTGTTATCTATAGAGGTGTTATCTTCTATTGTAATAATGTCTGTGATGTAAATGAAGCGACTACTGAGAATTGGCAAATATCAGTCTATTATTGGGGCTAGTGGCCAGAGTGAAAATTGTAGGATGAAATATTTGTTCATACTATAGATGGTGACTTGTTCACTGGTATCCCAGCAGCCTTCATTACACAGCCATGATAACTGATGGACACAACAATATTTTTGCTGGAAATCTTGAAGGAAACCCATAATGTCATTGCCCTATCTGTACTGATACATTGTAGCCATCGAAGCTTGTGTTATCAATAGGATCTGCTTCCAGGGTACGGCCTACATGGGAGGACTATTAGGTCCGGACAAGAGATCTGAAGAATGATGAAGACTTGATGCACAAAGTAGAGAGGAAATTTGCAGAATTTTTCATTATACAATGATATATATACATATATGTACGGTATTTATTTCTTTTACATGAGACTGGACAACACCATTAAAATTATATTCACAGATACATAAATGCAAAGATATCCCCTACAGTAGGCCGGAGCTGTGGCTGCCATAGAGATAGATATATATATATATATATATATATATATATATATATATATATATACAGTCCTATGAAAAAGTTTGGGCACCCCTATTAATCTTAATCATTTTTTGTTCTAAATATTTTGGTGTTTGCAGCAGCCATTTCAGTTTGATATATCTAATAACTGATGGACACAGTAATATTTCAGGATTGAAATGAGGTTTATTGTACTAACAGAAAATGCGCAATATGCATTAAACCAAAATTTGACCGGTGCAAAAGTATGGGCACCCTTATCATTTTATTGATTTGAATTCCCCTAACTACTTTTTACTGACTTACTGAAGCACAAAATTGGTTTTGTAACCTCACTGAGCTTTGAACTTCATAGCCAGATCTATCCAATCATGAGAAAAGGTATTTAAGGTGGCCAATTGCAAGTTGTTCTACTATTTGAATCTCCTCTGAAGAGTGGCATCATGGGCTACTCAAAACAACTCTCAAATGATCTGAAAACAAAGATTGTTCAACATAGTTGTTCAGGGGAAGGATACAAAAAGCTGTCTCAGAGATTTAACCTGTCAGTTTCCACTGTGAGGAACATAGTAAGGAAATGGAAGACCACAGGGACAGTTCTTGTTAAGCCCAGAAGTGGCAGGCCAAGAAAAATATCAGAAAGGCAGAGAAGAAGAATGGTGAGAACAGTCAAGGACAATCCACAGACCACCTCCAAAGAGCTGCAGCATCATCTTGCTGCAGATGGTGTCACTGTGCATCGGTCAACTATACAGCGCACTTTGCACAAGGAGAAGCTGTATGGGAGAGTGATGAGAAAGAAGCCGTTTCTGCACGTACGCCACAAATAGAGTTGCCTGAGGTATGAAAAAGCACATTTGGACAAGGCAGCTTCATTTTGGAAACAAAAATTGAGTTGTTTGGTTATAAAAAAAAGGCGTTATGCATGGCGTCCAAAAAGAAACAGCATTCCAAGAAAAACACATGCTACCCACTGTAAAATTTGGTGGAGGTTCCATCATGCTTTGGGGCTGTGTGGCCAATGCCGGCATCGGGAATCTTGTTAAAGTTGAGGGTCGCATGGATTCCACTCAGTATCAGCAGATTCTTGAGAATAATGTTCAAGAATCAGTGACGAAGTTGAAGTTACGCCGGGGATGGATATTTCAGCAAGACAATGATCCAAAACACCGCTCCAAATCAACTCAGGCATTCATGCAGAGGAACAATTACAATGTTCTGGAATGGCCATCCCAGTCCCCAGACCTGAATATCATTGAACATCTGTGGGATGATTTGAAGCGGGCTGTCCATGCTCGGCGACCATCTAACTTAACTGAACTTGAATTGTTTGTCCAAAATACCTTTATCCAGGATCCATGAACTGATTAAAAGCTACAGGAAGCGACTAGAGGCTGTTATCTTTGCAAAAGGAGGATGTACTAAATATTAATGTCACTTTTCTGTTGAGGTGCCCATACTTTTGCACCGGTCAAATTTTGGTTTAATGCATATTGCACATTTTCTGTTAGTACAATAAACCTCATTTCAATCCTGAAATATTACTGTGTCCATCAGTTATTAGATATATCAAACTGAAATGGCTGTTGCAAATACCAAAATATTTAGAACTAAAAATGATTAAGATTAATAGGGGTGCCCAAACTTTTTCATAGGACTGTATATATATATATATATATATATATATATATATATTAGTCATCACATAGAGCTTAGCCACTTATACTAATAATGATTTGCATGATGGGCAGATACTTTCTGCCTGAGCTGTATTTGTAGTGATATAAGAGCGGGGCCCCCTGTGTGCACAGAGCAGTACTGCACACTGCTCTATTCACTTCTATGGGACGGACAGAGCACAGTACTCGGTCATCTCCATCAGTCCTATAGTAGTGAATGGAGTGCTGCTCAGGTATTTACTCTCCATTCACACAGGGGATTCAAGGACCCCAGTTCTTATGATCACTGGAGGTCTCAGCAGCGCCCCCAGGATCACTTATCTTCTATCCTATGAATAAGGGTAAGTTCACACTCACTTATTTTAATCCTCTACCTTTTATTTTAATAGGGGTTTTCATGCATTGATTTGGTAGCAGATATATGGATTCCTGCATGCCTACAGATGAATGGGACAATAGTAGAAATCTCTGCACCAATTTGGTGTGAATTCACTCCTAGCGTCAGTAGCAGCTCAGGCAGAAGGTAACAGGTGCTCACCATGCTAAGAGACAATCCCACGGGGAAGAACATTATAGCAGTAAGCTAAAAGTTAGCGTAAGCACAGTGCACAATAAGACGAGGGCGTCATGGTGACTATGCATTACTGCAACACAACTGCAATGTTTCCCTATGGAGAAACGTTGCAAAAATAGTGATGTGTGGATTTAGACAGTGACAGTGCAGCGTCACCATGAAGCCCTAACCTTATCTACTGATCCAGGTAAATGTCCACTTCAGAAAATTTCTGTTAGTACATAGTGCACATTACACATTGCCTTCACTAGGTCAAAATAAGCGAAGCGTGCGAGACATGCTGGAAGCTGCTGCCCAGTATGTGAAACTAGATATTTACAGCAATGCTGAGGGTCCCAAAACCTGCAAGGACCTGGGGTGTAAAAAGCTTTCATAGGGTTTTCTAGGGGCCGATACCTGCTAGTACTATCAATAGGGGTATATAACTACAACCGCACAGTACCTGCCAAGCGTCTGAGGAAGTCTTGCATGATGCAAAAAACATAGAATTGTAATAATCATATAATCCCCAGTGCTATTCTGTTCTATACTATAATAGTAGTCCTAATGCTACATGTATATATGCTACACACATATCTGCGTTGTATGTATATATGTACAGTGCTATGTATGCACTTGCTGTGTACATATATTTGTGTTTTTCAGTGTATGTGCATACGTGCTGTGTATGTGTATATGTGTTGTGTATGTATATACGCGCTTGGCAGTGTATGTGTATATGTGCTGTGTATGTATATACGCGCTTGGCAGTGTATGTGTATATGTGCTGTGTATGTATATACGCGCTTGGCAGTGTATGTGTATATGTGCTGTGTATGTATATACGCGCTTGGCAGTGTATGTGTATATGTGCTGTGTATGTATATACGCGCTTGGCAGTGTATGTGTATATGTGCTGTGTATGTATATATTTTTTTTTACCACACACCTCCAGTCTCCTAGAGCCACTGGGGCAGCTACTGGTATATACTCAACATGACCTAACAAAGTGCATTATAGCCCAAGGTGGTCTGAGACCTTCTCCTGACCCTCCATGAAGTTTTCTGAATACTGATAATGAAGTTCAATCACAGCATAAATAAAAAAGTTTTGCAACTTTATAAAGACTAGCATCTCATACGCCTGTCTTAGCCTTACGTCTGCTGCTGTTGGTTACATGTATTACTAAGGCGCGTACATGTTGACACATTTGGTACATCTTTGCTGTCCTTACGGCAGAAATTGAAATCTACACCTGAGAAAGGGTAAATTTGCTCTGTAATGTCGGGGATGTCCAGGATACTGGATATTATGGCAGCTACTACAATTCTGTTCTCATTGACTTCAATGCAGCAGTGCTGGCACACGGCCACTATATAGAATATGGAGACATCGGCTTCGGGCACTGTACAGTGTTCAGGACGGGTGTCTACAGTGGCCCCATACAGCAGCGAGGGCTGTCTGGGCCGGTCCCCCACCGATCAGAGACTGAGGCCATAAAATCCAATATCTTGGGTAACCCCTTAAGTGACAGTAAATCCATTGGTCCATGGGTGGCCTGACATTTTTTTCTAAACCCCCCCCACACTTTTACATTTAATTTGTGACTTTTCAGAAGAAAATTCACAACCAGAGATATGAAGACTGGTGTTGAATATGCCAGTCTTTTTTAGTCTGCCCAATGTGTTTTAAACATGCCTATCACAAAGCTGATTCCAAGACCTATACATTGTAGTAACTAACCAGAGAACAGGGTGCGGGCTATGGTCACACGTGCATTGGGTGACTGTGCAGGAACTCTGTTCCCCTTTCCACCGATTTCCGGTGGACCCCGCTATAGTCTTTGGGGTCTGCAGGTAACCACTTTTTAAGCGGATAGGGCTTCCGAACACTAGTGTGAACCAAGCATCACAGAGCAATGCCTAGACAGGATACAACTGTATGGCCTTAAAGGGGCTCTATCATTGGGAAAAGTCATTTTTAACTAATCACATCTTTGCATAGCCCTTAGAAAGTCTATTCCACACCTACCTTTAGTATGTAAATTGCCTCAGTGGTTTCTGAATAAGTCTGTTTTTATTCATATGCTAATTAGACTGGTGCACCATGCATCGTGCACCCCCTTTGCTATTGTTTCCTATTAGAGATGAGCGAACAGCACGCTCCCATAGAAATGAATGGAAGCACCTGTGACGCTGACTTTGCCGGCGGCCGGCCGGCGTCACAGGTTCTTCCATTCATTTCTATGGGAGCGTGCTGTTCGGATCGGCTGATCCGTACAGTGTTCGCTCATCTCTATTTCCTATGCACAGGCTGATGATGATGACGACTCAGCTTCCTGTTTGCACACACACATAGAAGATAATAGCATAGAGGAGTGCTGCTGGGAACTTCCTGTGCTGGCTGGACGCTTATTAGCATATGAATAAAAACGGACTTATCCAGAAACCACTGAGGCAATCTACATACTATAGGTAAGTGTGAAGTAGCATTTCTAAAGGCTATGCAAGCATGTGATTAGTTAAAAATGACTCTTCCCAATGATAGAGCCCCTTTAAGTAGGACTCTGTGTCTGAGCTCGTCGTCTCTGAACGTATCCAGAAATGTTTACTGATAGCAAATATCTTGAAAATGGTGAAAAACTGATCTCCAAAGTAAATGAGAAAGTTGCAGAACCTTTCATTTATTGAGCGCTTGAGCTTCATTATCATAAACTCTCTTAATTCTGCCATAGACAGATATTGCCAGAAGATAGCCGTGTAATGTCTATTGTGATTGGTCCCCGTTTATATGGAGCGGTTTCTGGATATTTGAGGCATCTGCGGGCCTATTATTACGTCTTGATCCAGTGAGATTCTATCCATGATGACAGAAGGGGCCATTCAATGAAAGGTCACTGAGGTCAAGACCAATGGATGCTCACGGGGTGGACGGTGCGGGATCAGATTTTTACCTGGGGTTGTGATCACGACACTTTCTATTGTCTTCATACTTTCGTTCCCTTCCATGGGGTATCTTTGATTAACACCTACAATATTTATCACTGTACAGAGATCCCGCTCGTGTCCACATAGGAGAACACACAGTTGGCCGGCCTCTCTCCTAATCCACAATATTCCCCTCCTCTCTATAAGACTGCGGCCGCTCCTCTTACCTGTGATGATGTCTTCGATGGCTCCGTCCTTGCCCTCGTACACGTGTCTGTTGTCCTTCACTTGCCTCCTCCTCAGCTCCGCTATAAGCTCCTGCTGCTGCCGCTTAGACTTATGTGACGGAGACTGGAAGGAAGGAGCAGGTAAGTTATTATAGTCGTCGTGTGCCAGAATATTCTACAAGACATCGGTCTATGGGTGATGAGACGATACTGGACAATATGGACCAATATAGGTAACACAACATGGAGACCTAAATATGAGAGAGCAATTTCATTCATAATTTGGGACTGTCATGACTGTGTGCCCCATATGGCGGAGCTCAGAGTGGGGGTCTTATCTGTACTGTTAAGGAGCGGGAGGAAGACACCCTGAATTGTCTTATTTTAATTTTATTGGTCAACAAGCAGGCTAAATTATACCCAAGGGGCGAGACAGGATATCCCTGTGGTCCATTTACAGGGAGTCTCTCGGGTCCAAAACCAATAATAGTGTCATACAGGGGTCTTTAAATGGAGCAGAAACCTGTCTGTGTGGCCACAAACCAACAAGGCAATACAGAAATGATCATCTTTTTATGGTTATGAAAATCAGGCTGCAAGTGCACTGGGGGCGGGGCTTACTTTGCCTTCAGACAACTGTGACACAGGCAAAGGTTAAAAATATCATTCATAGCTATAGGGATGTTGTTGGGTTGCGATTCCAGAGGACAGGCGAAGCACCTGCAGCTGTGTGTAGGTAAGTCTACCAAGTCAGATGTGGATGTAGCCTGACAATAGCAAAATGAAGTCACGCTGATCTGTTATAGGTGAGAGATTTAGCAGCGTCTGCTCTAAACAGTTGTTTTATTACCCAGAAACAGTCAACAAGCAGGCGGCTGCTGATAATAGGCGTTACAATATATTCACTTTTGTTCCATTTGTAGCTTGTACACGTCACAGCTCATTGCACATAAACACCCTGATAGTCTGACACCTGACTACACCAGACTCATAATGAGGGTGTCAGATCCGTCAGCAGCAGCTTGCTTGTGGTTTCTGTGAAATAAATGCAGATGGCAACCCAGGATAAATGAAAGCTGTGCAGGTACAACGCAGGGAACTCGCGCAGCCCGTGATATACAGAGAACCTTTTGGTCTTGCTGGTCCAACATGGCCTCCTGTTCTAGAAGCTTCTCCATCAGGGCCTGCTCCTGCTTTTTCCTCTGCTCGTTCTCCTCATCCGCTAACTAGGAGACAGGAAGAAGAAGTATAATGTATTAGGGGTAGTCTATAAAATAGTTATTACGAAATCAAGTTAACTCCTTACTGACCAGAGCTCAATCTAAAATCAACATAGATAGATAGATAGATAGATAGATAGATAGATAGATAGATAGGAGATAGATAGATAGATAGATAGATAGATAGATAGATAGATAGATAGAATGAAAGATAGATAGATGATAGATAGATAGATAGATAGATAGATAGATAGATAGATAGGAGATAGATAGATAGATAGATAGATAGATAGAATGAAAGATAGATAGATAGATAGATAGATAGATAGATAGATAGATAGATAGATAGATAGATAGGAGATAGATAGATAGATAGATAGATGATAGATAGATAGATAGGTAGATAGATAGATAGATATGAGAGAGATAGATAGATAGATAGATAGATAGATAGATAGATAGATAGAATGAAAGATAGATAGATAGAAAGATAGATAGATAGATAGATAGAATGAAAGATAGATAATAGATAGATAATAGATAGATTGATTGATAGATAGATAGATGATAGATAGATAGATAGATAGATAGATAGATAATGAGATAGATAGATAGAATGAAAGATAGATAGATAATGAGATAGATAGATAGATAGATAGATAGATAGATAGATAGATAGATAGATAGATAGATAGATAGATAATGAGATAGATAGATAGATAGATAGATAGATAGATAGATAGATAAGATAGATAGATACTGTATATAGATAGATGATAGATAAGATAGATAGATAGATACTGTATATAGATAGATAGATGATAGATAGATAGATAGATAGATAGATAGATAGATAGATAGATGATAGATAGATAGATAGATAGATAGATGATAGATAGATAGATAGATAAGATAGATAGATGATTGATAGATAATAGATAGATACTGTATATAGATAGATAGATAGATAGATAGATAGATAGATAAGATAGATAAGATAGATAGATAGTGTATATAGATAGATAGATAGATGATAGATAGATAGATAGATAGATAGATAGATAGATAGATAGATAGATAAGATAGATAGATAGATGATAGATAGATAGATAGATAGATAGATAGATAGATAGATAGATAGATAGATAGATAGATAAGATAGATAGATGATTGATAGATAATAGATAGATACTGTATATAGATAGACAGGTGACACACAGCAGTATTCCCCACCTTATAAGCTTTCACAAATCTGACGAATACTGGGAAGAATACAGATGGAGGGGTGGTTTTAGGGTTTTCACCAAAATATTTGACTACATCGTCAAAGGCATCCTGGAAGACAAGAAGGCAGGTTGTCAGATGTCGGGTCGTTCCTTACTAGGAGTGATTTGCCACTAACTGATTCCATTGTGATATGAACCAGACATCACACTTCTATAAGTCTGGACGACCCCCCTAACCACCTCTTTTTTGTGGGCACCCACACAGGCAGGGGCGTAGCTATAGGGGGTAACAATCACTATCGGGCCCTGGAGCCTGTTGGGGGCCCACAGACCTCTCTACAATATAAGAAGACATCAGTATTATAGTATTATGGAAC